>NW_006408599.1:634743-664342 GCF_000296735.1 Chrysochloris asiatica | reverse complement strand
GTTTATACTCTTTTAAGTTAAAGAGCCAACGTTTGACTATATGTCTGCTTGACACTAAAGCCTTTTACCATTCTTTCAGTAATCCAACAAATTTTTTTTTAGTTCCTGCAATATATTCGGCTCTATTTGAGGTGCTGGGAAATCAGTGCTAATGAAGACAGACAAGGCATGGCTATTAAAGATGTTACATTCTGGGACTTACTGAAACATCAAAGAAATGGAAGGCTGGTGATTGAAAAACTTAACATAAGTTTCAGGGACATCCCAGTTATTGACCTAATCATGTGTTTAGTGCCTCCCTTCTACCTCTTAGTTTGATGTGTAGTACATGGGGTCTTGAAAACTTGCAAGCGACCATCCAAGGCACAATTGGTCTCTAGTTACCTGGAGCAACAGAAGTGGAAGGAGAGTAAAGAATAGGAGGAGGATTTGGAATGTGTGGCTAATTGCCCTGTGAATAACTGTCTCCTTTGTGATGAGACCAGAACTGGATGGTGCCTGGCTACCAGCCCTGAATATATTGCTCAAAGATTCCATGGAGGACTCCTGATCAAAAGGAGAACATTTTGAAGAACAGAATTTCAAATTCTCATGGACCCTAGACTTTGTAGAGCCATGGAGGATTGATGAACCTCTGAAATAATGTTCTGTTGCTCTGAAATGATCTGTAAGTCTTAAACCAAGAATATCTTCTGATGTCTTCTTAAAACTGAACAATAGTTTAACTAGTAAAAGAGGTCTCCTTTAGCATTATTCTCTTCTAAGAATTGTCTATGTGGGATCAAACTGACAATAGCAAATCAGAAGATTAGATAGGAACCTTAGAGGTGCAGTGAGTTTGTATTAATGAAAGAGAACCAGCTCTGAAGAGGAGAGTGAGAACGACTGCACAACTCGAAGTATGTAATCAGTATCACTAAATTGTACATGTAAAAACGATTGAATTGGTGTATAATTTGTTATGTGTAGTCTCAACAACAAAATTAATAAAATTTAAATAAGAAACAAATGAATTAAAAACTGTTAGCACGAATCCTAAAAAGACCCTAACAAAGTTGACTTGATCCCAAACTCTCTCAAGAATTTGCTGACCTGTCCACAATGTTTTAGCATCTTTTGCCCTTTGCTGGAGAATGGTAATGACAGATATTGCTAACTGGTCACTGCACTTCCTGCCTCACCCCAGATGGGGGTTTTGATCTTTCTGGCATGGTACTCCCAGCAGCCCCAACCAGTTGATCAGCATTGCCATTTGAGAGGAACCTGTTTGCCCTTGGATAGTGGTAAGCATTCCTTCGGTGAGGCAATCTTATTTTCTTTGTATATAGAATTTTCTGGTGGGTAGCTCACTAACCACATGGAGGCAGGTTAGAATCCCCATAGGGAAAGCTGTGTCATAGAATCCAGTCTGTCCAGTTTTGTTTTACTCTTTGTGTTAGATTCCCTTTTGCCATCCCAGAGTCCTAAATATAGTTTAAATGTTTTAGCTTGTTGTCAGTAGTCATTGCTCCAGTGCCTATAGTGGTTGTTGTTATTGTTAAGTGCCAGTTGTATGAAAACATTTGGGCCAGACTGTGAAGAGAGGTGGTGGTGGGATGTTGCAACAAAGAGGAATCAGTTATTCACTGAGGGAACTTCAGAAGAGAAGGACTTAGAGACTTAAGATCCGGCAATCCTTCAAGTAGAGATTCTCCCTGTATTGTTGACCATGTTGTTGTTAAGTGCTTTCAAGTTACTTCTGACTTGTAGTAGCAATCCTGTAAAAAGTTTCTAAGGCTTTAAATCTCAATGGAACAGAAAGCCTCATCTTTCTCCTGCAGACTGGCTGACAGACTCAAACCATGGGCCTTGTGATTCATAGTCCAGTGCGTATCGTATGGAGCTATTGTACTTACTAACCTCAGAGATCTGAATTTCATATTATTAAGGAAGATGGCATTTCTCTTCCAGAAGAAAATTAATTTCATGTCTATCCAACTCTTTTATTTAACTTGGCCATACCCTTTATGAACCTGGGTGGCACTGTAGGATAAGCACTGGACAGCTAAATACAGCAATTTAAACCCACCAGCTGCTGCATGAGAGAAAGACAAAACTTTCTGCTCCCGCAAAGATTTATAGCCTCAGCAACCCTGTAGAGGGTCGCTATGAGTTGGAATTGATTCAGTAGCAGTGGGATACCCTTTATAGGAGCTCTGGTGGTGCTGTGGTTAAAGCACTCCACTACCAACCAAATAGTTGGTGATTTGAACCCATTAGCCATTCCATCTGAGAAAGATGCGGCAGTCTGCTTCCATAAAGCTTTATAGCCTTGGAAACCTTATGGGGCAGTGCTCCGCTATCCTTTAGGGTCACTGAGTAAGAACTGACTCAGTGACAACAGGTTTAGTTTTTTGATGTACCCTTTATATATGAGACCTAATTCCAAATTATCTTTATAATAAATTAAGTTGGGAATTTAGAAGAAAATATAGACATCGGGCTCAGATTTGGGGGAGCATAGAGTAGCGTAGTGGTTACTAATCGGGCTGCTAACCTCAGGGTCAGCAGTTTGAAACTACCAGCTGTTCCGCAGGAGAAAGATGAGGCTTTCTGCTCCCATAAAGATTTATAGCCTTGGAATCCCTGTACAGGGCCGCTATGAGTCGGAACTAACTGCACGGCACATAACCACCAACCAGAGTCCCCTAATTCTGCCAGTAACTCCAAGTAATGGGTAGGATCTTCACTCAACTTCTCTTGGGCTTCCAGGGAAGACCTTGTGTGCTTATAGGGTTGTGACCTTATCCTACAGGTCCCCAGATACATAATCAAAGGCAGTACTTGCCTATGGGAAATTGTTTTGTAGCTTTGATGGTCTGTAGTCAGTAGTACCATTTTAAGAATTTGCTATTTTAAGCAGTGGCCACACTGTTAGATCTGTGTGCAGTCTTCCAGGGAAATAATTTACCTACATGTGGAAGTTCTAGCTTGTCTTTTTGGCTAATAGTAATAACTCATACAGATGCAGAATTAAGGTCATTTTAAAGAAAATGCACCCCCTTAAAAAAAAAAAAAAAATTGGAAAAGTTAAGTATGTGTGCAGCAACCACCACTCATTTAAGCCAGACGCTGCGGAAGAACTCAAGCCCAAAAATTGGTCCTGTGAATATGGAGCTCTTTCTAAGTGATGTGGATTGGCTCTGGTCAAACCTAAAATTCTTTTGGAAATGTTACAAGCCTTGTTTTCATGAATTCCACATAGTCATGCCAGTGGAGGTGTCTCTGCTTTCTTGTTTTCCTTTAAGATTGCATGCCAGGTATGGATACAATGTTTGCTTGAATGTGAGGGGAGTCACTTTGGGAAATCAGTGTCCCAGTGTATCACTTGGCTCATTAGTAAAACGTTTAGAGAAACCCCTGAAGATTTTAGGCAGGGCAGCAGTGCATCAGTTAAATGATAACATCGATTCAGCCTTATTTGGCTGTTTTGTACATTCTTACCTTTTATAATAAATATGTAAAACCCATTCCAACTCATAGAGACCATTTATAGGGTTCCCAAGACTAGAAATCATTATGGGAGTAGACAGCCTTATCTTTCTCCTGAGGAGTAGCTGATGAATTTGAACCACCGACCTTGCAGTTAACAGCTCAACTGCTCACCTCCAGTGTCACCAGGACTCCTTAATAATATATGCTGTGCATTTATAGGGGATCCCAGTAGCTCTGTAGGATAAATACTTGACTGTGAACTGCAGGGTTGGTGGTTCAAGCCCACCAGATGTTCCACAGGAGAAAGATGAGGCTTTCTAGTCCCACAAAAATTGCAAGCCTCAGAAACTCTATGCAAGGTCACTGTGAGCTGAAACCAACTCAACGGCACTTAACAACAGCAACAACATGTATTTGTAGAGTACCTCCCCTTGATTGTAACTGTGTACCAGACTCAGAACAAGATGTTATCTTTTTTAATCCACTCAGAGTGGATTAAATGGAGACTCCTAGTAGTGAAGCTTGTTGCCTAGGGTCACATGGTTTATCAGAGCTGGAATTTGAACTGAGATCTCTGATTCCAGAGCCAGTACTTTTAACTCCTATAGCAAGCCACCTTTCCTGGTACTTGATATCTACTGCTTATTCCAAAACATGAGTGAGTTTGGTGAGTGTAGATGCGAATGAGTTAAATTTATTTACTCATTCCATATCGGTACTGGTATATTTTGAGTGTAAAACGTCAACTGGAATTTTTAACGTATAAAATCTTTCATCTGTCTTTATACCAATCTTTGCACAGAACAGCTCCTTTCCCTTGAGGATTTATTGTGGTTTTGATCTGCGTTGCCTCAAACCATTGAAATCTTTTCAAAGGAGCAGAGCTGTTTTCTTTTTCTTTTTTCTTCTTTTTGCTTTTTTTCCTCCCGCAGTACACTGGTACCAGGAGTGGACATAGTTTGCTATTCAGCTTGATCAAAGCACTCTACACCAATGTAACTTCCTGATCTTACTGGTAACAGAACTAAATGTTTCCATGTTCTGCCAAGATGGGTTGCCAGTTATCGACAGAGGGCTTGCATCTGGTAATAATTATTTACTAATTCTGTTTACCTTTTGATCTGGTTTTCAGTGTACAGCTGCAGCTATCAAGGCTATAAGAGAAAGTGGAATGAATCTGAACCCAGAAGTGGAAGGGACGCTAATTCGGGTGCCCATACCCAAGTAAGTTTGGCTGAAATTGATAGGTTTCGATTAAATGGAGCGGTTGCCCTTGGAAGAATACCAACACTCCTTGATACTGTTAGACCAGTAGTATACTTTACCTGTACCTTTCATCCTGCAAAACTTCCATATCTTTTGAGATGCACTTTATTAATTCATTGAATACTTACTATGTGGAAGGTGCTGACAGAGTCTTTGTCCTCATATAGTTTGCAGTCTGGTTGAGAAGATAGGACAGATAAATAGATACAGTCATTCCAGATAATGAAGTGCTCTGAAGAAGTCAAACGTAAGAAGATGCACTAGAGAGTGACTTGAAGGAGGTAATGGTGGAAGTAGCAGTTTCAGCCTGGGAGGACTCTGTAAGGAGATACCATTTGCGCTGACAGCTAAAAGATGAAGAGCCAGACTAGGAGAAGAGCTTTCCAGGCAGAGTGAATAGCAAACACAAAGACCCTGAGTTGGAATGGACCTTGGTATCTTTGAACAAGAAAAAGGCTAGTGAGGGTGAGAAAGTTTTTACTACATGTGAACTACTGAAATTGTGTGTCATACCATACAGATACATATATGTAGCATGCACAGATATGGAGGTTGGATGAGTCAACAGAGCTGATACTTTGAGCTTTACAGGCCGTTAGGAGTTTGGATTTTGTTCAAAATGTAAAGGGATACCATTGGAGGGATTTAAGCAGGGGGAGTGGGGTTCTGTCTGGCTGCTGATTAATGAATGGAATGTAGGGGACAAAGTGGGCGCAGAGAGAACATTTGAGAGGCAGCTGCAGTATTCCAGGTGATATGTAAATTTTCTCAGATTCCATAGCAGACTGAATTAATTTCTCCTTTTGTAATCCCATAGCACTTTGGATTTTGGAAAGCTGTAGAATTTATTTACTGTTAATATGATTATCTTTTATGTACCCTTTAAAATTTTCTAGATTGGAAGCTCTTTGAGGATAGGGGATCATTTCTTAATTACCTCTAAGTCATTTTTCTTACAGTGTCTCAAGTCCTAAGAACATGTAAGTGTTGAATTAAATGCATTCAGTCATTTGAAAAATATTTGTTTAAGCACTCACTAACTACCAGCCGCTCCGCGGGAGAAAGATGAGGCTTTCTACTCCCGTAAAGATTTACACCCTCGGAAACCCTATACAGGGTCGCTATGGGTCGGAACCGACTCGATGGCACATAACAACAACAACAATTTTCCAGGCACTCCCTAATTGTTGAGATGTAACAGTAAAACAAAACACATGACAAAAAGTGCCTGTCTTCATAGGGCTTACATGCTAAGTGTAGAAGCACAGTCAACAGAAAAGGAAATGAATGCGAGAATAGTGTCATGTCGTATGGTAATAAGAAGTAAGAAGAGAAATAAGCAGGATAAGGGGTAGAGAGTGTTAGGGTGTTAATGTAGATAGGGAGGTTCAGGAAGGAAGTGACATTTGAGCAGAGACCTAAGTCAAATGAATGAGCTTTCAAGTAGCTAAAAAGGGAAATGTTGTGTAACAATAGTTGAGTGTCTTTTTGTGCCACATATCATCATGTATTCCTTTTCTTATATTGTCTCATTTATCACATAATCCCTGTGAAGGAGTTTTTTTTTTAAGTACAGAAATTTAGACTCAAAGATACAAAGTACTATTACTGTGGTCACACAGCGTGTGCTGAAGCTGGGACTAAACCCAAGTTTAGTTGATTCCTAAGTCCCATGATGTACCCATGCTAGCAACAAAGTTAATCCTGACATTAAGAATCCAGGGACTTTTCCACTGAATGTTTTATACCTTATGGCCAAAAAAAATGGCTGTACTGTTCCATTGTGTTCTCACTACTTTCTACTGCTTTAAGATCATGCGAATTGGGAGTAATATATCTTAGTGTTTTCCTGGTACACCCAGGTTCAAGTCTAGTACTGTTTGCTTGATAAGTTCATTGATTTGTTCAGCAAATTTTCTGATGATGCATCATGTGCCAAACTCTGCTCAGTGCTGGGGATGTATAGCCATGGTCCTAGCCTTTCTGGAACACACTGGCTGTTTGTGTATGGTACCTCCAGTTCTACCTCTGCTATAGAACTGTTACCCACAGTTCACAGATGAAAAAAACTCAAGTTCAGAGAAATTAAGAGACTTGATCACATGGTAGTAGCAGAGTCAGGATTTGAATTCTGAATTTTTCTGTTACCATACTACAGGCTCTGTATTGATGGTTAAATGGAAATTTCTAAATGTTCTGATAGATGTCAGAAGCAAAATTTGCAAATGGAATGTATAGTTGTTGTTAATTGTCCTCCCACTTCTGATGACCCTTTGTATGCAGAGTCGTGCTGCTCCATAAAGCTTTCAAGGCTGTGATGTTTCAGAAGCAGATTGCCAGGATTCACTTCCAGTTGCTTCTGGATGGGTTTGAACCTTTTGGTCAATAGCTAATGCTTAACCATTTGTGCCACCCTGGGACTCCTGTATAATTGTTGTTGTTATTAAGTGTGTCGAGTCACTTCTGACCCATCGTGACCCTGTATATGGTTTCTGAGGAATGGCTGGTAAGTTAGAACCACTGACCTTGAGGTTCAAACTGTCCTTGTGATCTAGTGCTTATTCTACAGCACCACACCACGACTCCATCTGTGCCACCCTGGGACTCCTGTATAGTAGTTACTCCCCAGACCCACAGCCATTGAGTCACCCTGTAGAAGACCTCTGAGACTGTAAATTTTTCCCAGCGCAGACAGCCTCAGCTTTCTCCTACAAAGCAGATGGTAGGTTTGAACTGCCGAGCTTGCAATTAGTAGTCCAGTGCTTATACACCAGGGCGCCTTGTATAGGAGTTAACAGGTTCATTTTCTAGTTCTTGCGCTCCTGAAAACTTTGTGAAACTGTGGACAAGCCACTTAACTTCCCTGAACCTTGGTTTCTTCATATACCAGATGAAGGCTTTGTTCTTACTGTCAGATCTTTTCTGGAGTTCCAAGGTTCTGGGGTGCTTTGAGCTTGTGTAGCTCATTGCTCACTGCTGACTTGGATTCCTCTTAGAGCAGCCTGATTGTGTATCTTACTTTTCTTTCAAAGATCTAATTGACTTCTGCAGACCCACAGGAGTTAACAGTCGCCTTTGGTGCATTGTATTTAAGTGCATTTTGAAGGATCAGTGAGTTTAACTTGAATTTCCAAGGCTGTGGGGATCTGTTACATTATATTTTACATTATTTTATGTTGGTTAATGGGCGTAAGCCAAGAGAAAGTTGACAGACCCAAACCGTCTGCTCCTGCAAACCTCATTTTTTATGTACTTTCTTCTCTTTGACAAGGTGGTGGGGTCATGAGGCCCTTACTGAATTATACATTTGGTAGTTTTCCAGATAAAAAATGAATGATCTGTTCTTTATTATGGAGGCTGTGTCATGTGAGAGGATAAAGGTTGATTTAGAAGTAAGGGGACTAAGGTTCTTATTTGGTTTTGGCATTGACTTCTATATGACTTTAGGCACATCACCGTAGCAGCTTGCTGCTTTCCACTTCCTCTTTTGTGAAATGGGTGAAATGATACATAATGATGTACAGAGATTTGGTGGGATTTGAAGGGAAAATAGATGAAATAGTATGATATCCTTGCAGGAATGAAACTGTATAAGATATTAATAGTATTTCAACAAACTTTCAATTCTCTGTTTGTGTGTATTGTTAAGTCAGTTCTGACTCATAGTAACCCTGTGTGCAACAGGATGAAACACTGCCTGGTCCTATGCCATCCTCATAATTCTTTTTATATTTGAGCCCATTGTTGTACCCACTGTGTCATTCCATCTCATAAAGTTCTTCTTCTTGGTGTGGTGCTGTAGGATAAGCACTGGATGGTTTGAACCACAAGATCGGCAGCCTGCTGCTCCTTAGAACCTCTGTACAGGGTCGCTATGAGTCGGAACTGGCTCCACAGCACTTAACAACACCATTTATCGACCAAGCATGATGCCCTTTTCCAGGGTCTGATCTCTCCTGAGAATGTGTCTAAAGTATCTGAGATGACGTCTTACCATCCTTCCTTCTAAGTAGCATTCCAGCTGTACTTCTAAGACAGATTTGTTTGTTTTCCTGGCAGTCCATGATATATTCAGTATTCTTCATCAAGAAAGGCAAGCTTTCTAAGACGAACCTTGAAGTTTGATAATTAGAAATTGTTACTAGGAATTTACATCCCTGCACCACCCTCTCAAGACCAACAAACAAATAAAAACTTGGGTATGTTATTTTCCTCCTTAAAGCTTTGCTACTTACCAGCTCTGTGACTTAGAGCCAAGGAATCACCTCTCTGAATCTGTTTCCTCATGATGCTCCTACCTCCTTGTGAAAAGTAATGAAGGAAATAGCAACATTTACTAGCATTAGCTGAGTGATTGCTAAGCATCATAAGCTTTGTTTAGGTTAGCTCACTGAAAGCTCCTAATAGTCATATAAGGCAAGTCTACAAATGCCATCTCATAGATAAATGGTGGTGTTGTGAAGTGCTCTTGACTTGGTTCCAACCCAGTAGCAACTCTATATAGGGTTTCCGAGGAGCAGCTGGTGAGCTTAACCCACCAACTTTTCAGTTCAAATGGATTTACAGTCTGGCACATTAACCCACAGCGCCACACCAGGACTTCTAAGATTAGGAGGTGGTGGTGGTTATGTGCCGTGGAGTCAGTAGAGAGAGCTAAAAAGCCTAGGAGGCAGAATACATTTCATACTTACAAAATACTAAAACACATTTTAACCACTTTATTGCTCCACTCTCCCTATATATGTCAAGCATCTAATATCTCCTGACACATAGTAGAGGTTGATGTATTACTTCCCTTCCTCACTCTTTCCTTTTCTCTTCTTTTTTTTTTTTGTCAGTACCATAACTCAAGTACATCAGTTCTGCTTCTGTCTTCCTTATTCATTGTCCAGTTTTCCCATGCAGATGAAGCAATTGAAAATATCATGGCTTAGATCAGGCACACTTAGTCCTCTAGGTGACATCACTTGAACTACATCTTTTGCAGTAGATTTGTCCAATGCAGTACTCATTTGATTTCTTGACTGCTGCTACTTCCATGGGCATTGATTGTGGATTCAAGTAAAATGAAATCCTTGCAAACTTCAGTCTTTTCTCTATTTATTAGGATATTGCTCATTGGTCCAGTTTGAGGATTCTTATATTTTTTCCATATTGACATGTAGTCCATATTGTAGTCCATTTTTTCCATATTGACATGTAGTCCATTTGATCTTCATCAGTAAGTGCTTCGAGTAGTCTTCACTTTCAGAAAGCAAGGTTGTGTCATCTGCATACTGCAGGTTATGTTAGTCTTCATCCAGTCTTGATGCTGTGTTCTCCATATAGTCCACTTTCTCAAATTGAATTAGTATGGTAAAAGGATACAACCTTGATACACACCTTTCCTGATTTTAAACCACTCAGTATCCCTTTTGTTTTGTTTGAATGGCTGCCTCTTGGTCTATGTAAAGGCTCTGCATGAGCACAACTAAGTAATCTGAATTTCCCATTCTTTGCAATGTTGTCCACACAATTTAATGCCTTTGTATAGTCAAAAATCTAAGGTCCATCTTGCATCCACCTCAATCCACATCAGCACCTGGTTCCGACTTTAATTACTAGCAGTTACCTGTCGATGAACTGCTGCAAGTTTGAATTTCTTCAGCCAAATTTTGTGTATGATATTAATGATGTTCTGTAATTCCACATTCTGTTTTTCATCTTTTCTTTGAAATGTGCACAAATATGGATCTCCTCCAGTCAGTTTACCAGGTAGCTGTCTTTCAAATTTCTTGGCATAGATGAGTGGACACTTGTAGCATTATATAGTTTGTTGAAACTTCTCATTTGGTATTGTGCAAGTTTTTGGAAACTTGTTTTTCACTAATGCCTTCAGTGCGGTTTGGATTTCTTCTTTCAGTAGCATTAGTTCTTGATCTTATGCTCCCTTTCTGAGTTGATTGAACGTTGACCAATTCTTTTGGTGCAATACTTGTGTATTCCCTCCTCAAGTATCCTCTGATACTTCCTTTGTCATTCAGTATTTTGCCCTTACAATCCATTATTGCAACTCGAGGTTCTACATTTTTCTTTAGTTCTTTCAGCTTGAGAAATGCCAAGTGTATTCTTCCCTTTTAGTTTTCTTTCTTCAGGCCTTTGAACATTTCGTTATAATTATTTGTCTTCTCAATCCACCCTGTGAAATCTTCTGTTCACTCTTTTTACTTCATCATTTCTTCCATTTGCTTTAGCTCCTCTTAAGTTCAAGAGCTAGTTTCAGAGTCCCTTTTGGCATCCATTTTGGTCTTTTTATTTCTTTCTTCCTTCATTACTTTCTTTCTTTCTTCCTTATATTTATAGTGACCTTGTGCTTTCTTCATGGACGATGTCCTTGATGTCACTCCACAACTCATCAAGTCTTCAGTTCTTAGTGTTCAGTGCGAACGATTTGTTCTTGAGATGGCTCTAAATTCAGGTGGGAAACATTCAAGTTTGTATTTTAGCTCTCATGGACTTGTTTAAATTTTCCTTAGCTTCAACTTGAACTTGTTTATGAGCAATTTATGGTCTGTTCTGACTGATGATACAGAACTCCATCATCTCTTTCTACAGATATAGTCAATTTGATCATGTGTATTTTATCTGGTGAGTTCTGTCTGTAAAGTCACTATTTATCTTGTTGGAAAAAGGTATTTGCAATGAATAGTCAGTCCATTGGTCTTACAAAATGCAATTGCTAGTGTCCTTTCTATCACCAAGGCTATATTTTCCAACTATCAACCCTCCTTTGTTTCCATTTTCCTTCCAATCAATATATTATATGCCTGTACATTGTTATTTATATATGTTGTTGTTGTTAAGTGCCACTGAGTCAGTTCCGACCCATAGTGACCCAGTATAGGGTTTCCAAGGAGCAAGTGGTGAGCTTGAACCACCGATCTTGTAGTTCAAATGGCTTTGCAGTCTGGTGCATTAACCCACAGCACCACACCAGGACTCCATTTATATGTATATATATGTATAAAACAACAGAATGTTGTTGTTAAGTGTTGTGGAGTTGGTTTCAATTCATAGTGACCCTGTATCGGTTTCTGAAGAGCAGCTGGTGGGTTTGAACCACTAACCTTGTGGTTAGAAGAAGTCTAGTTCTTATCCTACAGCACCAAATCAGGATGATACTGTAGGAGAAAAGGAAGGAGTGAGGAAGGGAAGTAATACATCAAGCTCTACTATGTGTCAGGAACTGTTAGGTGCTTGACATATACAGGGAGAGTGGAGCATTAAAGTGGTTAAAGTGTGTTTTAATATTTTATAAGTATGAAATGCATTCTGCCTCCTCTACTTTTTAGCTCTCTCTACCTCCTAATTTCAGAGTTTATCTGTAAAATGGTATTTATAGGACTTGCCTTATAGGGTTATTGGGAAATTTCAGTGAGATGATCTACATAAAACTTTAGTTGCTTAGTAAAGCATTCAATTAATGCTAGTAAATGTTGCTATTTTCTTCAATCCTTTTCACAAGATGGTAGGAGCATCATGAGGAAACAGATTCAGAGAGTAGGAGTTTTTTTTTTTTTTTTAGGTGGGTAAGGCAAGAAGATAGGGCATAAATTCCTAGGATCAGTTTCTAATTATAAAACTTGAAGTTTCATTTTAGGAAAGTTTGCCTTTCCTGATTGATTATGATCCTTCCTCTGCCTAATGATAGTCTGCAAGTTGCTTTTTCTGCCTTAACTCTGGGCGCCCTGAGCTAAGTTTTAGTTTCATTTACAGCAGATCTCAGCTACCACCTCACCTTGATTACACTCTTCTGATTCTCATATTCTTATTTAAATGAATATACTGAGTATGTGACTTTTACTATATAATCTGCCTCCAGTCTTTCTGGAAAGTGTGTTTTTGGGGATGGTGGGGGTGGTGGTTGTTAAATCTTTAATAACAGTTCAGTCTTAGAGCATAAGTGATCCTTTTTGCCAAGTCTTCTTTGCAAGGTCTGAGAATCCCACTCTGTGTGGCTCTGTGCAAGTCTTTATCTGGGCTCCTGCTCAGGTACAATACTGTGGAGCCTCTGAGGTTCTGGGTTCTAGTCTTCCCCACAGACAACAAGTATAGCTTTTATTTTCTTCTCTGGCCACAGCTCTTTTATTTAGATAACTTAGTCAACTGGATGAATTCTCTGAGCATTCCCATTAATAAAACGTCGTTGAAATGATGCCTTTTCCTTCCTATTTATGTAATCAAATTCTGTGTGCCATTTATTTAACACCCACACTATACCAGAAGTTCTGGTATGGTGCTGTGGGATAAAGCACTAGACTGCAAGGTTGGTTTGACCCACAAGGTCGGTGGTTCAAACTCACCAGCCACTCCTTGGAAACCCTATACAGGGTCACTATGAGTTGGAACTGACTCAACGGCACTTAACAACAACACTGCACCAGGTACTGTGATGAATGCTTTCCAGTTTCTCCCCTAATTTTGATGCTGTAGGATAAGCACTGCACTGTTAGCTGCAAGGTCGGTAGTTCAAACCCACCAGCTGCTCCAAGGGAGAAAGAGGAGGCTTTCTGCTCCTGTACAGATTTATAGCCTCAGAAACCGTATATAGGGTTGCTGTGAGTTATAATGTACTCGATGGGTTTGGCTTTTTGGTTGGGATGAGGTGAGCAGACTATTCTTATGTCCACTTGACTGATAAATGACCTAAAGTTCACAAAGGTTAATGCCCAATGTCATAAGTAAGTGGCAGAAGCATAATGAGAACTTGGATCTTCGTCACATCCTTTCTTCCTCTTCTCCTCTGTCTAGAATATCAGTCTTTTCAAAAGGACCTGAACAGTTTTGAACAGTTCATTTTGAACAAACCAGATTTCTACCTCCACCCTACTTCCATCTTTAGTATGTATGCCCAAACAAACAAATACTCCCTTATCCGTTGTTTTAACAAGTATTAATGGGAAACCAACACTGAGTAGAATGGCTTGCTTTGGTTTGCAAGTGCTATATTCATGTCTAGCTTTAAATAAATACTGAGAAAAAATCATGACTTCTCACAGGAACAGGAACAGGAACCTGAGTCATTCCCCTCCAGGGTTGTTTGCATCCTTCCTGAGCACCTTCACCTTTGCTCATTAGTTGCCATCAGTGTCTGCATTGGTTTTGTTTAAAATAGAAATAAGTGAAAAAATAAAACTCCCTCCATCCTACTCTCCACACATAACCATTTTTAGCACCTTGACTTTCTAGGGTTTTTTCTATGTAAATTCAAGAGCATGTCTCTATCTCCTCTTTTTTTTTATTGTAAGAATAAGAGAGTATGCTATATATACGTATTGTTCTGTACCTTTTCTATTTTATGTTTTTAACCTTAGCATACCATTGCTCTCCCTGATGAGAATTTGTCCTCACTCGTTTTAAAGGTTGTATAGTATTTAATTTTATCCATAGCATTAACTAGTGTACAATTGTTGAATATCTTGGTTCTTTAAATTTTTTCACTTTTATTCACAATGACACCTCTAGAACATGCTTCTTGTTTCCTGTTGGGGGTGGGAAGTGGCGGAGCAGTACTGTAGTTGTGAAAGGAGTGGATGTTGGGTAGGGGTGGGGTCTTGGCATAGCTTTTGCTGCTTGATTCTCTGAGTACCTGTTTGAAGTAACGCTGTGTATTGTTAAGCTTTTTAGAAACAGACATTTCAGAGCCAAACTTGACATTACTCTTTTAGGAAACCCATTGGTATTGATTGCTTCATAATAAATATTAGGCAAAGCAAGTGTTTAATGCAATCTCTGTTCTAGGCCCCATGCTATTTATAAGTTAGCTGATTTCATTTTATGATTTCTTATTTACACATGAGCATAGTAAGCCTAAAACTCATTGCTGTTGAATTGATTCTGACTTACAGTGATCCCAAAGGACAGTGTAGAATTATCCTGTGGGATTTCCAAGGTTGTAATCTTTACAAAAGTAGACTGCAATCTCTTTCTCTCGTGGAGAGACTGGTGGGCTTGAACTGCTGACATTTTGGTTAGTAGCCAAGCGTTTAACCGCTGTGCCAGCAGGACTCTTAAAGTAAGCCTGTTGTTAAGTGTTGTCGAATTGGTTCTCTTAGTGACCCTGTATAGTGTTTGTGTGGAGTGGGTGGTGGGTTTGAACTGTGGTGAGCAGTCCAATGTTTATCCTATAGCATCACACAGGACTCACAAGTAATCCTAAGAGAAGCTAAATAACTTACCCAAGTGTATTCAGCTAGTAAAAGTAGAGTTGAGCAGGTTCAAATGCAAGTCTGCTTCACGTCAAAGTTTGCATTCTTGTATCTGTGGATTTCTGAGTTTGCTGGGGGTTTTTTGTTTGGTTTTGTTTTAAACAAAGCAATTGGGCTGTTTATTGGCATTAGGGAAGTTTCCTTTCAACATTTAATTTTCACCTATTCTCTGAAAATTTGGGAGACCAGACTCTTCAGTGTCCCTACCCAGCTGGAGCACCATCAGGTGCCAAGAATTGTGCTGTTTTTTGTATTTGCTTTTTAATCAAGGTAGATGCATTTGTTATTTTTAACTTGATTATAAAACAACTGGACTACATGAAACTTATTTTCCCAAGTTTAAATTGCAAGGCAATGAGCTTATTTATATGCTCCTTTATGTATCAGAGGCCATCTGGGATTTTTTTTTTTTTTTTTTTAATATCTTTGTTTTCAAATCAACTTTATTGGAATGTAATTTACATAGAAAAAAATGAACTCATTTCAGGTACACAGCTTGATGTGTTTTGTAGCTATATATGTTAATTAACATAAAAACAATTCTGTCACCCTAGAAAGTTCCCTGTCCTTCTTTGCAGGTCAGTCCCAGTTCCCTTCCCATTGCCCCAGACAACCACTTGTATTCTTTCATCAGGATATACTATTTATACTGAAATGTAAAACTTTTAGGACATTCATAAATTTATTTAGCAGGCATTTATTAAATACCTACTATGTGTCCGACATAGTGCTAGACACTGCGAATACACCAGACAAAGCATTTTTGAACTTCTGTAGGGTTGATGTTGTTGTTGTAATGCCATCGAGTTGATTCTGCTCACAGCAACTCTATGTAGAGTTTCCGAGGCTTTAAATTTTTGCTGGAGCAGAAAGCCTCATCTTCCTCCTGTGGAGCGGCTGGTGGACTCAAATCACCAGCCTTGTGGTTCTCAGTCCACTATTTATCGTAGACAGACAGTAACACAGGATGTCAGATATTCATATTTTTCTCTGGAGTGAAGGAAAGGATGAAATCAGGGGACTAGTTAGGAAGTATTACATTAAACCAGGAAGAGATGATGGTGACTTAGAACTAGTAAGTGAAATAACTAGTGTAGTAATTGGTGAGAAGTGGCTGGATTCTGGATTAATTTTAAAGGAAAAGCTCTCAGGATTTAGAAAGAGAAGACTCAAGGATGACTCTCAGGTTTTTGACCTAAACAACTGGAAGGCTAGAATTGCTGATAGGGCAGACTGTGGGAGGAACCTGTTGGGTGTGGGGGAAGATCTGGTTTTGTACATAGTTATTTTGAGATGCCATGAGACATCTAAGTGGAGAGGTCGTCAAGTAAGCTATTGGATACATAAGGGGAATTTAGAGGAAAGTGTGGACTAGAAAGATAAATTTGGAAATCATGAGAATGTAGAGAAGGTAAGTGTATTTTAAAGAGTAAATGTAGAAAGTAAAGGGAGAGGTTTGGGAAATGAATCCTGAACACTTAAAGATTTAGGGATCAGAGAGGTGAAGAGGGGCTAGCAAAGGAGACTGAGACCCCATGGCCAGTGAGGAAGGAGGACTAGGAGAGTGTAGGGTCCTGCTAAGGACGCCAAGCTAAGGAAGTATTCCAAAGATGAGGGAGTGAGCTGCTGCACTGAATGCTGCTGATGGGCCAAGAAAGCTTAATTCTGAAAGTTGATCCTGGCATTTAGCAAGCTGTTTTAGTTAGCAATTATTAAACCGCTGTGGTATAAAGGAAAGCACCAGAGCTTTTGGGGGGTTAGACACAGCTAGGTTCCGATCTTTGTTCTGTTGCTCACCAGTTTTGTCAGCTTAGGTGTTCTGGAAGCAGGCTCCAAAGATTAGACAGGTCAGCCTTTAGCCCACAGTATACGTCTGACAGCAGTGACATAGGTTAGTATCAGATTACCCAATAAGCAAGATAATCAGGGTTCACTTGTACTTACTTACTAAACTCTGGTGAACAGTTTCCTGTTTTTCACCACAAAATATGTGAAACTGTTCACTAAAGGTTAGTAAAACTCTAAAAAGAAAACAAAAAGAGCTGACCTTAGGCTAGTTGTTTCAACTCTCTGAACTTCCATTTCCTCATCTATGAAATGACGTAATAGCAGTATTTGATTTTTTTGGTCAGAATTTATTGGGGAAGACTCCAGAAGTAGAGCTGTAGATTGTGACGTAGATTATGATGCAGGTCTGACAACTGTGAAGAAAGAAACCCGGTGAATGAGGGTCAGAGTTACTGTTTGAAACTTGTTTTTCTCGTTAGCTGTTGTTTAGTGAGCATTCCCATCACCTTTTCTTCATGAGGATTGTTAGCTGTATGGGGTATCTTAGTTACTGTTGTTGTTGTTGTTAAGTGCTGTTGAGTCAGTTCTAACCCATAGAGACCCTCTATAAGGTTTCCAAGGAGCAGCTGGAGAGCTTGAACCACTGACCTTGTGATTCAAACTGACTTTGCAGTCCTGTGCATTAACCCACAGCACCATACCAGGATTCCTTAGTTACTAAAGGTGTTCTAACAGAAATACTACAAGTGGGGTGTCTTTAACAAACAGAAATCTGTTTTTGCAGTTTTTTGTTGTTGTTACATGCTGTCTAGTCAATTTCTTTCCATAAGGACCCTGCATAGAGTTTCCAAGGAGCAGCTGGTAGGTTTGAACCATTGACCTTATGGTTAGCAGTCCAGGGCTTATTCTATAGTATGTTGTTAAGTGCCATCAAGTCGGTTCCAACTCATAGTGACCCTGTATAGGGTTTCCGAGGAACAGCTGGTAAGCTTGAATTGCCAACCTTGTGGTTTAAACTGACCTTGCAGTCTAGCACATTAATTCACAGCGCTACACCAGGACTCTATCCTACAGTTTGTTGTTGTTAAGTACTGTGGCGTCGGTTCCGACTCATAGTGACCCTGCTGCACAGGGTTTCCAAGGCTGTAAATCTTTACAGGAGCAGAAAGCCTCATCTTTCTCCCGCAGAACGGCTGGTAGTTTCAAACTGCCGACCTTAAGGTTAGCAGCCCAGTTCATAACTACTACGCTACCAGAGCTCCTTGTCCTACAGTTTAGGAGGCTAGATATCCAAATTTGGGGTGCTGGCTCTGGAAGACTTTCGCTGCTGGTTCTGGAGGAAGGCCCTTGGATGATCTTCATGTAAGTTTTCATCTCTTTCCCTGTCTCTATTCTTTTGCTTCCTTGTTTAATCTTAAAATACACTGATTGAAGATTGGGGCTTTAAACCAGCTTGAACTGGTTCATTCAAGGCCAGTGTTGAAGCCCTGAGATTGAGGACTCAGAAGATGCGAAGGAACCCAATCAGGAACCTGATGCATCATACTGAATTATTGCCAGGACTGTGGTGAGCGACACACATTCAAAGCAGTAAGTCCAGCTGCCATCTTTGAACTGAGCACCAATTGGTCAAGAGATTTGAATATTGCACAACAAACAGGCTGTCCTTTTTTCTAAAAGAGAAATTAAGTATTTAGCAGGTAATTTTTCCCATTCTGGTTATCTTTGTTTAAGACACACCCTATCCTAATCCTGCCTCATTCACATAACAAAGACAACCAATTCTCACATGGGTTTCCAAGGCTGTAAATCTTTATGAAAGCAGTCTGCCACCTTTCTCCCACAGAGGGCATGGTGGGTACAAACTACTAGTTTGTACATTACAGTTAGTAGCTAAGAGCTTTAACCATTGGTGCCATCAGGACTCCTTAAAATAGCTACAGCTAGCATCATTTTTAAAAGATTTCTACTGGTGTGGCACTGTGGGTTAATGCACTGGACTACAAAGTTGGTTTGAATCGTGGGGTCCATGGTTCAAGGTCACCAGCTGCTCCTTGGAAACCCTATACAGGGTCACTGTAAGTCAGCACTGACTCAGTGGTACTTAACAACAACAACTAATTTTGGACTCCTGGTATGGTGCTTAGGATAAGCACTGAACTGGGAACTATAAGACCAGTGGTTCAAACCCACCAGCTGCTCCTCAGAAACCTATACAGGGTCACTATGAGTGGGAACAGACTCAGTGGCACTTAACAACAACAATAGTCTGAGTAGTGGCTGATGGGATTGAACCTTTGACCTTGAGGCTAGCAATCCAGTGCTTATCCTACAGCACCACACCAGGACTCCTATACACCAGAAACTACGGGTTTACAGGTTAGAATTTAGAACACATATTTTAGGGGACATAATCAGCCCATAACTTGGGGGAACAATATCATACTTCCATCCACAGGTGAGGAAATGGTGATGATTCGTGTCATAAAGCAGCATGTGGATGGTGGAACAGGCTTTGAAGTACACAGCAGAAGACACTTTTTTTTTTTTTTTTGGTCTCGCCTCTGCCTCTTGTTCAGTAGGTAACACCTCTCTGAGACTCAATTCTGAAACTTTAAAATGAGGGATGTCATGGTCTGTACTTAACTGGGGGTCTTAGTCTGGGTTCTCTAGAGAAGCAAAACTAGTGAATCTTGTATGTGCATATATAAAGAGAGGTTTATATGAAGGCAATGACACACAGTTGTAGAGCTGGGAAAGTCCTAAGTCCTTGGGTCATATGTCAGGCTGGAGTCTTTTGACTTGCAGGTTAGACAGCAGGCAAGGTTGACAGGTAAGAAAGAAGGCAAGCTGCCGTTGATTCCCAGGATTGGTAGGCAGGCCACTGGCTCAAGTCCAAAGAACTGGAGGTTGGAAGATAAGCTAGGTGAAAGATCCAGACCCAGCAGAGAGTAAACAAGCGTTGCCTGAGTGTCTAATATATTGGAGGCAGGCCACACTCCTGAGGAAGCTTCCTTTCAATTGGCTGGCTGCTCATAGCAGATCCCATCATAGAGTTGCTTCTTACCCTGGCGGGTAACTGCATCTCAACTGCCAAACCATTGTCAATCCTGGACAGTCAAGTTGACACAAAACCTTAACAACCACACTGGGTCATTGTGGAGATTCAGTAAGTCCTTTACTTAGCTTTTCAAAAATATCATCTGATTAAATTCTTACAATGATCACTCTCTTTTAAAAATTGAAAACAAAAATTTTTAAAGCTAAAATTCACATAATATAAAATTCATCATTTTAACATATACAATTCATTGGTTTTTAATATATTAACAATGCTGTGCAACCATCTCTGCTGTCTACTTCCAGAACATTTTCAAATAAGAATCCCTGTACCAGTTAGGAGTCATTCCCAATTTCCTCTTCTTCCCAGACCCTGGCAACTAGTGTGCTTTCTGTCTCTGTGGATTTGCTTATTCTGAACAATTCAAATAGATGGAATCATACAATATGCAGCCTTTTGTGTCTGACTTCTTTCACTCAGCATAATGTTTTCAAGGTCCTTCCATTTGTAGCATGTATCAGTATTTCATTGTTTTTATTGGCAAATAACATTGCACTGTATAGATATACCACACTGTTTATCCATTTATCAGTTGGTGAACATTGAGTTGTTTTTACTTTTGGCTGCTCTGAACATTCATGTACAAGTTTTTGTGTGAGTATATGGTTTCAATGCTTTTGGGTATAATATGAATATACATAGGAGTAGAATTGCTAGGTCATATGGTAACTATGTTTAACGTCTTGAAGAACTGCCAAACTTTCCCATAGTGACTGCACCATTTTATATTCTTACCATCCATGTAGGAAGAGTTACAACTTTGTCCCCTGTTTACCAACACTGTTATTTTTTACTTCTCCTTTCCTTCCTTTTCTCTTCCCTCTCCTCCCCTCCCCTCATTTGTTCCTTGTGTTCTCTCTCTTTTTAAAATTATAACCGTTCTAGTGGATGTAAAACGGTACATTACTGTGTTTTTGACTTACTTTAATGTTTAAATGTTGATCATCTTTTTATGCAATTATTGACAATTTGTGTATCGTCTTGGGAGAACATCTATTCAGACCCTTTGTTCGTCTTTGGCTTGAGTGCTTTGTCTTTTTATTGTTGAGGTGTAAGAGTTCTTTACATATTTATATATTCTGGTTGTTACATCCTTATCAGACATATGATTTTTTATCTTTTATTTTTAAATTTCAAAAATAAGACTCATACAAAACTTGAAACTATGCAAAAATAGAAAAAGAATGTTCCTTTTTGTTTTCCCAAGTATTCTTCCTAGAAGAACCATTGTGAAGTTTAGTGTGTTGTTACGTGCCATTGAGTCGGTTCCAATTCGTATGTATAGAGTTGAGGCTGTAAATCTTTGCAGGAGCAGACAGCTTCACCTGTCTTTCATGGAGCAGCCGCTGGTGGGTTCCTACTGCCCACCTGGTGGTTTGTAGTCCAGTACTTATCCTACAGAGCTACCGTGGCTCCCCAAGGTTAGTATATAGCCTTCAAAAAAAAAAAATTTTTTTTTAAAGGCATATAAACTTAAAAAAATCAGTTGCTGTTGAGTGATCCCTTTCAGAAGCAGATCACCAGATCTTTCTTCTAAGGAACCTCTGGTTGTGTTTGACTCACCAATTGTTTGGTTAGTAGTCGGTGCTTTAACTGTTTACACTACACAAGGACTCCAAAAATGCATATATAAGCTTATGTATACATATTTGTTGTTGTTAGGTACCATCAAGTTGGTTCCAGTCATAGTGACCCTATGTACAACAGAACGAAACACTACCCAGTCCTGCGCCAACCTCACAATTATTGCTACACTTGAGTCCAGTAATGCTGCCACTTTACCCGTCCATCTCACTGGGGTCTTCCTCTCTTTCTCTGATCTCCACCTTACCAAACACGATACCCTTCTCCACTGACTGGTTCATCCTGACAATATGTCTGAAGTCTGAGTGATGAAGTCTGGCCATCCTGGCTTCCAGGGAGCACTCTGGCTGTACTTTTTCAACACAGATTGATTTGTTCTTTTGACAGTCCATGATACTTCCAGCATTCCCCTCTAACACCGTAACTCAAAGTCCCTGTAGGCACATGGATATTAGCTCACACAAATGGAATTCAACTATCATAACTTGCTTTCCTCCTTCTCTTCCCCACCCCTCCACTCCCCACCCCCACTTTAGAGATGGATATAACAGGGGTTTTCAAAAAGTTCATGGAAATATTTCATTCTCTTTTAATTTCCTTTTTCCATGAATTTTTAAAATCCCCCTTGTGTAGATGAGGAAACTGGGGATCAGAAAGTTATGTAACTTGCCCAAGGTCACAGATTAATAAGCAGAGACACCATTATTCAGACTTGGATCCAAAGACCCTGTTGTTGCCACATTATCACATTGCTCCTTGGGCTGCTAACCAGGAGTTTGCCTCCATCTGGTTGTGGCCTCCCTGTGCTAGCTGCTCTATTAGCCTTGTAGCTCTTATTAGGGCATAGTGTGTGTATTTGCACATTTCAGGAAATATTGCTAATACCTTTTTCTTACATAACCCACATACATATAGATGTCTAATGATCATGAAAAGAAAAAGTCAGAAAAGAATGCCTTATTATTATATATTTCTGAGTTTTTGTGTACACCCCTCCGCCAAATAGATGCTGTTGAACGATCATGCACAGAGGTGATTGTAATTATTGCAGTGAAACTATGAGTGTAAAATGGATATTCTCCCATGTAAACTATTAGTCAATTCACAATAAAAACTTAAAAAAGAAAAAAAAGAATGCCTTATGAGCTCATTTGGGTTGGGGTAGCCACAAACTGCATTTGAGCAGCTGTAGCTGCTTTTCTAGCCCTTTCTTTCCCACTGCACCTTCATTTCTTTCTACCTTCCAGGCCAAGATGAGCCTTTAGGCAGTTTTAGGATACCTGCTGTCTAAGTTATCTGATGCTGCTCTAACTGAAATACCACAAGTGGATGGCTTTAACAACCAGAAATTTATTTTCTCACAGTTTTAGGAGGCTGCAAGTCCAAATTCAGAGTGACGGCTCTAGGGAAGGCTTTCTCTTTATTGATTCTGGGGAAAGGTCCTTGTCTCCTTTCAGCATTCCTTGGATAGCTCCATATATCTCGGCATCAAACTTCCCCTGGATCCAGGAACTACCAGGACCCCAAGTCCTAAGGAAGCTTTCCACTCTGCTCTTCCTTCTTGTTGATAATAGGTCCCTCTGAGCTCCATATATCTTGGCATCAATCTTTCCTTGGATCTAGGAGCTTTACAGTGCAGGCACACCGGGTTCAAAGGATATACTGAACTCCTAACTCTTCTCTCTTGGTGGTAGTAGGTCCCGCTTTCTCTGCTCTCTTCTCTCTTCTTTTATATCTCAAAAGAGAGTGGCTCAAGATACAACCTAATTTTAGATTGCATCTGATTTCATTAACATCATAGAAGTAAGAATTTACAACATTTTGGATCAATACATCAGATCAAGGCTGATCACATCAGATCATATCATGGGGTTGATTGTATTTTAGGTCTCATCGTGGAGGTAGTAACTACATTTAACTGTTTTAACCACTGAGAATCCTGGCTGAGCCAAGCTGACACAAAACCTTAACTATCACACTTGCCTTCTATTCAGTGTTGCCTCTTTTTATCTGGACTGTGGCTTTTTAGCACACTTGTTGCTCTTGCAGCTCCTGAACAGCTCCCGAGTATGTGGAATGGGTGTTCTTTCCTGGCACAGTTACTCTGATTGAAACACACAAGGAAATGGAACTAGGGATCAAATGTGGAGTGTGAACCAGCGGAGAAGAAAGTTGCCATCAATACCTATGCAAAAGCTGCTCTCCCTGCCCCTCTTCTTTTCTCTACCCTCCTTGTCATGCACCTATTGTGGTGCCTTGCCATTGGCTTCTGTAAATTAGATCTCTATTGCATTGTGCTGGGCTGTATTTCAGGGTAGTTGTGTCTGATCTAGCCAGGAACTAAAATTACCGCTGGTGGTAGAAATCCTTCCAGAGTGGTGTATAATTTTTCCCTGGGCTAAAAGAACATTTACAGAAGGTCTGATATTCTGATGAGACAGTCGTGTATGTAAGGCAGATAGGAGTGGGGAGCAGAGGTGGAGGATGGTAGAGTGTACCTAGAGGAATAGGAAACCGAAGTACGCTGCATAAATAAAATCAGTTCCATCAGGGCCAGCGGCCCCAAAGCAGTGGGCAGCACCCCTCAGCAAATAACCAACAGGGTACATATAACTGTCAATTGCAGACTTGCACTTCTACTGGGGAAGCCTCGCAGGAGCCCAGTGAGGAGGTGAGATTTTTCCTCAGGTGCTGTCTGAGATGTTCCGATGGGTCATTACCTGGGTATGCAGCTGTCTTCTCCCTCAGATGGTCCCCACAGCTGCTGGAGCACAACTCCTATTTCTCCACCTCACCTCTGCTACCCTCTTCTATTCCTGTTCTTTAGCTCCGTGCTCACCATTACCACTTAGTAGTACAAGCTCCAAGATACTAAATCCTTTTTTCTTTTTTTAGGATTGACAAGTACTTTATTTTTCAAGAATTTGTGAGAAATAACCACAATTGTAGCACACCCAAAAGAGAGCAACCAACAAACAAAAAGAAAACCAAACCTAGGTTTTTAAAACAATCTCTGAAAACTTTTAAATTAGATTTGCTTATTTTGAAATGAACTTATCAACAAGACTAAAGAAAATCAACACACACACGTCTATGACACTGCACAAGTAGCTTAGTCTTGCCATGACATCTTCAGAAGGACCAGAAAATCTTTTTTTTTTTTTTTTTTGCTGCTCACCCTCACCTACCTTCCTTATAGACAAACCAAGGGTTGGCTGTACAAATAAATCATTCTTGGACATTTTCTCTGCCACCTGAAAACCTCTGCTTAAAGCAAGTCACACAATCCTCCAGTCCCAAGTGTCATGGCATCCACTGC
Organism: Chrysochloris asiatica; assembly: GCF_000296735.1. Lineage (NCBI taxonomy): Eukaryota > Metazoa > Chordata > Mammalia > Afrosoricida > Chrysochloridae > Chrysochloris > Chrysochloris asiatica. Next base: position 639,543 of record NW_006408599.1, on the reverse strand, counting down.
TTGGGCAACCCTGGCCAGTGCTTTGTGGCTCCTCACCACTTCTTTGAGCATCTCTGGGATGTCTCCTTTCTGCCCTGAGCCTGGGTTTAGTGCTTGTAGGGATGGCTCCTGTACTTCTTCGGGCTGTCTTCCTTTTGTGGCTAGCTGTGCGCAGGCTCCTTGTCACCCTCTTTCTGCTCGTGGTCCAGCTCTTTGTTGGGGGCACAGTGTGTTCTTGTGTTCATTAGGAATCTTTCATCTGTACCTGCCAGAGGACATTCATCCAACCCATGGTTTCTGCTTTCGTTCCCCCACGTTTTGCCTCCTTAAACAGTTCTTTTCTGTTTTTCCTCTCCAGCTCCTGGTCCTCTTCCATAGCAGCGGTGCATTCTAGGCCTCTCAAGTAGTGCTGGCAGACTGGAGGCTCAGGCTCATATCGCAGAACTTGCAAGTGAGGCAGGCAAGCAGCCTAAATCCTTTTTGACTGTTTTCTCCCTTACTACTCACATCCTATTGTTCCCAAGTCCTGGAGATTCTATAGTAAGAATAATAATGCTGCCTCCTTGCATTAAGCACCTGCCTTGCATGTGCATTGGCAGTGTGCCAACTGCTTGCTATCCGTTTCATTTAATCCTCACTTCTACATTCTTAGTAATATTCGTATTCCCATTTTATATATGAGAAAACTAAGTTTGCAGAGTTGGAGTAGCATATTCAAAAGTTCTTAAGTGGAAATGCTGGGATTCCAATTTACGTCTTCCTGGTTCTGAAACATGCCCTGTCTACCTTTTAAAGCCCCTTCTAAGTAACCAGATACTCTTTTGAAGTTGAATATCTGATACATTATAACTCATTTTTGATGTAACCCATAATTTTCTCAGATATACACCTGGCGTATATATAGCTTTGTTGCAAGTCTGTAGGTCCCATTTTCATTGAAACAATAGGAAGCATCATTTCAGTCAGTGGGGCATGCTCTCTGCTTTGCTTATTGTTCCTATGAACATGCTGAAGGAATTTTGCAGGAAGGCCCCCATCCAGGATGTTCCTGGAAGACCTGTCTGGTGGAGTTTGTGCAAACAAAGTGTGACCCTGCCTGCTCAGCCAATATCCTTGCCTGATGCCGGGAGGCTCTCTGACCCCAGCGGAAAAAGCTGCTGTCTTAATTATACAACCAAGAAGCTATTACAGGGTGGGCCCGAAGTGCCCTATCTTCCTGCTTAGACGCTCCTGGGCAGAATCACACCATCTCTTTGGATCTGTTTATACAGAATGTATGTCTAGTCTGCCTTACTCAGAACTCTTCTTTAGTGTTCTTAGAAACAATCACTAGAACTCTCCATATGAAGACATTGAAGCACTTGTATAGTCTTGCCCTTGCCAGCAGTCTCTCTTGCCTCCTCCTTTGGGATAGTCTTTCATCTCTGCATTCTGTATTCCAGCTACGTTTTTTTTTTTTTTTTTTTTCCCAGTCCCTTAAGAACGGTATCCTACTTCTTACCTTGGAGAAAAACACGTCTTTACTTTTACACATACTCTTACTTCCTGAGGGAATGATCCTCCTCTATCCTTTTCACAGTTGCTCATCTTAACTTCTATGTCACTTCACATAAATCTCCACATTTAGTTTTTGGAGTCCCATGGAAAGCTTGGTCAGACCCCCTTACCCTGCTCTTTCTTTTGGTAGAACTCCATATACTTATTTCAGCTTTAAGTTATTGATTAATTGTACATGCATTTGTTGAGTTATTGCCTCCCTTGCCTGCCATGTCAATACAGGGCAGAGCGGTTCCTGTTGTATTTAATGCTATATCCCTTTTACCTGGCATAGGGACTGCCACATAGTAGATGGCCACTAAAAAGTTGTTGAATGAAAACCACAGTGCCATCACCTGGAAGCACCTTAACAGCAGCTCCACATGCCAGAACTGAGTTGGTGAAGATCCAGTTCTTTGAAACCTAGGAGGCTGTGTCCCTACCCTTTGAGATCATGGAGGCTATGGTCCCACCCTTTGAAACCAAGAAGTCCCTGCTTCCCTGCTCTGTCCAACAGTTCTACTGCTCCAGGCCTGCTCTTTTTCTTTTATTGGAGGACAAGAAATGTGGCTCCTTTGGCCATGTAGAATTGCAAGAGGTAGACAGTGTTGTTTTGTCCTTTCTGCCCCCTTCAGTCTAAGCTGATGGATTTTCTGCTGTGATAGTTGGTTAGATCCATTGGTCACATATTTCATCTTTTTAACAAATGATTGTATAAGCACATCTTTGGTGAATATTCTAGAACATATGTCCTTAGTCTATAACACAGGCTTCTCCAAATCTTTAAGTTCTGTTTTCATTTTGCATACCTCATTTTAAAGTCCATCCTGTTCCTCTCATACTTTACTAAAAAGAGTAAGGAGAAGCTACACAGCCCCACTAAGATCTTGTTTACAAATCTCATCAACCAGATATCCACGTTCCTCACTTACAGGTTCTGCCTTCTACCAAAAATTTGAACATAATTCAGACATGTTCTTTGCAACTGCATAAAAAGCATCACCCTTCCTTCATTGTCCAATCACATGTTCATCATTTTATTTTAAAGCTACACCAGAATGGCCACAGTTCTTTCTGCATTTTGTTGCTTGTGCCTTATGTGTTCTCTCTAAAATGACAGAGGCTTTCTTTATAGCTCCTGTCACTTCCTTTTCATTCCTCAGCACATTTTCTTTGACACAGTGGTGCCAATAGAAGATACAGGTGGTACAGATGCACCAGGTGACACTGTCAGAGGTGTGACACTAAAATGACTGTCTGTAACATTTTTGTGCAGAATTTTATTTAAAAAAAAAATTCGTTATTTTGTTTTAACAACTCTTTCTAGTTAGTCACAATAACAGAAGCATTTTTTTGTAAGCCCATCCTACATGTATCAATATACCTAAAGGCTAAAACTCTATACTAATTTACTTTCTGGAGCTTCTCATGTTCTCCAGGGAGCATGGTGGCTCCATAGGATAAGCACTGGACTGTGAACCACAAGATCTGCCATTTCAGCCCACCAGCTGCTCCATGGGAGAAAGATGAGAATTTCTGCTTCTGCAAGGATTTGTCGGTCACAGATAAGCCCTATACAGGGTCACTATGAGTCAGAACAGACTCAGCATCACTTAACAACAACAACAACAACAATGTGCTCCAATCAAAGTTTTCATTATTACAAAATTACGATGATACTGCCAATCATGTGGTTTCGTCTACATGTGTCACAAGTATACACTACTGTTTTCATTACTGCCAGTGCTTTAAAGTTGCTGATTTTGTCAGATTTTCTAGTATTTTAACAGCAGTATTATGATAATTAGTATTGTGAACCTGTATCAGTAACTTTTTGAGTTAAGTAGTATTAAAGGAAGAAAAGGCTTCCACTTACTAATAATATAGCTAATACTGGTGTGATGCAATGTAATAAGTTTTGTTGTTAGTATTCATATAATCAAATAAGTATTAGATTTCTGCAGTGTACAGCTATTTTATCACACATTAGTCTATGATTAAAATTGACAATAAATATCACTGAGGATTCTGTGTGGTCTGGTCCAGGAGGAGGGTCCCTAGAGGTGAGTGACACCAGCCTTCATGATACCACGGCTGTGATGGACATAATTCTACCAACAGTCTTTTGAAGGCAATCTGGGTGGTTACTTTTAGGCACTTTAAAACTCTTCCAGCCTCTACCCATTACCCTTTTCCAAAACCTTTTCTACATTTTACGTATTAGAGCAGCACCCCACTCCCAGTACCAAATTTTGTCTTAGTGATGTAGTGTCATTATAACAGAAATATCACAAGTGGATGGCTTTAATGAACAAGTGTCTTTTCTCGCAGTTTAGGAGGCTTGTCTGAATTCAGGGTTCAGGCTCTAGGGGAAGGATTGCTCTCCTTGTTGGATTCTGTTTCCTGGTTCCTTGGAGATCTCTATATGGCTTAGCATCAGTCTTCCCTCATCTCTACTTACTAGCTTGCTTGTTTTATATCTCAAAAAAGATAAACTCCACACTAGTTCTGTCTCATTAATTTAACAAAAGCAACCCATTCCCAAAAGAAACAGAGGCTAGGATTTACAAGACAGATTTTAGGGGGACACAATTCAGTCCATAACACTTATCATTTGCAGTTGACTAGTTGCTGTGCTACTCTAAGGCATTTTCCAGATCTCAAGGCAGAATGAGTTATGCTTTCTACATGCTCCTCCCACACTAGGTCTGTCATTCTTGATTCTAGCAGTTGTTGTTGTTGTTGTTAGGTGCCGTCAAGTCGGTACTGACTCATAGCGACCCTATTTACAACAGAACGAAACATGCCTGATCCTGGGCCAACCTCACAATTGTTGCCACACTTGAGCCCATTGATGCTGCCACTTTGCTAATCCATCTCGATGGGGGTCTTCTTCATTTTCTCTGACCCTCCACTGTACCAAACATGATATCCTTCTCCAGTGACTGGCCCCTTCTGACAATGTGTCCTAAGTATGAGAAAAGAAGTTTGGCCATCTTGGCCTCCAAGGTGCACTCTGGCTGCACTTCTTACAACACAGATCTGTTTGTTCTTTTGGCAGTCCATGTCACTTTCAATATTCAACTCCAACACTATAACTCAAAAGGATCAATTCTTCTATGGTCTTCCTTATATACGGTCCAGTTTTTGCATGCATATGAGGTTATTGAAAATACCATGCTTGAGTTAGGCACACCTTAGTCTTCAAGCTGACCTCTTCAACACTTTGAAAAGGTCTTGTGCAGCAGATTTGCCTAATACAATATGTTGTCTGATTTATTGACT
>NW_006408599.1:613251-633628 GCF_000296735.1 Chrysochloris asiatica | reverse complement strand
TGAGCGTGTTCTTCCTTTTTGGTTTTCTGATTCCAGATCTTTGCACATTTTGTTGTAATCCTAACAGTAGTCATTCTCTTTCTAAGTAGTAGGCGACCAAGGGAATGAGCTTCTGGAGAAGCTGAATCAGGATCCTCAGCCTGGCCTAGGATATGGCTGGGAGAACAGGGCGCTCAGCCAGTGCTGGATAAGTGCAGAGTGGGTGCTCAGAACCAGCTGGCTGAGTACAGAAGTCTAACATACAAACTCTAGCATAGACTCACAGCATCGCATGAATGTGAGATGGAGATGATCAGATGTATTAATCACTGGTTTGGAAAGGAATTAAAGTATTTCCATAATATAATACGTTTCTTTTCTAAACCAGATGTGCCCTTGTTGTTTCATGAGGAAGTAATTAAGTGCATTTGATTAAAACATTCATAAGTGCTATCATTTATTCAAGGCTACTACGAGCTTGCTCTCTTTATTGGTACTTTACATATGTCGCGCCTACTACTCTGTTAAGTGCCCTTGTTATCTTCATTTTAGAGATGAGGAAACTGAGGATCAGAGAGATTAAGTACTTTGCCCAAGGTTAGTCAGCTTCTGAGTGACAGAGGTGAGAATCAGGTCCATCGGACTGAAAAACTAATGCCTTTCTGTCATCCCACACTGCTTCTGGTGCTGTATTCAGATACCATTCAGCTCAGCATCTGAGCCAGCACATCTATACCTTTCTTCCTCTCAGCTGTTCCTGTGCCCAGCATCTCTCCTCTCTCCTCACTGCTTTCTCCCTGCACACTGAGCCCTCCTCTTCATTTGCTCATAGTAATCTTTTGACTATTGCCTTTGTATTTTTATCCTGAAACTTTAAGGTTTTTGTCAATGTCAGTAATAATTGGACATTATTTTATATGGGTACTCACATTTGTATTAGTAAATATAAGTTTACCTATTTTATTGAGGTCAAATTATATATAATATGATTTTATTTTCTTTATGCAGTCTTTTGCTCCAAGATTTTTTTTGAGTTTCTGTTTACATTTAAAATGTATAATTTTTTTCCTCCTACTAAAAATATAAATGTAGCAATGTAGTGGAAAGAAAGTTGGTTAGGTAATTTTTATTTTCTTTTATTAAAGGTTGCTAAATAATAGGATACCTATTTCAATTTTTATATGAAATACAAGATTGAAATACTTCAATAACGTCTTTTTAGAGCAGTTTAAGAGGTTTCTTACAGACTTGGAGTCATTTATTTTCTGCCTCTCCTAGTATTTCAGCAGGATTAAGTTTTTTGAATCCATGGATCAAGTTTTAATTTTCCTGTTCCTTCCTTATACTGACATATGCTTTGGCAGAACAAAAAAGAGACCTAAACATGTCAGCATGATTTTTGTTCAATGAATTAAAAACCATAAAAGTAACAAGATCTGATCCAAATCCCTAAACTCCTGACATGGTGGTTTTGTCCTTTTCAGCCCCAAGATTCATATTACTGACTTTGAAAAGCTTTTTGCCTGGAAGCAGCAGTAATGGCAACAGTGCATGATTTATTTGAGAGAGATTACAAGGAGTAGGCAGTAAGCATGGAATTATACATGGAAAGAATACAGACCAGAAAGATCTGGGTTTGAATCCCAGGACTGCCACTCATACCTGTGAGCAAGTCACTGAACATATATGAGTCGCAATTTTCTCATTGGAAAATGGGGGTATTAGAATCTAGTTTTAGAGTCCTGGTATGATGCTGTAGAACAAACACTGGACCGCAAAGTCACTTTGAACCTCAAGGTTGGTGGTTCAAACCCACCAGCCACTCCTTGGAAGTCCTGTACAGGGTCGCTATGAGTCAGAAGTGACTTGACAGCACTTAACAACAACAACAGAATCTAGTTTGAAGAGTTGCTATGAGGATCCATGAGGTAGCATGCTTAAAGTGCCTGCTTTACATAAAAACAAAACAAAAACAAACACCCATGGATATCAAGTCCATTTTGACTCATGGAGAGCCTGTGTTCCAGAGTAGAACTGCCTTTAGGGGTCTTGGTTATAATTGTTCTTCTGTAAAGATCACCAGGCCTTTTTTTTTGGTGCCATTGTTGTTGTTCAGTGCCATCAAGTCAGTTCCTGTTCATAGTGAACCAGTATAAGGTTTCTGAGGAGCGACTAGTGAGTTTGTACCACCGACCTTGTGGTTTAAACTGACCTTGCAGTCCTACACTTACCCAAAGCACCGCACCAGGACTCCTTGGTACCACTGGATGGGCTCAAACTGCTAGCCTTTGGGTTAACAGTCAAAAGCACCACCCAGTGACCTTACTTACTTTATATAAACCACTACCTTCGAGTCACTTCCGACTCACAGTGACTCTATGTAAGGTTTCCGAGGCTGTAAATCATCGGGAGCAGAAAGCCTCTTCTTTCTCCCCCAGAGTGCCTGTTAGGTTTGATTTGCTGACCTTGCAGTTAGCAGTTCAGTGCTTATCCTATAGCACCACCAGGGCTCTCTGCCTTATATAGAGGGGTTGATAATTGTATAAATTAATTTCTATTTTGAGTGGATCTTCGGTAACTGAATACAGAAAGATTTATATATAACACTCCTGTCCACTTTATCTTCAGAGCTTATCCTTTAAAAAAAAAAAAAAATTCTATTGGGGAGAAATATTAGATAGATGCCACCAAATGTTTAACACCACATTGAAAATTTACCCAAAACACGGGACTATCCATAGACAACAAGAACCAAGGATATTTGAGGTGCTGGAAGCACATACTAGTGATTCCCACTTCAGGACCCAAGGGCCAGAGGAAATTTGTCACACTAAGATCAATGGTATTGTATATGATACTGGACTTCTTTGGGCTTCATTTCTTCTGTAAACTGGGCTTAAGACCCTCCATGACAGGGCTTTCACTGTCTGTTCTCATAGTCTCTTTTTTGTTATCTGTGCTCCGATCAGTTCTTCAAATGAAACGTGCTGTCTTCATACCTTACACCTTTGTACAAGTGCTTTCCTTTGCCTAGAAACCACCCACCACCACCCCCTATTGACAACTTGTCAACTGAAGAATGACAACTCAAATTCATTCTTCAGATGCTTATTTGGTATTATTAGTCAGGATAGGGCAGGCTCTGTTGCAACAGCAAATAACTTCAAAATCTCAGTGGTCTGTAATAGTTTATTTCTTACTCATGTTCTGTGATGGGACTATTCATCATAGTCATTCTAGGACCCAAGCTAATAGAAGCCCCCACCTTAACTGGGACTGAGACCATGGGAAGCAAATGTAGTGGAGCCCCCACTGACTTTAGAGCTGCCCTGATGTGACACCCATCATTCATTTCTGTTCATATTTTACAGACACAATCAACTGCAAAGGGGGTAGGAAAGCACATCCCTGCTATGTGCCTGCAAGAATAAGAGCCAGAACACTAGTGAGCAGACGTAATGCCTGCCTCGTTTAGATGCCATTTCTCTAGGAAGCCTTCCCTTATTACCCTCTCCCTAAACTCAGAATCGAGGTTTTTGCTTCCGTGTGGTGGTGGAAACTTCCTCAGTTTCCTTGCCACAGCACCTTACACATTCTAATGTAACTGTCTGTTTACTTATCACTCTCTAAGAGCAAAGCAAAAGTGTTTCGTATTCATTGGAGTACCCTCAGTACCCAACGCTGGTTTTGCTCTGTAGTGAGTACTCATTGTGTAAATGATGAAGAAAGGAAGTCAGGGCAACTCTGCTAGGCTACTTAGATAAGCTGTTGTGATGGAATGTACAACAGAAATTGTAATAACTGTCTCACAGGGTTGTTGTAAGGAGCTACACACCAGATGCTATGTAAATACCTCGTTTGTGTTCCTCGTTGTTACTATGATAAGGATATTAATGGTAATTATAGCTGCCATTCCTGAAGCATTTGTACTATGCCAGACACTGTGGTGGGTACTTAGGGAAGTTATTCAGTGGTTCTTTTTGTTACATGGGATTCATGTTGTTATATTGACTTTTGAGGGGATTCACCAGCTATTTGTAATAATTATCCTTAAGATTCTGAAGGGTATTTCTTGTTTGAGTGATTTATAGATGATGCTGTTCCTGTAGCTTCATCACTCATTTGCATTGATGTCTTTAGAGAAGGAGGTAGAGTTAATAATTGCTCCTTTTGTTGATGCTTAAAATATGCCAGGATTAATAATGAAAACCGATTTATTTGCATCCTTTTGTTTAATCCTCACATCATCCTCACTAGGGCAGGTACTGATACAATCCTCACTAGGCAGACGGGAACCTGGGGAGAAAGTCAGGTGTGGCATAGCCAGGATTTGATTTGACCCCATGTCTACTTAGGTTCTCTAGCTTGTACTCTATAAAGCAACACTCTTACTAGTTCTCACAGAAACTGTACTTGACCTTGAACACGCCCATGGGTACGTGTCAAGAGTCCTAAGTTAGTAATGTTAAATTCCTTGCCAGTAGTTTGTGTATGGAGTGATTTTATTGAATGTTCTTTTTGTCTTTTATTAGAGTAACCAGAGAGCACAGGGAAATGCTAGTGAAACTGGCCAAACAGAGCACTAACAAGGCCAAAGATTCCTTAAGGAAGATTCGTACCAACGCAATGAATAAGCTGAAGAAATCCAAGGACAAAGTCTCAGAGGACACCATTAGGCTCATAGAGAAACAGGTACTACTCTTGCCAACAGAAGGAGTTTTGGGTATATGTGTCTGACCCAGTAACTAGTTTGTACATGCCTCAAGTGAAGAAAATTAAAACAGAATGTTCCCGTTTCTTTCATCTACATGATCAACATTGATTGAGCCCTTGCTCTAGACCTAGCACCGTGTTGGACCCTGGAAATACGGAGGAGGGAAGGATACTCCTGAATTTTTACTGTGTGCCAGACTGCTGATCACTTCCATAGTTTCATTTACCCGTTAGTACAAAGCTGTGAAGTAGGTAGTGAGGAAAGTAACTTGCTCAAAGTAACACCGTTGATAAATGGTAGTATTGGGCCCCAAGACTGGCAGACTGATTTCAGCACCTATACTCTTTGCTCTCCAGTCTGTCATGGGTTTCTGGGTACTGAGAAATGAGCACTTAATGTTCTCAGTGTGCCACATAGTGGCACTTGAACAAATCTTAAAGGAAAAGCTGGAGAAGAGAAAAGATGGGACCAAGTAGAAGAGTCTGTGCAAATGCATGCTGATGTAAAAGAGCGGTACTCAGTTTGCTCATTGTGGCTTGAACCTAGAATGAGATTAGGTATTGGATGGAGAAGACAAAATGACCCTGCCATAGAAGGTCTTTAATACCAGGTTGAGGAGTTCAAACGTTAGCATGTCCAGAGGTTCCCACATGAATTGTGCATCTGTATCATTCACCCACAGTAATGCTACATAGCAAACCACCTCAAAACTCACCAGTAAGCATTGCTTCTCATTTTTGTGAGTCAGCTGGGATTTAGCGATTCTAGGCTGGCTAACTGGGCTTGGCTTCAGATCTTGAATTGAGTTCAAGTCCTCTGTACATATCTCTCAAAATTCCACCAGGGTCAGCACACTATCCAGGGAATCTTTTCATGGTAATAGTAGATGCCAAGGAGCAAACCCAACTACTCTAGCATATTTTTAAGTGTCTCCTCTTATCTGTTTCACATCCCATTGGCCAAATCAAGTCTTATTAGTCCAGACCAGTATTGCCAGGACAGGGAAATATATGTTCACTGGAGCCTGGGGAAGGAATGAATATGTATTGAGCAATAAGTAATCTGCCGTAGCATTATGATCACCTGAGGAGCTTATGAAAATACAGATACTTGGGGCCCTGTTCTCAAAAACCAATTCCCTTGTGATTCTGAAATAGTAACTCCCTTGAAAGGTTTTTTTCAGTGGAGGGAGAGAGAAGACCTGCGTTTCTGAAGATGACTGTGGTGGCCAGTATAGGGGGCAGGACCAGAGACAGGGAGCTTAGAAAAGCTATTGTAGAAATCTATCCAGGAAAGGATGATCTGAACCCAGTGATACAGGAGAATGGACTTACAGTGCAGATAGATACTGCATTTGGATTCCTAGTGTAGTGCTGTGGGCTAAAGCACTGGACTGCAAGGTGAGTTTGAACCACAAGTTGGCGGTTCAAACTCACAAACCACTCCTTGGAAACCCTATACAGGGTCACTGGGAGTTGGGACTGACTCGACAGCACTTAACAACAACAAACAACATACTGCATTTACCAATATATATGTGATGTGTGCTGTCAGTCCATTTTCAACTTGAAACAGCTCTATTTAACAGAATAGAACTGCCCCATTGGATTTTCTAGGTTGTAATCTTTATAAAGGAGTCCTGGTGTGGTGCTGTGGCCTAATGCTTCAGACTGCAAAGTTGTTTGAGCTGCAACGTCGGTGGTTCAAGTTCACCAACTGCTCCTTGGAAACCCTATACAGGGTCGCTATGGGTCAGAATCGACTCGACAGCACTTAACAACAACAACAACAATCTTTATAAAAGTAGATTGTCATTGGGTGGGCTTGAACAACCAACCTTTCAGTTAGCAGCTGAGTCATCAGGGCTCCTACTTAGGAGATAAAATTTGTAGTGTTTAGCATAATGTAAGACTTTCCCAAGGAGTCCTGATGTGGCACTGTGGGTTAATGCACTGGACTGCAAAGTAGGTGTGAACCTCAAGGTGAGCGGTTCAAGCTCCTCGGAAACCCTATACAGGGTCACTATGGGTCAGAACCAATTCAACGGCACTTAAACAACAACAACATAGGGTTTCCGAGGAACAACTGGTGAGTTTGAACCACTGACCTTGTGGTTCAGAATGACCTTATGGTCCAGTGCATTAACCCACAGCGCCACACCCCAGGACTCCTCGTGAGCCCTGCTCCTGCACTTTCTGATTCAGTAGATCTGCCCAGGAATGTGTGTTTTTAACAACTCTCCAGATGACTCTGTTCAGGCAGACATGGAAGGTAATGACACAGCAGTTTCCCAGTTTACACCAGTTAGAAATCTGTTGGTTGTATTTGATTCTTAGTGTACCCTGACCTTGGGAAAGTTACTTGACACCTTAGAATCTCTTTCTTCTGTCAAAAGGAGTTGGTGATTTCTACCTTGGAGTGTTGCCCTGGTGATGCTGGAAAGTATTATTAGCATTTTTTTCTTGTCTTCTTTCTGTTCTCCTCTTTCCCTGCAGTATAGAAAAGAGGAGACTAGGCTAGCCTTTTCTGAGCACTAACTAGTTCGGTCTCTTCAGAGTCTGGGCCCTGGCCCCACCTGAGCCAGCTATTTGTTTGCCTTTCAGGGTTTGCATTTCACATTTTGCTTTTTTACCCTGCTTCTGGGTAGTAAGCCTATTGGTAAACTTCAGGCCCCCTTCACTTAGCAAGTTAGGATGTCTGCCTCTGGAGCCAGAGCTCACCTGTCCTTGAAAAAGGAAGAATGAGAAGCTAAGCTAGGGACCGCAGCGTAACCTGTACTTTTGAAAAACCTTTTAAAAAGAGCTAGCTGGATGCAATGAGTCTCAATGACTGGTAAGACTGAGGAATTCGCACTGACCACCTAAGACAGGCAGCGTCCCTTAAACAATCAATAAATAAGGAGGACTCAGATGCAGACAGTACAGACCCGGTCAGGAGGCCAAGCCCCTGTGGGCCCAAGCGTTGTTGACCGTCCAAACCATAGGCTCTGAGGATCAGACTCTAGCCACCTAGTAGACATAGCAAACTGTCCCTCATCTGATTATTCAGTAATGCTTGTTAGTAATCTCATACATGAACCCTGGATATCCACAGACAAATGTAAAAACCTTCCCTAAAAGCTGAGACTGTAAATTCCAAAAAGCCAAGTCCGCCCCCATCCAAAAAAAAAAAAAAGCTAAAGAGGATAGAGAGAAACACTGTAAACTGATGATATATGGAGGGGATAATAATCAATGTAATGAAACAAGCTATATGAATGGTTGAATGTGAAGCTGATGATGTGCCCTGTAAACTTTCACTCAATGCAAAATAAAAACATTTAATTAAAAAAAAAAAAAAGAGCTAGCTGGAAGCCTTCACTGCTTAGCACTGGCTTTTTACCTTCCTCTTCAGAGGAGATATGTGTTCCCCGGTGCTTCTTACTGTTGACTCACTGTTTTTCCAAATGAAGATAGCTTTACTATTTTTATCTAATATGAGAGCCTGTACTTGTCTACTATCGTTTTTTTAAATGAAGACGATAATAACAACTTAAAATCTCACCACCTCAAGATGACCACTGTTGACATTTTAGTATACCGCCTTCTAGTTCTTTCTCTAAACTTACATGTAATAGTACAAAAGAAAATGATACTGTATATATTACATGATATTTCATGGCTGGTGTTCCAGTGCAATGATCTGTATTATTTGCAATATTACTATTTAAATGTTAGTTATTACTATTCCTGTTAATAACTTCATTTATGGTCATCCATTTAAAAATCTGGGTAAGAAATTTTTCAAGTGACAGTTTAGTATACACTTGATTTTGTCTTTTTTCTTTTTTTTCCAACAGAAAATGTCTATCTGGTTTTTGTTTTTATTTTAAGTGAGGTACAGTGGCTGATTGTTGCTTCATCAAAAGGTTTAAAAAATTTATTTGCTTACTTTGTTCCTGATTATTAAAGGAATGTACGCTCATTGTAGGAAACGTAGAAAGTACAGAAAAGTACGTTTTTTAAAAACGGGAAAAATTCACCACATAATCCCACATCCCAGAAACAACTGCTGTTAACATTTTGGGATATTTCTTCTTCTTTTGTTATTTTAAAATTATCTAGTTGTTAGCATGGTTGAAAACTTATTATATATATACAGTTTTGTGTTCAGCTCTTCATTTTCTGTTTATCATTAAAACCACTAGCATTTTCTTGAGCCTGTAAAAGCTCTTTGAAACCAACCATTCCTAATGGCTACAAAATAGTCCCGTCTGGTGATTATACTGTAATTTGCTTTCAAAAGCCCTCTTATTAGACATTTGGTTTTAAAAATCTTTTTTGTTATTATAAACAAGGTTGCAGTGAATATAAATCTTTGCTGAGGTGATCTCCTCTGGTTAGTGTTCCAAGTGTGGCATTATGTCTCACAGGGACTGCATATTCTTTAAGTACTGGAGGTGTGCTTCCTTAATCTCTTGCAGAGTTTCTAGGTATGTGCATATGTACTTTAAAAAAACTTTTGCCTTTCTTAACTAACACTTGTGCCTAGAATTTTAATGTGAGCTTAAAAAAATGTTGCTTACCTTGGAAGTATTGCTTTTCCTTGTACATTCCACAGAAAGGCTAAACTTATTTCTGTAAATCCATTACACCTTTTCAGAAGATAATATGCCGGTATATATCAAAAGCCATATGAGAGGGTTCAATAAGTTCATGGAAAATTTTCATTATCTTTAAATTCAATTTTTTCCAGGAACTTTTTGAAGCTTCCTCATATCCTTCTGATTCAATGACTTAGGGGTTGTTGTTGTTGTTTTTTTTTAAATCTTCAAGAATCTTTTCTATAGGGACATTTCTCAATGTTTTATTCATAGTAGAAAACTGGAAACTAAATTTCTAACAGTGGGAAAGCAGATTGTTTTACATCTATTCAGTGGGATTTACATATACAGACAGTTAATAAAACGTTTTACAGACATTATAAAGTTGTTTTTATTTTAATTCTTTTGAAAGGTAGCTTATAAAGTAGTATAACAGGTATGATTCCATTTTTATAAAGAAAAGTTACATTACAGAAAAAGATGGATTGCTTATGCACATCAGAATATTAGCAGTGATTGATTATTCTAGGTACTGGGAATGTGAGCAATGTAATTTTATGTTTTGTAAAGTTAATCTTATCCAAAATTATTTTGGGTTCAGATTTTTAACACTATTATAAAAATGTTTCATCTTTGTCGTGTAAGAATGAAAATATTCAGTTGTAGGTCCATCCGTGTAATCCTTTCTGACCTTCATCCCTCTCACCCCTGCCAAACTATCCTCAGCCAGGACAGTGCTGCTAAAGAAGACCAGGGCCTGCCCACTCAAGACTCTGCCATCTGCCAGCCTGCTGTCTCACCTTAACTTTCTGTGCCATAAACAGGCCTGCGGAATATTAAAGCACTTGGCAGAAACCACTGATAATTCTGGCCAAGATCCTTTCACTGCCGCCTTTCTCTGAGAAACAGAGAGCTCTGAAATGAGGGAAGCTGGGTGCTAGTGGGCTGAAGGAGGAAAAGGCTTTCAGCAAATGAGGCAGGGAGGCTGCGCTTGGGGAGGCAGTGGGTGGGAGCATCATGATTATCTGGATCTGGGCCTTAGGAAAGCAGACTCGTTTCCAGACCTGCTTCAGGAGTGTCCTGGGTGCCCCTGCTATGCCCCTTCTCTGGTCTTGTCTTTCGTTTTCCTGAACTTGTAACCAGCAAATGTGATGGTGGTGATGATTATGATGGCAATGATAATATTGATGGTTATGTTATAACCTTTATGAGGCAGCTTATTATAATGATGTGATCTGTTGTTATGGAGTCAGACTTGGATTCAAATCCTAACTCTTTCACTTCTCAACCTTTCTGACCCCTCTGTTTCTTTATCTGTAAGTGTGGGGCAGTAGTCCTGTCTCATAAGATCAGTATAAGGATCAAATGACACACATACTTTAAAATGGCTGGTATGGTTGCTGGTCCTCAGTAATTGTTTGCTCTGTCTGTCCATCTCACTCCTCTCCCAACCTTGTGCCTGGATCTGAGACTGAATTGACTGCTGTGATCCCCTTACATGGCCCACCTAGGGTGAGGAAGGACTAGGCCACATGCTATGGCCCTGACAAAGGAGCAAGAGCACTAAACTGGCTGTGGGGAACGGGTTAGCTCTGCACTCAGTCACGTCTTGGGCAGATCCGTTATCCATCAATGCCTTGGTTTCCTCCTCTCTAGGATGGAAATAATTCCTGACCCAGCTGCCTTAGAGAGTGTATGTGAGATTGCTGGAGTTAAATGAAGTGCCAGAAGGCAAAATACTTTCACGTAGTATGAAATACTGTGTAACTGTCAAGTCTGGGTTGTGCAGTGGGTTGGGCTCTGTACTGAAAGGTCAGCAGTTTTAATCTGCCAGCTGCTCCACGGAAGAAAGACAAGGTAGTCTGCATCCATAAAGAGTCACAGCCTCAGAAACCCTATCGGGTGGTTCTACCTGTCTTATTGGTTCGCTGTGACTCAGAATCACCTCAACAGCTGTGGGTTTTTGTTTGGGTCATACAAAATAATTAATATTCATAGTCTATATCAAAAGGAATAATAATAGTTTTTCAAATGGTGTGAGGATTATGTGAGAAAAGGTAGGTCAAGTTTATCCCCGTGTTCAGTATGTGGTAGCTGATACTGTTGTTGCTGTTAAGCATCATTGTAAGAAAGCTGATAAAGATGGAAAAGAGAGTCAGTAAACACTTTCATTGATTAAAAAGAAATCACAAGTGATCATAAAAATCATAGTGACATAAACAGCATTTGCATAGCAGATGGCCAGTTTTAAAAGTGCTTGTTGCATAGGCATGATGTTGTTTAACCCTCACAACGACCGGTACTCCCCCAAAGAAGGGACTAACGTTTCCAGTGGAGACTCAGACTGGGGAAGTGACTTACACAGTGCTGAGAAACCAACCCAGCACCTCTGTATCAAATTGATAGCAGATGCTGCCCTGCCTGTTCCCATCTGTCCCCAAGCTGCTCGCAAATCCATTTTCTCCAGGCTTGCAGCCCTCGGTCCTGGCTGGTCCAGGCTGGTCTAAGCTGCAGGCCCACAGGTGCTGGAGTGCTGCCTGCCACCGCGTCTGTCCGATGCAAGGCAGTTGCAAAGGGCAGAAGCATCTCAAGGGTTTCTGTGAGGAGGGCCCAGCCACTTTCCAGAGTGCCCTCCTCCACCCTGCACCTTTGCTTTCCCAGTGTAAAAATGCACAGTTGTTGCTATGATCGCATCCTGACTGTTGCTTGGGACCAGTTGCTCAAGTCCCTTTTCATTTCTGCCCTTTCCAGTGCATTTTCAGTTCCCGATTTTTGGCCAAGGCCTGTGGTCTACATATAAAAATGTCAAACAGCCACTATGCTGCTGAGTACACAGATTTTGGGTACCAGGCTGCCCACTTCACAGCTTTCTGCCTCAGGCTTCCTGCCATAGGTTCCATTTAGACAAGGGAGGGAGGCCGTAGCACTTACTAAATGGGATTGTGTTTAGTTTTCATCCTTAGAGGGGAATACATGCTATTGCAGAAAATCTGGAAAAGAAGACTGTGAATATCCACTTCATAACTATTTCCTGAGCACTTGCTATCTATGAGGTCTTAGGCTGGGTATAACAGATACACACATGACTAACTTATTACCCGTGTTCCCATCACTAAACGGTAACATCACTATTAATGTTTTGGCAAGTTGACTTCTCGTTTTAAAATATGTACATTTTTTGTGTGTGTATTTGTAATAATTTCTGCTGTAATTTTGTGACCTGCTTGCTCTTGAATTTACATGGTAACATGATCATTTAAAAATATTAGAAATAATGTCTTGAAATGTTGAAAAACAATACTTTTCTTCTTGGTTAAAAAAGCAATCCGTGCTTGCTACAAAACATCCATACATTTCAGAGATGTATAATGAACTGTTTTCATATTTATACCCTGCCCCCAAGAAAATCCAATTTTAACAATGTTTGTAGCACTGTTTGGATACATATTATTGGACTGGTAACCACAAATTCAGCTGTTCAAACCCATCAGCTTCTTCTCCAAACTCTATACAGGGTCACTGTGAGTCGGAACCGACTTGACAACACTTAATAACAACATATACTCAACAACTTCCTCCTTGTATAATTTTGTTTTTTTTTGAACTTTTTATTGTGAATTGAGTTAAGGTTTGCAGAGTAGATCATCAGTTTCACATTCAACAAATCATATACTTTTCTTCACTACATGGTTGCAATCCCCTCCATGTACCAACAGTTAATAGCATTTACCTCTATTCTCTTTAACAATTGCATTCCTCCCCGTGTTTCCTGCTACCTTCATCTGTCCTCTGCCAACCTCCCTCTTGTTGTACATTGCCTTCCTGTCACCCATGTTAACATGTTGTTGTTGCTAAGTGCCATCGAGTCAGGATCCGACTCATAGCGACCCTGTACAGGGTTTCCAAGGAGCAGCTGGTGAGTTGGAACTGCCAGCCTTAACGGCCCACACCGATGTTGCAGTTTACCGCATTGACCGGCAGCCCCACATCAGAAGTCCTACTCCCTAGCCCATGAATAATTTTTCCTCTCTTCTCCCCCTAACCATCATAGATTGTTTTATTAAGAAGACCTGTTTGTCCTTTCGTGATTGACTAATTTCACTCAGCATAGTGTCTTCCAAATTCAACCATGTTGTGAGGTATTTTACAAAATCATCATTATTCTTCAACATTTTGTAGTATTCCATTGTGTGTATGTACCAAAGTTTGTTTAACCATTCTCCTTTTGATGGGCATTTAGGTTGTTTTCACCTTTTTCATAATTCTCTTGCAGACAGCATGTTGAAGGATCTTGTTTTCTTATCTATTTTGCTCTTTATGTCTCTTGACTGGTACATTTAATCCATTTATACATTCAGTGTAATTATCAATAGGTATGCATTGATTGTTGCCATTTCTGTGTGTTTTTGTGGTGCTGTTGGATTTTTTTTTGTTGCATACAATTTTCTATGCTGAGTTCATTTTGTTTGTGGGTTTTCTTTTTAATTTTCATTTCTGTTGTGTTAATGTTTACTAAGTCTTTCTGATTTTGCTCATTTTTTAATTTCATATGCAGGTGTATTATTTTTCTTTGTGGTTACCCGAAAATTTGTTAATTTTTTTCCCTGCTTAAAACAGTCTGTTTACTGTTGAAATCTACTTGACTTCCTTGCCATTTGGAAGTTCTATATCTGCACTATTCCCTCTTTTTGCTTTGTAGTTGACTTCATTATACATTGATATCTCTGGTTCCCTATTTTCAATCTTGTAGGTTTGGTTTTACTTTAAATACTTCTATTTATTTATTATTATTATAAATAATGCTGGAATAAGAATCTTTGCATACAGAATTTAAGAAAATATTTTCAGATCTTGTTTTGTGGTAATTTCCTAGTTGAGAGATTTTGGGTTTAGTGCTATAGACTTTTACATCAATTTTAATTCCTATCAATGGATGCATCAGCTTATCCGTTTCGCTGTAGCTTGCTCATGTTGGATGTTGTAATTAAAAACCATAACATCACATTTTGCTGATGATAGTTGAATTGTATCTTCTTTTAATTTGCATTTCTTTGGTGTTTATTGATTTTTCTATGTTTGTTAACCAGATGTACTTCATGGCTTTTCAAGTCTTTTTATTTTTGCTTAACTATTGGGATCTTAATATATTTTTAAATCGAGTAGTATGAATGCTTTATATATAACACAGTGTCTGAGTTATAGGAAATTCTAGGATTTCATTAAAAATGAATAAGGCTGGCATCTCTGTATTATATAATACTGAAAATTTTGGGGACATGGAATCAAACTTCCCAGCTTAGATTTTGTCATTGCTACTTGACGTTTATCTTTGATTAAATGATCTAACTACCTAAGTTTTGTCATCTAAACTGTGGAGAAAATAGTATAAACACACACACACACACACACACATATATTATGTTGTTGTTATTGTTAGGTGCCATCGAGTTGGTACTAACTCATTAGTGACCTTATGCACAGCAGACGAAACACTGCCCGATCCTGGGCCAACCTCACAATTGTTGCCACGCTTGAGCCCATTGATGCTGCCACTTTGCCAATCCATCTTGCTGGGGGGTTTTCTCTTTTTCTGTGGCCCTCCACCTTACCAAAGTATGAGAGACAAAGTTTGGCCATCCTGGCCTCCAAGGAGCTCTCTGACTGCACTTCTTCCAACACAGATCTGTTTGTTCTTTTGGCCGCCTATGGTACTTTCAATATTCTCCTCCAACACTACTATACTATGTAGGTAGTATATACTATATATATAATGGGATTGTTGTTAGGAATAAATAAGTGTGTATATAAAATTCCTGACTAGGAATTAATGGGAGCTTCTGTCACTATGAGTATTTCCCAAATACCCTGTTCATTTGTTATTGTTGTGTGCCATCCAGTCGGTTCCGACTCATTGTGACCCGGTGTAGGGTTTCTAAGAGTAGCTGGTGGGTTTAACCCTGTGTGTAGTTCTGCCATGTTTATCCCCATCTGTTTCCATCCCTAGTGATTCGACTGTCTAATTTCTGTTTCTGCAGATCAGCCAAATGGCCGATGACACAGTTACAGAGTTGGACAGGCATCTGACAGTGAAGACCAAAGAACTCCTTGGATAAAAGCCCACAGGGACCAGCAGCACTCCAGAGCCCAGTTTCTAGTGATCTCATGAGTGCAAATTGGGACCTCTCTCACCATCACATGGAAGCCTGGCCACCCACTCAGTTGTTGGTCCTTGTGAAGCTCAGCCTTCCAGTGGGGCACCCAGACTCTTTTCCTCCTGTCTCATGCCCATCCCATTGTGCTTTGGGCCTGCTGTCCTGGGTGGCCTTCGGAGAATACTTGTTGCTGGCAGAGGGTGCTTACTTGGGGGCATTTGCCTTGACTGTAACAACGCCAAGGTGCTAGGGCCATTGGCAGGGTAGTGCTTTTGTTCTTGTCTCAGAAACCTCCTTTTCCAATAAGCAAGCAGTCTGGTCCTGTGTCTGCCTTGAACTCTGCTTGAGCTGATGTGGACCTTCACCTGTGATTAAACACCTTTGCTCCCGGTTCCTTTTCACCGAATAAAACGCTAAATAAATGGGAAAGAATAAAAGCCACAAAGAAAAGGGTAGAGTTGGTCTTGATTGACAATCTCTAAGGACCTGGATATGAAGCAACCACTGCAGTGCTTGGCTTTGACTCTGAGCCATCTTCACATGCCATATTATGTACCTGGACCATTCTTCCATTCTGCCTGACCTGGACAGTCCTGTTTATCCTGTAGGTCTTAGTGTGGCTGTCACTACTCCCAGGAAGTCTTCCTTCTGTTCACCTAGGACCCCCTCTGGTTCTGGCTCTCATAGGACCATCCACTGCTTTTATCTGAGCTCCACTTGTTCTGTTTGCAAGTTAGCCTGTGTACCCTCAGAACTCAGCATGGTGCCTAGAGCATAGCAGGTACTCAAATATATGTGTTATGATTGAATGTACTCAGTGAATTCTGACCTCTTATTTTTCTGGCATTTTCTATTCTTGCCCTAGCTCTCAACCTTTTCTTAGAATGAGATGCCTTTCCCCTTGGGCCTGGCTGTTGTTGACAGACAAATGGTTTGCTGTGGTTCATCTTTGGTTACTGAGTTTTTTCTTTTTTTACCCTCCCAGTATTTTCTCATTCATTCATAATAAAGCCACCATGAGCCAGACACAATTGTAGACATCATTTTTCGTCTTTATGTGTGGCTCTGTGAGATAAAACACTGGACTGCAAGGTCAATTTAAATCACAAGGTTGGTGATTCAAACTCACCTGTCACTCTTATAAACCTTGTACAGGGTCGTTTCCGATTCAATGACACTTAACAACAACAACAACTAGTAAACTTGAAGGGTAACTTGTATCATCTCCATTTTACAAATAGGAAAAATGAAACTTGACAATGTTAGGTAACTTGCCCCAAAAGTATCAAAACCTACCGAGTAAATGACAGAAGGTTTCATTATCTGTAATCCTTTAAACACTTGTGCACAGCAAGACTTGTCAGTCTATTTTACAGAGAGAGAAGAACACAGAGAGATGAAGTTTCTCATCCAGGGTCACACAGCTAGCAAGTGGCAGAATTAGGATTCAAATTGAGGCCTGATTCTAAAGCATGTACTCTCTCACTGCATCCTACTGCCTTCTTCATAAACCTTCAGTGAGCACCTTCAGTGAGCACCAACTGCGCATTTCCAGCTTGTAGCAGAGTTACTGCTACATACTGGAAATAAATGCAGAAGATGAGACCCCGGCATGGTGCCTTGGATGAGTTGCTATCTAAATGTCTTGGGTAGAAAGAGTTCATTCCATTCTGCCAGTTGTCTGCATTCAGAGTAGAGCCCACTTCAGCAACAGCTGGACATGACTCAGTTTCTTTGAAGCAGAATCCACTTCTCTTTGCTGTTTGACTCCTCCCAGATTCTGTCCCAGGATACAGATAGTAAGAGCGGTGCTTCTCACTGCTCATCCTGGTACCAGTCAGCCAGTAAGGGGTCAAAATCAGAATTAGGTTGAAGATGAAAGAAGGTAACCCAATCTTCTGCTCTGCTTACCTGACCTCAAACCCCGTTCTCAGCCCTTAAGTGGCCATCACCCTCTCATCAGTTATCCCGGTGGGAAAGACAAGGATAGAAATAGTAATTTAGGAGTCTTTTGGGAGTTAAGCCACATGGTGGGGACTTTGCAACAGTCTTTTCATGAGTGGTCAAAATCCCCCACTTACTGCAAATGTTCTTCTCAAAGATGCAGGATTTTTTAATAAACAGAGGAAATGATAAATTATGTTGTAACTCCACTCCAAAGGCATTTGGTTCTTAACAGCCAAATCCTCTGTAGTCTTTAAATAAACAAAAACTTATTTGGTGAACAGACGGGGGAGAAAATGAAAGATTTTCTGTACTTGGGTTCCACATGTCAACAATTTCTCTCCTGTGTGTATGTTGGCCAAAGCTGCATCTCATGATAAATGAATAAAGGAAAACCTCGAGCCCAGGGCAGTCAGGCAGCTCAGCAAATGACTTTCAGCTGATTGCTCAATTTCAGTTGACATTTATCAAAGGGTTTCTCTGTTGCTCTGTGTTTCAGGCTGCAGTGGTGGTAGAGGCGAGAATGAGACTACCTGTTTGGATGTGCTGAGTAATGAATACTGCTGGAGCAATTCATTCTCCCCGAGTCTCTCTCTCTTTAAAAAAGAAAAGCTGGATATGGAAATTCTCTCACTTGCCAGAAGAATTAGCCACCTCCTTTATTCCATTCAGCAGCTTTCAAAGTCCTGTGAAAAATTCAGGCCAAATAGGATTCAGAAACTTGTTTTCTTTTTCTTGTTTTTTTCCTGTGTGTGTGTGTGTGTGTGTTGCAAATGACAAAAGAAGCTGGATGTAAAAAGTTAAAGAAACTTTTCTCAAGTCCCCAATATTACTCCTCTCTACAATTAGGTGTGTATCCTTCCTGACCTTTCTCTATGCATATGTAATTAATAGAAGAGAGGGATGATTCTGTTCCTATTCTAAGACTTGCTTTTTACTATCCAACAACGTTTCAGAACCATTTCTCCATGTGTGCATCTAGATACGATCCCTTCTGTTTTAGTGCAACACAGTAGTCCATATATTCTTTAAGAAACAAAACAAAAATGATTTAAATGCATTGGCACATGTTTCTATTTGAATATGACTGTTTTTTTTTTTGAGAAAATATTTGTTTGGTAAATCCTGCTCTTTCTCTCTCAACCCAAGGTGAACATTTAATAGAACCTATTTACCCTTTCTTTACCTGCAGTATTAATAGTAGTGATTTGGTGTTTAACCTCAGCAGGTTAGGACTAGAGATTAGATGTATAAGAAAATTGCTTTTGCATAGAGGACATTCAGTGTCCCTTGAATGAACAAATAAGTGATGGTCCCTGTCTCGTATTCCTTTCTTGTGGTCACTGTTTCATCCATCTTGTGTATAAACCTGAACTGAAGGTAAGTAAGTCAAGAAGTATTGCTAATAAGGTTCCAGTTCATACACGAAAAGGTTTCTTCCAAATAAAACGTGTTTAAACATGCCTCTGTGATCAGTGGATGGCTGCAGACAAGCTCTCTCAGTAAATACATGTGTCTTAGTCTCTAGGGTGCCTTCAAAAAAAAGTTCTTAAAAAAAAACACAAACCTCCAATCAAAACAGATTCCAAGGGGATTTGCTGGGCCAGTTGAATTTAAGGCAGAGGGATCATGTCAGAACATTTTGGTGACTGTTTTTTTGGGACTCAAAGGGGTAATCTTGATAGATTTTAAGTTTGCATCCCCTGACCAGTATAGTATTTGGCGCAAAGCAGGTGTTGAAAAAATGTTTGCCCAGTTGTAAGGGTTTGAATACCAATGAACACATTTACATCAGGAACCCAAAGGTTCTCTACTACTTACTCACCTGCTTATTAAGGCCCTCCACATGATTTCTAAATCTGCTAAAGGCAGCCGCACATGGTATCCACTACCATTGGCACCATCATACTCCTCTTCTCGTACCCAGGTTCCCACAGTCCGAAATACCAGTGTCTGTTACAGAGGACTAGGACCTGAGCATGCTGCCTGGGTTCCCTAAAGAGGCAGGGAAAAGGCCGCTCCCTAATCCCATGCTGTCCTTGGCCTCCAGAGATCAAAAGCGGCTGAAGTATCATCTAGTATGGCAGCTCCTCTGTTACTGACTGCGGCTGAAGTATCATCTAGTATGGCAGCTCCTCTGTTACTGACTAGGGCTCCTGACAAGTACCCCCTCAACCCCCTAAGTACAGTGACTCCTCTGTGATCTTATCTACTGCCCCTGACTGAAATCCACACTCCCCCCAAGACAGCTCCTCTGTAAACTGACCACGGCTCTGACTGGGTTTGCACCTGGTTCCCAGGGCAGGCGTTCCTTCTACTCTACTCTTTCCCAGGCTTCCGCTCCAACCACAGTACTCCCTTCTTCTAAGATACTACTCCAAAGCCCCTGCTTGCTGATAAAAATAATTATTAAGTGCCATCAAGTCGATTCCGACTCATAGTGACCCTGTATAGGGTTTCCAAGGAGCAGCTGGTGAATCTGAATCACTGACCTTATGGTTCAAACCGACCTTGTGATTCAGTGCTTTATGCCACAGTGCCACACCAGGACGCTAATAAAATTAATAGTGGCTAACAGTCATTGTTGAAGTCCTGGTATGGCGCTGTGGGCTAATGCGTCAGACTGCAAAGTTGTTTGAACTGCAAGGTTGGTGGTTCGAGCTAGCCAGTTTCTCCTTGGAAACCCTATACAGGGTTGCTATGGGTCGGAATCGACACGATGGCACTTCACAACAACAATCATTGTTACAGTGACTCTATGTATTCCTTCCATCTTCTTTTGATGCTTTCTGCATCATTCAAGAGCCAATGATACTGAAAGAAGAACTCCAAGGTGCATTGAAGGAATTGGCAAAGAACGAAGCTCCAGGAATTGATGGAATAAAAATAGAAATCTCTCAAAAAAGTGAGTCCGTACAGGAGGCACTCACTCATCTCTGCCAAGAAATTTGGAAGACAACTATCTGGTCGACTGATTGGAAGAGAATGTATTTATGCCTATTCCAA
>NW_006408599.1:602604-612240 GCF_000296735.1 Chrysochloris asiatica | reverse complement strand
ACATATTGTCAGGAGGGACCAGTCGCTGGAGAAGGATATCATGTTTGGTAAGGTGGAAGGTCGGAGAAAAAGAGGAAGACCCCCAGCAAGATGGATTGGCAAAGTGGCAGCATCAGTGGGCTCAAGCGTGGCAACAATTGTGAGGTTGGCCCAGAACTGGGCAGTGTTTCGTTCTGTTGTGCATAGGGTCGCTATGAGTTGGTGCCAACTCGATGGTACCTAACAACAACAACAACAATCATTGGAGCCCTGGTGTGGCCTTATAGGTTAAGTGCTGGACATTAATGGTAAGGTTGGCAGTTCAAACCCACCATCTGCTCTTGGAAAGTCTTTACCGGGTTGCTATGAGTTGGAGCTGACTCGGCGGAACACAACAACTGTTTTTGGACCTTCGGTATGTATTACCTTTTGCTATGGGTTGGTTATGACGTCTTGCAACCCTCTGTTCTGCCCTACAGGTTTTTCTCCCGCAGAGTCAATGGATGAGTTCGAACATCCACCTTTTGTTTAGTTAGTAACCGAATGCTTAACTATTACACCACCGGGACTCCTTTTCGTGTGTGTTAGGCAGCTTTGATGTTACCCAGGCATGGAAAAGAAGGGTTCTATCATGGAACAAGCTCTGTCCCCTCTTCTTGAAATTGTTGAAAAATTGACTTTTGTTTGTTTTGGAGGGGAGTATAGTGACTGTATATTCCTTCCAGCTTCTTTATATGCTTCCTGCATCATTCACTATTTTTCCCATTGAATCCTTTAATATTTCAGCTTGAGAAATGCTGAGCATGTTCTTCCCTTTTGGTTTTTTAACTCCATGTCTTTGCACATTTCATTATAATACTGTCTTCTTGAGCTGCCCTTTGAAATGTTCTGTTCAGCTCTTTTACTTCATTTCTTCCATTTGCTTTAACGTCTCTAGCATGAAGAGCAAGTTTCAGAGTCTCGTCTGACATCCATTTTGGTCTTTTCCTTCTTTCTTGTCTTAATGACCTTTTGCTTTCCCAGCTCGAGAACCATCAAAACGAGTGGCCATGGCACCAGTGCACGGTGACCCCATGTGTTGCACAGTCGAACTATGATTCTTTGGGTTTTCAAGACTCTGACCATTTGGAAGCAGAACAGCAGACCTTTCATCTGAGGTGCCCATAGCTGGATTTGAACTACCAGTCTGTGGATTCGTAGTTGAGTGCCTAGCTGCTGGTGCCATCAGGGATTCCATTGAGTCAGAGTGACCCCGTATGAAACAGTAATGGCCTCTTACGGTTTCTAGGTCGGAATCTTTTGGGGAGCAGATTGTCGGGCATTTCTCCCACAGAGCCACTGGGTGAATTCTGTCAATCTTTTAAGTTGGCAATGGAGCATTTAACCCTTGTGCTTGCAAAATTCAAACCAAACTCACAGGCTTTGAGTTGATTCCCACTCATAGCAAACCTATAGTTGGTGCCAACTTAATGGCACCTAACAACAACAACAATCATTGGAGCCCTGGTGTGGCCTTACAGGATAAGTATATACTGGACGCTAATGGCAAGGTTGAAACCCTGTAGAGGGTTTCTAGGGAGTGCGGCTGGTGACTTTGAACTGCCAGCCTTGTGATTCAAATGACCTCATGGTCCCGTGCTTATCCTACGGCACCTCACCAGGACTCCATTTCATGGGAGTAGACAGCCTCCTGGTGTGGCGCTGCAGAATGCTGCACTGGACTGAAAGGTCAGTTTGAACCACAGGGTTTGAACTGCAGGGTCGGTGGTTCAAACTTATCAGCTGCTCCTCGGAAACCCTATACAGAGTCACTATGAGTTGGAACCAACTCAATGGCACTTGACAACAACAGACAGCTTTATATTTCTCCTGTAGAGCACCTGGACAGTTTGAACTGTCAACCTTGTGATTAGCAGTCCAGTGCTTATCATAAAGTGCCACACCAGGTCTTCAGAAGGGAGTTATCCTTTTGCTTATTTTACAGATGAGGAAACTGAAGCACAAAGAGGGGTTAAGTTACCTGCTCAGAGACACATGTTGTTAAATGCCATCAAGTCCATTCCAACTCACAGCAACTCTGTATGGGTTTCCAAGAAGTAACTAGTGGATTTGAACCACCAACCTTGTAATTAACAGTCCAGTGCCTATCTTAGAGTGCCACGCCAGATTCCCAAAGTCACATAGGACCAGAGAAAGAATTCAAACCCATGGAGTCTGTTTTCTCACCCTTCACCTAGCCACCCCAGTATATTATTTAACTAGGAGACCAGTTAGATTGGGAAAGGCCTTGTGACGTGCTGGGGTTGTCAGTAAGAGGTTCTGGGTTCCACCCCAGTTTTGCCCTTTCTATTGGACCAAAAGTTTCGTTTGAATCCCAAGGTTGGTGGTTCAAACTCACCAGCTGTTCCACCAAAACCCTATGCAGGGTCACTCTGAGTCGGAACCAACTTGACAGCACTTTAAACAAGAAGACTCTTAGTTCAGGGAAAGGTCACTCCATTTCCCACAGATACCCTGCGATTTCCAAATGGGACAGAACATACTTGTATTGGTCCTTGACAAAATTCTCATCCATTTGGGGCAAAATAAGTCAAATAGGGGAAATGTAGCAAATGCTTTCATAAAATTGAATTTATTTAGCTTAAAAACTATCTTCTAGATCTTCGATCTCACTTTTTACCTAGTTTTGTTTTGGTGTTAAAAGATGTTTTTCTATTAGAAAATGATAAGAAGTTGGTGATTGAAAAAAATCTTCACTTGGGAAAATAAAAAAGTTGTGGTCACCTTTGTTTGATCCTTTCCTTTTTTTTTTTGTTTTGTTTTAACTTACAGGTGCATGAATCCCAAATTTTGGGAGCCGTTGTACTTCACACCTATTCCTGACTCTGACGTCACTGGGGCTGTCAGCCATGGTAATGCAGCTGTAACCAGGGAGAGAAGCAGCAGAGGAAGGCGGTTTGACCTGTGTGGGTGGCAGGGACCCAGTGGGCGCGTGAGCGGTGGCGGTTAGGCAAGGGTTAGAAACAACACAATAGTCAATCAGGAGGGTTCAGAGACCCACTGGGAGGAGGGATGGGTGGGGAGAGGTGAGTCAGAGAGAGGGGAGAATGAGATAGAGACAGAGAAAACCAGAGAGAGGCAAAAACCAGAGAGAGAGAGACAGACACAGAAAGGGCCTTGAAAAAGAAGAGGAAACAGAGACAAAGGCACACACGTGTGTGCACAGAGAGATCGGCACAGAGATCAAAGATTGAGAGGCAGTCAGACAGACAGGGAGATGCCCAGAAAGATGGAGAGAAACGATCACAGAAACATACAGAGAAATAGATAGTGATAGCGAAGCAATAACAGGACAGAGCACAGAGAACTCCACCCAGAGAGACACCTAGAAGGAGACCCTGGGATGAGACAGAGGCACAGGGTGGGGTAGAGAGTACACACAAAAGGATAACGCAACAGAAATCCAGAAAGAGTCACATACAAGAGAAGCAGTTAGTTAAAAAAGAAAGGAAAAATGTGAAGAGAGACACATATAGAGGAAGCCTGAGTGAGACAGGCATGGTAGGGGGAGAGCATGAGGCCTATGGCTTTGCACAGCCGGGTTCTGTGTGCAGGGTGTGGGTGGAGGAAGCGGCAGCACCAGCCTGGGCAGGCTGCAGGGACTAGATAAGGACGCCTGCCAAAGGAAAGCAGGGGAAGGAAAGACGTTTACAAACCTCCCTAGGGAGAAAGCCAGGGAGGCTGCCCCAGGCCCCGAGAACAATGAGTTCTTGACTTCAGTGGGACATTAATGAAACAATTAATGGAAAGAGTAACAGAAGCCTCCCCAGGGAGGGCTTGGATAAGTGGAATTATTGTGGAGGGCGTGTGAGGGACTAGAAGGGGGGCACTTCCCCACAGCCCCAGCGTCCAGTGCATAACTGCAGACTCCACATTCCTGTGTTCTCTTCAACTCCTGCCTTCAACGTGTCCCCTGCTCTCTACCTCCATTAACACCATCCTCCTGGTTTTCTTCATTCATGGAAATCTTAACCATTCTGGGAGTAAATACATATCTGTATAACACAATGGTGAGCTATGGCCAGATGTTTCAACAAGAATAGGACTCCCTGCCAACAAACATAAAGAAATGCTTATGATCATTAGCCAATGTTGTTGTTGTTAAGTGCCATCGAATTGGTTCTGACCCATAGCAACCCTGGATAGGGGTTCTGAGGAGCAGCTGGTGAGCTTGAACCTCTGACCTTGCAGTTCAAATGGCCTTGCAGTCTCGTGCATTAACCCACAGCGCCACACCAGGACCCATTAGAGAGATGCAAATCAAAACAACAATGAGATATCACCTCTCTCCAGCATTGATAGTAAAGTTCAAAGTATCAGGAAACAAGAAATGCTGATGGGACTGTAAGATGTTACGGCCACTGGAAAATGGCATGGTGTTTCCTCAGAAAGTTGGAAATAGAAGTATCATTTGACCCAGCAATCCCTCTGCTTGGTATATATCCCAGAGAAATAAGAACTATATCACAAATGGACATATGCACACCCATGGTCATCACAGCACTGTTCATAAAAGCAAAACAATAGAAACACCAAAAATACCCATCAATAAAAGAGTAGATAAACAAACTTTGGTACATACACTCAATGGAATATTGTGTAACGTTGTTGTTATTAAGTGCCATCGAGTCAATTCCAATTCATAGTGACCCTGTATGTATAGTGTTAACGAGGAGCAGCTGGTGAGCTTGAAGCACAGACCTTGCAATTCAAACCGATCACGCAGTCCAGCGTATTAATCCCCAGTGCGACAATCTGCAAAGCACCTTATAATATGGAACAATCAAGAGACCATTATGCTGAGTAAAGTAAGTCAGTCACAAAAATATAAATATTGTATGAGACCACTATGGTAAAAAAGTCAACAAAAGGTTTCCACATGGAAAGAGCCATTCTTTGATGGTTATGAAGGGTAGGAGGGGAGAGAAGCATTGGTCACTGGCTAGAGGTTTGTTGTTGTTGTTAAGTGCCATCGAGTCATTTCTGACTCATAGCTACCCTGTATAGGGTTCCCAAGGCTTTAAATCTTTGAGGAAGCAGAAAGCCTCATCTTTCTTTTATGGTGTGTCTGGTGGCTTGAACCTCAGATCTTGTGGTCTGAAGTCTAGTGCTTATCATATGGAGCCACCATACTTCCCGGCTAGAGAGTAGACATGTGTTAACTTGATTGAAGGGGTAAAAATTTAAAATAAAAACCAATAAGGCTCCCTCCCCTGAAACATAAAGTGGTGTGGCAAAGCAAGCAGTCATATCTATAGTATGACACCACTTAAAATTAGAATTACACATCTAAAAATGAGAGCTAGAGCAGCTGAGGACTCTAGACTCATGGAAAGAGAAAGGCTGTGTGCTGGCGGCCAGGAGGCAGGCTTGCAGAATGTGCCCTTTGGTTGTTCCTATCTAATCTCTTGAGTGGCCGTCACCACTTTGAGCTCATATAGATAGTTCTTAAAAGAACATAATGCTCAACTAGTTGCATCTCATTTAGCCATGAGATTTAAAAAGAGCTGTCAAAATGTTACTAATCATTCTGGGAGGTGAAATAAGGATAGTTGTTACCTTTTTTTCTGTTTTTCCTTTTTCTTTTCTTTTTTTTTCTCCAATGCTTCTCAATTTTCCCCATAAAAAGACAGGTAGGTAGGTAGGTAGGTAGGTAGGCAGGCAGGCAGATCAATAGATAGATAGATCCATCTACCCTCTTAAGTTCCAACACAAATGCCACCTCTAGCAGGAAGTCTTCCAGGAATCCACTCACCAGTCATATGTGGTCTCTTTTTTCCTCTGACCAAACTCTCAGGACTCTTAAGCACTTTCTCCCTTGTGAGGTGCATGGACTGTCTTCACTGAATGGGAACCCCTTGAGGGCAGGGACTTTCAATACAGGACCAACACAGATGCCCAGAAGTGTCTGTGAGACTTGATCTAGTTCCTGCCACCACTGTAGGAAGCAAACCACAAAGGTCACATCTCAGATCCAACACACTCATTGGGCTGCTTATTTGGGAGAATAAAGTTAGCTGGTTATCTGAAGCAACATCGCTAACAAGGCCTCAAGCTGGAACCCCAGCAGTGCCCACTGCCCTCCCCCTAGTGGAGTAGAGAGATGTTTAACTTCTTCCATTCAAATCTACAGATTAAATGAACCCCTAAATTCTGAAACACTTAATTGTACTTGTTAAGAATCTGTACCTAGATCAATAGGCAGTTGTTTGAACAGTACAAAGGACACTGAATGGTATAAAATCAGGAAAGATGTGCGCCAGGGTTGTATTCTTTCACCATACTTTTTCAATATGTATGCTGAACAAATAATCTGAGAAGCTAGATTATATGAAGAAGAATGTGGCATCAGGATTGGAGGAAGACCCATTAGCAACCTACAATATGCAGATGACACAACCTTGCTTGATGAAAGTGAAGAGGACTTAAAATATTTACTGATGAAGATCAAAGACCACAGCTTTCGATATGGGTTTCACCTTGATGTGAACAACAAAAAAATCCTCACCACTGGATCAGTAAATAACATAATGATAAATGGAGACAAGACTGAAGTTGCCAAAGACTTTATTTTGCTTGGATCCACTATCAACACTCATGGAGGCAACAGTCAAGAAATCAAACAATGTATTGCAGATCTGTTGCACAAGACCTCTTTAGAGTGTTGGAGAGCAAAGCTGTCAGTTTGAGGACTAAGGTGCACTTGACCCAGGCTATGGTATTTTCAATCGCCTCATATGCATGTGAAAGTTGGGCAACAAATACAGAAGGCTGTAGAAGAATTGATGCACTTGGGTTATGGTGTTGGAGAAGAATATTAAAAGTGCCATGAACTGCCAGAAAAACAAACAAATCTGTTTTGGAAGAAATTCAGACAAAATGCTCCTTAGAAGCCAGGATGATGAGACTTTGTTTCTCATACTTCGGACATGTTATCAGGAGGGACCAGTCTCTGGAGAAGGACATCATGCTTGGTAACGTGGAAGACCCCCAATGTGATTGGCAGCAACAATGCACTCAAGTGTAACAACAATTGTGAGGATGGAGTAGGACTGGGCAGTGTTTCATACTGTTGTGCATAAGGTTGCTATGAGTCCGAATCTACTTAATGATACCTAACAACATCAACAAAACCCGTCAGTTCTCAGTGCATCCCAGCTGCTAGCAAAATGAAGCCATTATGGAGATCGAAGTTTAAAGGATCTCACCAGACCTCGTCCACCCATTAATGTAGGTATTGGTCCATCCATAGCTACATCACTTAACGTAATTCTCACAACAACCTTGTGGGCTTTGATTTTATTACTCCTGTTTTACAGATAGGAGTCTCTGGGTGGTGCAAATGTTTAAGCATTCCACTACTAATGTAATTAGAAGAAATGTCTAGCAATCTACCCACAAAAAATCAGCCTATGAAATTCCTATGGAGCACAGTTCTATTCTGAAATACACAGGGCTGCCATGAGTTGAAACTGACTTAGACAGCAGTTGGTTTGGTTTCTGGTTTTTATTTTACCAATGAGGAAAATAAGATTCAGAAAGGCTGGCTCAACGTCACTGGGAACAGTGAGTGTTGAAACTGGGACTCAAGTCTGCTAGGTGGTTGGC
Organism: Chrysochloris asiatica; assembly: GCF_000296735.1. Classification (NCBI taxonomy): domain Eukaryota; kingdom Metazoa; phylum Chordata; class Mammalia; order Afrosoricida; family Chrysochloridae; genus Chrysochloris; species Chrysochloris asiatica. Next base: position 604,593 of record NW_006408599.1, on the reverse strand, counting down.
ATGTCTGGAGCCTGAGAGTCGGGGTTGCCATAGTTCTCCTCATTTCTAGCTAGCTGTCTCAGTGTACAAAAGGGTCAACTGAGGTACAGAGAAGGGAAGGACTCATATATTGGCAAGACCACAAGTGAATGGCAGAGCTGAGACTTGAACCCAGATTTAATGATTCTTCATCCAGGGCTCTTCATGCTCACCTGCTGACCTCATCTTGAGATTGTTAAACTGCTGGACTTTGAGGTTTCTAGTGTGGCACTGGTTACGAATCGGGCTGCGAATCTTGGGGACAGCAGTTCGAAACTACCAGCTGTTCCGCGGGAGAAAGATGAGGCGTTCTGCTCCCGTAAAGATTTACAGCCTCAGAAACCCTGTATAGGGTCGCTATGAGTCGGAATCGACTCCATGGCACATAACAACAACAACAACAACAACAGTGTGGCACTGTAGGATCAGCACTGGTCTCGAAGCACACAGTCGGCAGTTCAAACCCACCAGCTGCTCTTTGGAAACCCTATCCCAAATGGGACAGCAACAGCAATCCCATCATGGGACATACAGTTACAGAGTTTGTAGAGTACGGGGACCTTAGAGACTGTCTCTTTCAACTCCTTCCTTCTTGTTGTTGTTATTGTTAGGTATCATTGAGTCAGTTCTGACTATAAGTTCTTGCTATGTTGTTGTTGTTATGTGCTGTTGAGTCGATTCCAACCCATGGAGACCCTGTATAAGGTTTCCGAGGAGCAGTTGGTGAGCTTGAACCGCCGACCTTGCAGTTCAAACAGCTTTGCAGTCTGGCGCATTAACCCACAGCGCCACACCAGTTCTTGCTATAAGGAACCCTATATACAACAGAAGCAAATACTGCCTCGCCTTGCACCATCTTCATCCCAGTGGCTGTGTTTGAACCCATTGTTGCAGCCACTGTGTAAATCCATCTTATTGAAAATCTCTTTTTTGGGGGGTGACCCTCTACTTTTCAAAACATGATGTCCTTCTTTAGGGACTGATGCCCCCTGATAATATGTCCAAAGTACAGAAGGTGAAGTTTTGCCATCCTCACTTTTAAGGACTATTCTGCTGTACTTCTTCCAACACAAATTTGTTCATTAGACTATTAACCACAGGTCGGCAGTTCAAACCCGACAACTGCTCCTTTGGAACCCTACACAGCATCCCTATGAGTCAGAATAGACTCAACAGCACCTAACAACAATATTCTTCTTTGGTCTTCCTTATGCATTATCCAAGTTTCAAATGCAAATGAAATGATTGAAAATAATTATGACTTGGGGCAGGTGAACCTTACTCATCAAAGTGACATCTTTGTTTATTAACACTTTAAAGAGGTCTTTTTGCAGATGGTTTTCTCAATACAATACATCATTTGCGTTTTTAACTATTGTTTTCCTAGGCATTGATTGTGGGTCCAAGTAAAATGAAATCCTTGACAATTTCAATATTTTCTTTTTACCATGATGTTGCTTATTGGTCCAGTTGTGAGGATTTTTGTTTTCTTTATGTTGAGATAATCCATCGTGAAGACTTTAGTCTATTCTTCATCTGTAAGTGTCTCAAGTCTTCTTTGCTTTCAGTAAGATGTGTCATCTGCATATTGTAGGTTGTTAATGAGTCTTCCTCATTAAGAATATATATTACGAATATATATTCTTCTTTATATAGTACAGCTTCTCAAATTGTTTACTCAGCATGTAGATTTAATAAATATAATGAAAGGATGCAACCCTGATACACATCTTTCTTGATTTTAAACCTTATTCTGTTTGGATAATTGTCTCTTGGTCTATGTATAGGTTCCACATTGTTGTTGTTGTTGTCAGGTGCCATCGAGTCGGAACCGACTCATAGCGACCCCATGCACAGCAGAACGAAACAATGTTTGATCCTGGGCCAACCTCACTACCGCTGCCACACTTGAGTCCATCAATGATGCCATCTGGCTGATCCATCTCGTTGGGGGTCTACCTCTTTTTCTCT
>NW_006408599.1:544418-601449 GCF_000296735.1 Chrysochloris asiatica | reverse complement strand
AAAATGTTATCCAAAATTTGCTATGATCCAAACAGTTGAATGCCTTTGCATTGTCAATGGAACACACGAAACATCTTTCTGGTATTCTCTACTTTTAGTCAAGATCCATCTGACATCAGCAATGATATCCCTTGTTCCATGTCCTCTTCTGAATCTGACTTGAATTTCTAGAAGTTCCCTGTCAGTGTACTGCTGCATCCATTTTTCAATTTAGCAACATTTTACTAGTGTGAGATATTAGTGATATTCTTAGATAATTTCCATGTTCTGTTGGATTACTTTTCTTGAGAATGGGCACAAATATGGATTTCTTCCAGCTGGCTGGTGAGGTTTTCCAAATTTCTTGGCATGGATGAGTGAGTGCTTCCAGCATTTCATCCATCCGATGAACATCTCAATTATGATCGCATCAATTCCTGGAACCTGTTTTTTTGTCAATGCCTTCATTGCAGTTTGGATTTCTTCCTTAAGTACTATCGGTTCTTGATCATATGCTACCTCTTGAAATAGTTGATAACTGACCAATTCTTTATGATACAGTGACTCAAGAAGGCAAATAACTCATGAGGACCCTTTTATGTAAAAAGCAGCCCCATGATCCACTCTGAGTCCGGTAGAGACTCAGAGTCTATTGACTTGGGAACTTAGAATTCATTTTAATAATAGCTAATTGTCACCCACACCCAGGGTATATTGGGAACTACTCATTAGAATTGGGAGAAGTACTGCTTCTACACAGAGATGTCTGTTGAACGATGAATGAATGATGAATAACTGCCAGGTGGATTTCTGCTGCTTTACTAGTTTCTCTTCTTTGTTCCTTCTCTTGCTGTCAGGTAAGTCATTTAAAAACATGGCCATTGCCATGACATGGTCCTGCTCCTCAACCTTCAGAGGCTCCTCATTGCCTGGATGACTGAAGCACCTCCTAACCAACCTCTATTCCTCCATAGCCTATCCCTCTGAGCTATTCTCCAAATGCTGAACTCTTCAAAATGCAAACCATGCCACTGTCCTTTCAAGTCTCCCGACCACTCCCTAGAAAAAGTCAAAGTTTTTAACTGTAAACGTTGATCTAGACTGTCTCTCCAAGCCCATCTCACACCAGGTTCTCCCAGGTTCTATTCCAGCCACACTGCCTTCCTTCCTCTCTCCACACAAGCCTATACTTTGTACTTCCAGGATGTTGCACATGTCATTCTCCCTGCTGGAAATCAGAAGGTCCACATTAGCCTTGCTGATTTCCACTCATTCTTTTTTTTTTCTACCCATTCTTTAAATCTCAACCTAATATCATTGCCTCAGGATATCCCTCCCTGATACCCCCAGATTGAGTCAATACCCTCATCAGCTATTCCACAGCTGCTGGACTGCCCCCAGTCCCTCACTGTTACATTTCACTATGTTTCAGCTTAAACATCTGTCTTCTGATCAGGGTGTGAGCTTCAGAAGAACAAATACTGATCTAGTCTCTACTGTATGCTCAGTTCCTGGATCGAAGCACTCAACAAGTATTTGCTGAATGGATGCGTAAATACATTTGGCTGCTAGTTGAAACAGATCAATCCATCCAACAGATATTTATTGAGCATCTGCTAAAGATCGAGCATGGTTCTTCACACTCCACAGTAGTGAACAAACCACCATACAGCCCTTGCCCTCATGGGGCTCACAGTGTACTTGGGGCACATTAAACAAGTCCAGAAATCACATAATGCCAGCCAGTGCTAGGCTGAAAACAAATCAGGGGTAAGTCATTAGGGAAGTGGGCCAGTGGGGGGTGTTGCAGATTTAGATGAGATGTTCAGGAAAGGCCTCACTGAGGTGACACTTGAGTGACAAACAGGGTCTTGAGAGACAGAGAACTCTGTCTGCCCCCCACTTAGGCTAGCTGGGCCCCAAGTATATCCAAGTTCAGCAGCTCCAGGTCCCCCCAAACCCTCTCTGCCTCCCAGTACGGGAGCCAGGAACTCAGAAGTGGTCTTTTGCGAGCCTTTTGAGGCGCGTGCAAAAGCTCAGAGCTGCTCTTCACAACAGCTGTGATTGGGCTCTTCCCGTGTGTGGAGAGGCGGCGATTGCTTTGTTCACAGAGGACTCAGCTGATTGTGGCCCGCGATTGGTACCCACGGCCCGTTAGGGTTTACCACGCACCCCCAGTGCTGTGGCGGGCCGTGCGCAACACGCCAGCCCAATCTCGCCTCCTATATTCAGAGTTGATTAGACGCTATTTCTGCCTGGATTTTCAGAAGGCTCAAGAGCTTTTTTAATCACTACAGTGGCTCATTACGGTTCTGCAGTGACACTCATGTCCTTCAGTTCTCTTCTCAGATTAGATTCTATAGTCAGATGAATATTGGATGATTTCATTACATACAAATGCAATCAACAGTTTTGCATAAATTTCTTCTCTTTTCTTGAGTTTCAATTGACCCCAGCACCCATGGTGGCAGGCGCAATCCACATGCAAATGAGCTGGGTTTGCAGCAGCAGAGAAGGAGAAGGGCCGGGAGGTGGGCACTAGCTCTAGCCAAGAGACAGCAAGCCTGAATGCTCAGAGCTTGGGGAGAGGGGGCGCCCCTCAGTGGACAGTCTAATGGCCAAGGATTTTTGTTGTTGTTGTTAAGTGCTGTCCAATCGGTTCCTACTCATAGTAACCCTATATAGGATTACCAAGGAGCAGCTGGTAGTTTTGAACTGCTGACCTTGTGGTTTGCAGTCCAGTGCTGATCCTACAGCACCACACCAAGGGTCCTATGGCTGAGGATAGGCACCCCATTTGGGATGATGTTCCTCTAGGTGAACTGAGGCACAGGGGCACTCTCTCTGGGCAGAGAATGGAATGTGGATATAGGGCCTGGCCACTGAGGTAGCAGAGGTGTGTAATCAAGGACTTGAAACACTGACAATTTAACAACTGGTATGAAAGTGATTCAATATTTTAAAAACTGACCATAATGGAGTCCCTAAGTAGCCCAAATGGTTAGCTACTTGACGGCTAACCAAACAGCAGGTGAAGTCCACTCAGTAGTAACTTGGGAGAAAGGCCTGGTGACTCCTTCTAAAAAACCAGTGATTGAAAAGCTTATGGAACACAGTTCTTCTCTAACACACATGGGATCGTCATGAGTTGGAATGGAATTGACGGCAATGAGTTTGTAATTGACAATACATTTCTGCTAGTGGTAATGAATATTAACAGGTGTTGTTACTATATCCTATCATCATCATTTCTTCTGGAGGACTTGAGCTATGGCCACTAAGACAAAAGCCAGCTCAAGGCAGCTGGGAATGTTGGGAGCCTAGGTAGTTGTCCCTTGTGTCACTTTCTTGATTTGTCCTTTTCACTTTGGAGGAAGAACAGGATATTCCTGGAACTGGGCCTCCTACGTGGTTATGAGTCAGGCTGCTAACCTCAAGGTCAGCAGTTCGAAACTACAAGCTGTTTTGTGGGAGAAAGATGAGGCTTTCTGCTCCTGTAAAGATTTACAGCCTTGGAAACCCTATCCAGGGTCGCTGAGTGGGAACCGACTCCACAGCACAGAACCACCAGTACCACAATTCACCCTTTATCTGGTGCTTGAATCCTTTCTACCACATTCTTGTTGAGTGGTTAGGTACCTCTGCTTGTTCTCCGCGGATGGTGAGGAGCTTTCTTCTTGCAGAGAGCCTCTGCTGTCCTACTCAGTGCCCTGGTGGGAAGGAACTTTCTGATTCTGACTTCTGAAGCAACCCTCCTTGGCTCTGATTCTGTGCTTGGGCCCACAACCCACTCTTGCTCTCTCAGTCCCACACAGACCCTGAGGTCAGTGTGGGGGACTGTGCTCTGCTGAGTCATCTTTCCTGGGATGGGTCTTTTTTTTAATTCCTGCACTTCTCCTCCCAGAAGGTAGACTCTAGCATCCAACCCCAATCTGTCCTCCAGATGCTCCTAGTGGCTGTCACAGTTCACGGTCCAGGTGTGGGGCTGGAGGGGATTGTGGGAAGTGAACTGTATGTAGGGAACCAGAACAAACACCTGCACAGCTCATGGGGGCAGTATTAAAGCTAAGGGTCTGCCAAGACAGGACTGTACATCCTCGTTCTTACTTCCTCATGGCAGGTTTTAAAAACATATATAGAAGCTCCACATGTAAACACAGATGTGTCATAGACATAGAGGTTGCAGGGTCAGGGATCCCGAGAGAGACATGTGGATGCACAATTGGTCAGAGACCCATCAGGTATGACCTGAGCTACAGTCACCATGGTGAACATGATGGAACCTGCAGTGGATAGGGCCATGGCCACAGCCTGGGCATGAATGGGACACATCTGTGCTGGCACAACCTCTTCCTGTCACTGCCCTCAGATGCCCACTTGGGACTATTGTTGTTGTTGTAATGTGCCGTGGAGTTGTTTCTGACTCATAGCGACCCTGTACAGGGTTTCCGAGGCTGTAAATCTTTACGGGAGCAGAACGCCTCATCTTTCTCCTGCGGAACATCTGGTAGTTTCGAACTGCTGACCGTGAGTTTAGTAGCCTGATTCGTAACCACTACGCTACCAGAGCTCCTTAGCTTGGGACTATAGAGATGCAGAAATCTGAATGGAAGCAAGGGATGGCCAGTCTTGCTTTCATATTGCTCCTTTGTTACTGAGGTTCAGAGAGGGGAAGGTCGAGCAAAAAATCACACAGCATTCAAGTCAGAGCTTTTCAGTGCACAGGCTGGGGCTTGTTTCCCTGTTCCTCTAGCTGCCTGTCTTTCTGTGAGCAGTCACAAAGGTCCCTTTTTACCCAGCTGAGTGTACCCACTCTGCACTGCCTCGGTGTCTGCCTTTTGCTTTTTCTCAGGCTCCCCAGGTTCCTCTTCCTGTTTGTATCTCTGTTGAGCATTTCTCTCTCGTTTCTCCCTATCTCCATCCTTCAACCTAGCTCTGCCTGTCTCAGTCTCCCTGCGTACCTCTGTGTCTCTTCCTCTCTTTGTTCTCTCCCTGCCTCTCTCCCCATGTCTCTGTGACTGACCGGTCACCTGTCTTATTTGCCAGGCCACATCCACTTCTTTGTTCTTGGCTGTGTGTTTTGCTCAAAGCTGGCTTCTTTCTGGGATGAGTAGATCTGAGACCTCAAGGTTGCCCCTCCCAGAGGAGACCGGGGTTGGGGTGAGTTTCTGAACCCTTCACCATCTCCCTGCAGTGACCAGCTTGGGGCCATCTATCTTCCTCTGTCTGACTAACAACGGCAGGAAAGCAGCCATCTCTCACTCTTCGTAGATATGTTTTCATACAGACCTGGAAGAAGAGACCAGCAGTTGGGGACTTGAGGAGGGTTGGAGAGGTTCCCTGTGACCCCTCGGACAAACAGGGGCCCTCCTATCCAGGCTCCTGTCCCCAAGCTGAGTCCCAGATGGCTGCTGTCCATGGAAGGCTCCTCTCATGGAAATCTCCCTCCTCTCTGCCTCTCACCATGCTGTCCTGGCAGAGTGAACCTCCTCTCCCAACACAGTCCAAATCTGGACCTGCCCCACCTCGCCAGCCTCTTCTCCTTTCCCTAATTCTCTCTGCACCCTTTCTTTACAGCTTTAAAGGCTGACAGCTCTGTACCAAATTCTAACTCTGCCATTTGCTAGCTGGGCCACCTCTGAGGCCAGTTTCTGCCTCTGTAAAATGCAGATGACACTTCTTCCTTCTCTGCAAGGGTGACATGAGGATTAAGTAGGATACCTTGTGTGAAATGCTGACACTGAGCTGGACTCATAGGTGGTGGTGGTGGTTGTGTGACTTCAAGTTGGTTCCCACTCATAGCGACCCTATGAGGCTATACATCTTTATGGGAGCAGACAGCCTCATCTTTCTCCCATGACTTGAATGGCTGGTGGATTTGAACTGCTGACCTTGCCATGAGCAGCCCAACTTGTAACTGACTATGCCACCAGGGTGCCTTAGGCACATAGGACACATATTCTAAACATTCATTATGAATACATAAAAGAGTAAATAATGAGCAAATAATAGACTTCTGGAGTCCTGGTGTGGCGCTGTAGAATAAGCACTAGACTGCAAGTCAGTTTGAACTGCAAGGTTGGCAGTTGACACCCACCAGCCACTCCTTGGAAACCCAATACAGGATCGTTATGAGTAGGAACTGACTCGATGGCATTTAACAACAAAAAGTAGACTCCTGGACTCCTGATGTGGCGCTGTAGGATCAGCACTGGACTTTGAACCACAAGGTTGGCAATTCAAACCCACCAACTGCTGTGAGTTGGGAAAGACTCGATGGCACTTCATAACAACAATAGAATTTAAAGAAACCCTGGTGAGTGGGGCAGTGGCTCCTTGGGAGAAAGATGAACTTGTCTGATCCTTTAGAGCTTTGTAGCCTAGGAAAACCTAGGGAGCAGTTGTCCTCTGTCCTATAGGGCCACGATGAGTCAGAACTGGCTCAGTTTGGGTTTGGGAGTAGAATTTAGACAAGCACAAGCAAGAGCATGGAAGAGGAATACCAAGTGTAAAGAATGGCCCAACAAGGGCATGAGGTAAGAAATCCAGAGGGGGTGCGGCATGGGAGCATGAGCTCCCACTAGAATGTGAAGTCAGGAATCCCAAAGGGACATCTGGGGAGACAGGCTTGAGAAGCTGACAGCGGTCTGCATTCTAACAGACCTGAGGGTCAGGCTCAAGGCTTTTAAATAAAATCAACCACCCCTTATCAAGAAGATAGAAGCTTGGCTCTGATAGATGGAGGAAGGTTTTGTAGAGTTTTGGGGCATAGAAATGGTTCTGAGATGGGGATGTGGGTAAGGGCATGGACTGGCCACCCAGGGCCTGAAGAATAGTGGTTCTGCTGCCCGACAGCTTATGGCTGGGGCTTTTGACCTGCATCTCAATCTTTGCAGGGCCCATTTCGTCCGCCCCAAGAAAAATGGGAAGGGCAGGGTTCTGGTGGCCTCCAACCAGGCTTTCTGTCCCAGCTTGCCACCCACTTGCTATAGGACTTTGGAAAGCCAACTTGTCTTTTGGATCCTTGGTTTGCCCAGCTGTGAAATGTAAGTAACAATGCCCACCAATCTGAGTCCAGTTGAAGATCAGATGTGATTAGACCCAGCATAGCTCCAGGCCCACACACAGCAAGTGCTAAGCACATTTGGATCCCTCTCCTTCACCTCGGGACAGCCCAGATCTCACATCAGTGTAAAAGGCAATAAGGAAGCTGCATGGCACTGTGGTCAGATTCTGAAGCCAGTCTCCCTGCCTCGATCTTTCTGGGTGATTTTTAACAAGTTACTTAAGCTAACTCTATTCCCCATTTTCTTACATGTAAAATAAGGATTATAATATAGGAGTCCTGGTGTGGTGCTGTTGGATAAGCAGGTTGATTTGAACCATAAAGTCAGAGGTTTGAACTCAGTAGCAACTCTTTGGAAACTGTACACATGGTCTCTATGAGTCGGAATCGACTCAATGGCACAACAACAGAATTCCTTATCTAAAACATTTTTTAAGGTCAAATATGTTTTCAGATTTTAGAACTTGAAAAAGTACATAAACCATATACGAGGGGTCTTCAAAAAGTTGGTAGAAAAATTTCATTACTTTTTAATGCCATTTTTCTGAGAACTTTTTAAGCCCCCTTGTATATACTGCACAAACCCCAACCAGGTCTGAGACTCATTTTCTAATCAAACTCATTCATAATTTTTTCAGCAAAACACGGTTCAGGTCAGGTTTTGCCACCAAATAAATTTTGGTACCAGACTTATGAAAATACTTTTGATCATTGAAGCTTTCTGAATTTCAAAATTGTGAATAAGTGATGTGGGCCTGCCTTTTCTGACTGATAGGAAGATGAAATGAATTAATAAAAGGGGTTTTCAAAAGTTCGTGGAAAAATGAAGTAAAAAGAGAATGGCATTTTTCCGTGAGCTTTTTGAAGTCTCCTCATACATGCAAGGCATGCAGAACCATGCCTGGTACATAGTGAGTGCTTAGACCTACATGGCATATAATGTCTTATTTCTCCACTCAAAGCCCTCCCATGGCTCCCATGTTCTCAGAGGAAAATACAAGCAGTTTAGCCCAGCACTCCAGGCTTACTCCAACTTCAACTCTTACCCTCTTACAATTTAGCAGGGCTACATTGCTTGCTGAAGCTTTATTGAATGCTTTTCTATTCCTCAGATACCCCAGGCCTTCTCTTGTCGCCAGGCCATTGTATTTGCTGAGTCTTCTGCCTGGAACACTCTCCCCACCTCATCTTCCCCATTCTCTATCTGAATGCTGCTTCATCCTACAGGCCTCACCTTGACCAATTTATCCCATGTTGTTGTTGTTGTTAAGTGCTGTGAGACATTTCTGACTCAGCATAGAGACCTACATAGCAACCCTGTGTAGGGCTTCTGAGGGGTGAACCGCCAATCCTGCTGTTCAAACCGAACTTGCTTATCCTAGAGCACCACACCAGGACTCCAGGTTATCTCATAGCACCCATTTAAGCGGTTTGAAACTACCAGCTGTTCCGCGGGAGAAAGATGAGGCTTTCTGCTCCCGTAAAGATTTATAGCTTTGGAAACCAAGTACAGGGTCGCTATGAGTCGGAATTGACTCCACGGTACATAACCATCACCACCAAGAAACATAGATTATGCACTAGGAAAATGGAGTATCTCCCTTCTAGATTGTAATATTCACAAAGGCAGTTGACAAGTACATATTCTTTTCCGGCCCACAGTAGGTGACACATGAATGAACATTGGCATTCACCAGTGGCGCTGCCGTTGTCTCAGGAACTGAACACATGATGAACGCTCAGGCAGGAGAATCCCCTTAGGTACTCCGCCCTTTGCTTCTCTCTTTCCCTCCTAAATTCCTTAAGTGATTTTTACTAAAGAAAACCCAGTCCTGGCAGGAGACCAGTGGGGTCTCCAGGCTTGCAGAACCTGGGGCGTGGCTTTACTATAAGAGGCAGAAACCACTTGTCCAGGGTTTGTAGGGGCCTCTGGGGCCTGGGGAACAGGGGGTGGAGAGAAGGGACCCTCCAGCGCTCTGGAGCAATTGCTATAAAATAAACTCCATAATCAGGTAAATGCGTTTGTTGGGGGGTGGGGTGGGATGGTTCCCGTGCAGCTGCAAGCGTCCCTCTGGCCGGAGGGGACCTGCCTAATCTCAGGGTAATGAAAACGTGGCTCTAATTACTGTGGGGGACCAGGCTGAGCTGCGGCTGGAGTGGGGTGGGGAGATGGAGGAAGGAGGGGGGACCTGGGAGCGGAATTAGAACATTTAAACTGTCATGCCGAATCCGGGAGAGGCCTGATTACCTGGCCGGGAAGAGGCCCCTTTGGTTTGGTGTCGGCTATAATTTCCTGGCCGCCAGCCGTGAAGCTGGGGCCCACCTTATCTTCGTTGCCCGCAATGGGGGTCCAGGCTCTCCCTCTCTGACCCCAGCGCTCCTGCCAGATCCACCCAGGGGAACTGGCGTAGGCCTCCCAAGATGCGGTAGAGGGCAGATAAGGGAACAGGTACATGAGTCACACGTGTATGCAGGTTTTGGTTACACGACTCAAGGAAAATGTAAACCTTGTCTATGTGAGACACATCTGCAAGTATATGTATATGGGGCATGTAATTTGTGGTATGTGCATTCTATATCAAGAGGTATATATATGTGGGTGTAGCTATCAGGTATTTGAATATACTGGATATGCATAGATGATGCAAGAGATGTGTTTACATGGACTCTGAGCAGTGAATTCATCATGGGCTCCATGTACATGATATATCTGCACATGGAGTATAGTATAGTCCACATAGACGGGCCGGGCACGCTCACTTTACTTGTGCTGTATGTGCTGGTCTATTGTTGTTGTTGTTGTTAAGTGCCGTCGAGTCGGGTCTGACCCATAGCGACCCTGTACAGGGTTTCCGAGGGTGTAAATCCTTACGGGAGTAGAAAGCCTCATCTTTCTCCCGCGGAGCGGCTGGTAGTTTCGAACCGCTGACCTTAAGGTTTGCTGCCCGATTCTTAACCACTACGCTGGGAGAGCAACAGAGTTGGTCCTTGCTGAATGGCGAGCACCTGGCTTGATGCCTAGAACATGGCTGATATGAGAGATATGTGATGCATGTATGAAACATTTAAACATATGGCGTCTGCCTGCGGGATATGTGTGTGTGTGTGTGTGTGTTAGTGGTCCCATGTGGTATGGGGCATGAGGCCAGAGACAGTACAAGGCCTGAACTGCATAGTCACACAGACCTGGGTTCAAGGAGGCCTGCCTGTCCCACTTATAAGTTGTGTGGCCTCAAATAACTTCTCTGAGCCTCATTTAACTCATCTGTAAAATGGAAAATCATAATATTCAGGGATAGCATGTATTAATCACTTACAGTGTACCTTGTAGGATAAGCACTAGACTGCTAACTGCAAAATCAGTAGTTCAAACCCACCAGCTGCTCCTTGGAAACCCTGTATAGACTGTCTATGAGTTGGAACCGACTTGATGACACTTAACAACAACAACCGTGTGCCATGTACTCTACTGTATGCTCCTCATCCATTAGTATCTTCCCGACTTTTCAGTCACTCTACAAAGGAAGTACTGCTATAGCTCCCATTTTACAGATGGGGCAACTGAAGCTCTTAGAGATTAAATAATGCTGAAGTCAGAATTCACACCCAGGCAATCTTAACTGCAGAATGTGATCTTGAACTGCCAGGCTAAATGGATAGTGCCTATGGCATAGGGTTGGCTTAAGGATTAATTGAGACTATAGCACCTAGTATAAGTGTGGCACCTAGAATCAGCACTGGACCATGAACCCCAAACTTAGCCATTCAAACCTACCAGCTGCTCCTTGGAAACCCTATCCAGGGTTGCTATGAGTTGGAACCAACTCAACGGCACATAACAACAATAACAAGCATAGTGCCTGACACAGAATTAGTACTTAGTCAATATTATCTGCAACACTGTGTACCTACCGGCTGGTACAAAACAGGTGCAGGAAATATGTGGGAAATATGCATCTAGTATATTTATGAGGGTACGAGAGAGACATGTGTACAAGTATTTGTGTGGTAGTATCGTTGTTGTTGTTGTCAGGTGCCATCGAGTCGGAACCGACTCATAGTGACCCCATGCACAGCAGAACGAAACAATGTCTGATCCTGGGCCAACCTCACTACCGCTGCCACACTTGCTGCCATCAATGATGCCACCTGGGCCAATCCATCTCATTGGGGGTTTTCCTCTTTGTCTCTGACCCTCCACCTTACCCAGCATGATATCCTTCTCCAGTGACTGTTCCCTCCGGACAATATGTCCAAAGTATGAGAGACGAAGCTTAGCCATCTTGGCCTCCAAGGAGCACTGTGGCTGCACTTCTTCCAAAACAGGTCTATTGGTTCTTTTGGCAGTCCATGGCACTATCAGTATTCTCCTCCAACACCACAACTCAAAGGCATCAATTCTTCTACTATCTTCCTTATTCACTGTCCAGCTTTCGCATCCATATGAGATTATTGAAAATACCATGGCTTCGGTCAGGCGTACCTTAGACCTCAAGCTGACATCTCTGCTCTTCAATACTTTAAAAAGTTCCTGTGCAGCACATTTGCCCAATGCAATACATCGTCTGATCTCTTGACTGCTGCTTCCACGAGTGTTGATAGTTGATCCAAGAAGAATGAAGTCCTTGACAACTTCAATCTTTTCTCCATTGATAAGAATGTTGTTTATTGGTCCAGTGGTGAGGATTTTTGTTTTCTTGACATTGAGATGCAATCCATACCGAAGGCTGTGCTCTTTGATCGTCATAAGTAAATGTTTCAAGTCCTCTTCACTTTCAGCAAGCAAGGCTGTATCATTGGCATATTGCAGGTTGTTAATGAGTTTTCCTCCAATCCTGACGCCACATTCTTCTTCATAGAACCCAGCTTCTCGTATTATTTGCTCAGCATACAGGTTGAATAAGTATGGTGAAAGAACACAATCTTGTCTCACACCTTTCGCAATTTTAAAACATTCAGTGTTCCCATGCTCTGTTCGAACTTTGATATATGAACTTTGGTGTAGGCATATTTGATATATTTGCATAAATTCAACACAAGGCATGTAAAAATATATTATGCCTTTAAATGTACTATATAGATATGTGCTTATGAAATTAGAAAGAAACACTTGAGGCATGTCACATTTACTTGTGATTGGAGAATATGTGCATATGCTAAGGTACAGACATGGATATAAATGTGCACAGGTGCACATGGCCCAGCACATTGGGTGTGCACAGAGGTAATCTATATATAATCTATACATATATGTGAAGGGGCTTCAGAAAAGTTTGTGGACAGTAGTAAGGTGTGCTCCCCATGGAATTGGTCAACATACAGGGCAACGTTTACCTCAGGACAAAGGTCAGAAGGGTTGAGAAAGAGGGTGGAATGGAAATAAGAACCACAGGGTGCAAGCTGGGTGACTGTTGTTACAGGGAGGGGATTGCAATCAGTGTGATGAGACAAAGTGTATGACTTGTTGAATGTAAAATGGATGATCTACTCTGTAAACCTTCACTTAATTCACAATAAAAAGTTTTTTTAAATTTGTGGGAAAATTCCATTATCTTTTAATTCTATTTTCCCACTAACTTTTAAAAGGCCCCTTGTGTATATGTGTGTATCTATCTATCTATCTATCTATCTATCTATCTATCTATCTATCTATCTATCTATCTATCTATCTATCTATCTATCTACCTAGCTAGTAGCGTAGTGGTTACGAATTGGGCTGATAACCACAAGGTCAGCAGTTCGAAACTACCAGCTGTTCTGCGGGAGAAAGATGAGGCTTTCTGCTTCCATAAAGATTTACAGCCTTGGAAATCCTATAGAGGGTTGCTATGAGTCGGAACCGACTCCACGGCACATAACCAATCAACCACCTACCAAAGGAGTTCTGGTAACATAGTGGTTACTAATCGGGTTGCTAACCTCAAGGTCAGCAGTTTAAGACTACCAGCTGTTCTGCAGGAGAAAGATGAGGCTTTCTGCTCCCATAAAGATTTATAGCCTCAGAAACCTTATACAGGGTCGCTATGGGTCAGAACCGACTTGACGGCACTTGACAACAACAACAACAACCTACCTACCTACCAGGAGTCCTGTTATAAAACTGTGGGATAAAGCACTGGACTGCAAGGTCGGTTTGAACCACAAGGTCAGTGGTTCAAACTCACCAGCTGCTCCTTGAGCCAGAACTGACTCGATGTTTCTTAACAACTGACCTACCTTACCTATCTATCTGGGAGCATGATGGCTCCGTATGATAAGCACTGGACTGCGAACCACATATATATTTAGAGAGAGGTTAGTACATAGTAGACATGCACACCATATCTATGTATGATGCATTGATGTGTATATTTGTCACTGAGTCATCTTTTGTATTTGCTTAAAGGCCACCTTTTCAGTTAAAACACAGCTAGCAACCCTGTTTGGAGTCCTGGTGTGGCACTGTAAGATACCGTACTGGACTGCAAGGTCGGTTTGAACTGCAAGATCAAAGGTTCAAATTCACTAGCCTTTCCTCGGAAAGCCTATACACTTAATAACAGCAACAGCCCTATTTAAAACAGCCCCAATTTCACATCCCTGTCTCTTTTATTTTTCTCCACAAACGAACTGCTTTGCTTTGTACTAGGTAATTCTAGCAGATTCATGTGTTCGTTGTTTTCCTCCTGACGAGAACATGTTTCGAGAACATGTTTCCGGAGGCCACCGGCTTTCTCAGTTTTGTTCACTGCTGGATCTTAAGTCGAGGCAGTTTGTAGATGAGACTTAGATGCACAGCACAGACGTACTGTGTGTGTGCCAGTCTGTGCACCAGCGGAGGAGTGCCTGCCTGCATGTGTATGGTGGGTGCAGGCACGCAGGAGCCCGCCAGAGTGGTGCGCTCTGTGCACGTTTACTGGATGGACGGACGCCCTCTAGCTGCCGCCCGGTCACTACTGGGTCACCTCCCACCCTTCCCTCGTGGCCCTCGAGCAGGCAGCCTGCGGCCTCATCGCCCCTGCCATCTCCCGGGGCGCGACCCAGTGTACCCGCCGGGCCCCAGCCAGGGCTCCGGCTCATTTCCCGGCGGCCGCAGGGCGGGGAGCGGGCACGGGGCCGCGGCTGGGCAGAGCCCAGCAGGAAGTGGCGCATTGTTCGCGGGCCGCGGCCCCGGGCGGGGAGTTCCCGGCCCCACACGGACATAAAAGGAGAAAGCAGCGCCCGCGGGAGCGGCTGGCCGGCCCGCGGCCTCGGTGACCGGAGGAAGTGCGGCCCTGCGCTCCGCTGACCCCGGCATCCGCCCCGGCTAGCCTGGGGAAGGGACGAGCTCCGCCCCTTCAGCCCGCCAGGCCCCGGGTTCGAATGCCGACTCGCTTCCCCAAGCCCCCTTTTCTCGGTGTGTCAACTGAAGCTGCGCCACAGGAAGCCCACCTCAGAGAAAACCTCAGCCTCCCTCTAGAGCACTGACTCTTGGCCACAGCCTTCCCTATCCCTCCCCACGCCCTTCCCTGAAAAGGAAAAGTTGGGACAATTTTACCTATGAAGGGAGATTTACAAGCGTGGCTTCAGCGTGACCGCTTTGTGCAAAAGGGGCTGCCCGTTACAGGAGTCCTGGTGTGGCGCTGTAGGGTCATCACTGGGACCAACTCGAAGGCATTTAACAACAACAACATAACAGGAAAGACCCTCTTCTAGTCGGAACTTTGCTGGCACCGTGTCCATAGGGACACAGACCTGGAGAGGGGAAGGACTTGCTCTGATGTAATAAAACCCGATTACACTTTTCACAAATCCCAGCTCTCCCCGTGCTTAGGAATGCAGCCGTTTTTTAAATTGTTGATTCTAAGATTGATAAAGTGAATTTCTGGGCACATAACTTTTCAAACCGGCGTCACAGTCCTTCCTCACTGAGCCCCCACATCCCTTCTGGAGGTGGGCATGTGTAAATCAGGCTATTACGACGGTTCTGACTCATAGTGTCCCTTTTGTTGGGTTTCCGAGGAGACCTAGTGGTTCAAAGTGACCTTGCAGTCCAGCCCATTATCCTGCAGTACTACACCTGGACTTCACATCATGCCTGTTGTTGTTAAGTGGCGCCGAGTGGGTTCTGACTCATAGCGACCCTATATTGGGTTTCTGAGGAGCTGCTGGTGAGCTTGAACCACCGACCTTGCAGTTCAAATAGGCCTTGCAGTCCAGTGCATTAATCCACAGTATTCCAAATTGGGCCTTACTAGTAAAATATCTTGCACCAGCAGGCTGAGGAACTCTGTGGATGTGATCCAGGTCTCTGTGACCTGCGAGATATTGATTCTGAATTCACTGGTACCATATAGCTCTGGTAGCTTAGTGGTTGTAACTTGCGAGCCGCAAGGTCAACAGTTTGAAAACTACCAGCTGTTCCGCGGGAGAAAGATGAGGCTTTCTGCTCCCATAAAGATTTACAGCCTCAGAAACCCCATACAGGGTCTCTATGAGTCGGAACCTACTCAACCGCACATTACCACCACCATATGGTCTTTTAGATTGTTGTGTGCTGTCGAGTCGGTTCCGACTCATAGCGACCCTGTATAGGGTTTCCGAGGAGCAGCTGGTGAGCTTGAACTGCCAACCTTGCAGTTCAAATGGCTTTGCAAGTCTGGCGCATTAACCCACAGCGCCACAAAGGACTAGGCTTTGCAGGAGAGCTAAGATCCAATTAAAGGAGTCCTGGTGGCACAATGGTTAAGCACTCAACAGCTAACTGAAACTCGACTGATAATTTGATATTCTGGAGCAGAAAGACCTGGAAGTCTGCTCCCATAAAGATCATGTTTTTGTTGTTAAGTGTTGTCCAGTCGTTTCCAAAGCATAGAGATCCTGTACAGGGTTTCCAAGGAGTGATTGGTGGGTTTGAACAGCGCTATACCATACCGCCTCAGAAACCCTATGGGGGCAGGTCTATTCTGTCACATGGGGTTTCTATGAGTCAAAATTGACAACAAAAATCTAATCAAGGCAGGAAAGAAGTAAGCAATTAGCAAGCCCACACCATTGCAGCTTGCCTATCCCATATGACTAAGCTTTCTTCTCCTGGTTGGGACTGTTCTATTCCTGCCTCCTTATGGAGGGGTGGGTGGGTGGGGGGAAATGCCGGGAAGAAAAAGGTCACATCTTCACCATTTCCACAGAGGTCCAGAGAGGTTAAGTGATCAGCACCAGGTCACACAGCTAAATTGGCTATGAAGCAGAAGCCCTCACCTTCATTCGCAGCCTGATCTCTCTTTCTGGGAAGAAACCCGCTCCTGAATCCTGAAATTTTGGGGACGTGTTCTGGAGAGCCTTCACCCATTGGACCAGGAAATTCTGATTACGGAGGAATGGCCTCCCCTCCACCCCTGGCCCTGCCTGGCTCTGGAACCCTACACCAGGGGGTAATTGAGATCAGATGCGTCTGTGACCCACAGAATGCTCCTCAGGAGCCTGGAAACATTTATTGTCTGGAAGAGAATCCAGGGCACGCTCTGGGCGGCCCTCCCTTCCTCGCAGTCTCCTCCCTAGGCAGCTGAAGGTGGCTGGGGCCC
Source organism: Chrysochloris asiatica (assembly GCF_000296735.1). Classification (NCBI taxonomy): domain Eukaryota; kingdom Metazoa; phylum Chordata; class Mammalia; order Afrosoricida; family Chrysochloridae; genus Chrysochloris; species Chrysochloris asiatica. The sequence continues at coordinate 584,862 of NW_006408599.1, read as the reverse complement.
TGAAGAGCCTCTGGTGCTGCCTGGGGGTTAGTGTAGCCGGCCTTGATGAATACGACTGCTGAAAGCGCCTTCCTGGCCTGGCTTCCTCCTTCCTGGGGATACAGTTACAGGGGGCCAGACTTCCTGCCCAGCCTGCCTGCCTGCCTTCGAAGCAAAGACCTGCAGGCCCTTCAGCAGGCAGCCCACTCCCCCCAGCCTCGCAGCTGGGGCACTGGTGGGTCCCATCTCATTTCAGAGCTCAGTTCATATGCCACCTCCTCTGGGAGGCCCTCCCTGGCCACCCTATATGAACTAGCCCACCTACCAAAATCACTTCCTCTTGCCTGGTTTCATTTTCTTCCTGTCACTTATCTCTAACTGGCGGATTCATTTGTTTCCTTATACTAATCTTTACTTCCTCCCCCACCTCAAGAAGTCGAGCCCTGTGAGGGCAGGGATTTTGTCTTCCTCACTGCTCTATCCCAGGGCCTGGAAATGTGCCTGGCACGTAGTATCAGTTTCTAGTTGCTGTTGAACTGAAGGCAACTTCCACTGTGCAGGGAAGAACTGCACTCCATGGGTTTTTCAGGGTTGTGACCTTTCAGAAGCAGAACTTCAGCTTTTCTTCTGTGTGTTCTCATCACTCACAACTAATGTTGTTAAGTGCTGTCAAGTTGGTTTCGACCTATAGCAACCCTGTATAGGGTTTCTGAGGAGCAGCTGATGAGCTTGAACCGCCGGTCTTGGTGGTCTAGCACATTATCCCACAGCGCCACACCAGGACTTTCAGATAATACCACTTGCATGAACAAAGCAACAAACGAGCCTTTACCTTCACCTCTAGATTTCACCTTGACTGTCCTTTGCACTGAGGTGAGACTCACCATCCCTCATCACATTCAAGTTTGGTGTTGGTCCTTGCCCGGTTTTGGGCCAATGGTATAAAACTCCAGTTTGGGGTGATCACTCTCCTGTCTGCATTTTACTGCATCTGGGAGCTCCGGGTTGATGTCTGAGCTCACATCCGCAGTCTTTCTTTGTCCTCCTCTCTCCAGGCTCTGCTGTGTGACTTTGGGCCAGGCTCTTGCCCTTCCTGAGTCAGCAGCAGCCTTCATCTTTTCCAAACCAAAGTTTAGATGGGATCCCAGTATATGAGGCAGATTAAAAGGTTAAAAGTGGGAAGGGGGTCTGTCCTGAACTTTGCAGAGCCCTACAGCTTTGTAAAACACTGAATTGGAACATTTTTTTTCAGATATCTTAAGCATTCACTAATGTATTTACTCAATAATCACGCATTAATGTGCCACTGTTGGGTGCTAGACTTTGTGCTAATTCTTGGTCTCCAGTTTTTTATGTCCAATTTCTTGTCCCTTCTCCTCATTCATGGTGGCTCTACAGGATAAGCACTGGATTCCCCAGTTCAAGACCATCAGCCACTCTGCAGGAGAAGGATGAAGCTTTCTGCTCCTGCAAAGATTTAAAGCCTCAGAAATCCTAGACAGGTACTCAACAGCACAACAAAACTTCAGCTTTTCTTCTGAGTGTTCTCATCACTCAGGGACTATATAGGGACTACAACAGAAACTCCTCATTCAAAAGTCCCTGGTTGGCACAAACAGTTTGCACTGTACTTACTAACGCAAAGGTTAGCAGTTTGAACCCAGTTAGTGGCACAGTGGAAGAAAGGTCCTGGTGATCTGCTTCTGTAAAGATTATAGCCAAGAAAACACTATGTTGTTGTTGTTAAGTGCCGTGGAATCGGTTCTGACTCATAGCAACCCTGTATAGGGTTTCCGAGGCTGTAAATCTTTACAGAAAGCTTCATCTTTCACCTGTGGAACAGCTGGTAGTTTTGAACTGCTGACCTTGCGGTTCACAGCCCGATTTGTAACCACTACGCTACCAGAGCTCCTAAGAAAATGCTAGGGAGCAGTGCACATGAGGTTCCCATAGAGAGAGTTGACTCAATGACTACGGGCTTTTGGTTCTCCTCATTCAACCAGTATCTAAAACACATTCATGCATGAGGATGGTTACATCTCAGGGAACTTGACCAGGAACTTGACCAGGACAAGCTGCTGGCCTGAGCTGTACCTTGGTGTGACTTGGGGACAGGCAACTCCTTCTGGGCAGATGCAGCACTGCACGATCCCAGTGTGACCAGTTGAAAGTGGTCTTCAGTGAAGAAAAAGATGATAGTCTCCTTGTCAGCTAAAGCCCCACACCTTTAAGGCTTATATATTTTAGGTCTTTTGCACAGGACACAAATTGTGGGGATTTAACCAATGCTTGATGTCATGCTCTATTGTCGTCTGCAAAATCTTAGTAAGCTTGAACAAGGCACTGACTGTGCATTTTCATTTTGCACTGTTGTTAAGTGCTATCGAGTCAGTTCCGACTCCTGTATAGGGTTTCCAAGGAGCAACTGATGGGTTTGAACCACCAACCTTGCAGTTAGCAGTCCAGTGCTTATCCTACAGCCATTTTGTGCTAGGTCCTGCAAAGTCCTGAACCTACATCATCCTGGTTAGATGATAAACCTATCACTGTCTAGCCCATTGTGACTCATGGCGACCCCATGTGTTACAGAGCAGAGCTGCGCCATGAGGTTTTCTTGGCTATAATCTTTACAGGAGAAGAATGCCGGGTCTTTCTTCTGGGTGGGCTAGAACTGCTAATTTTTGGGTTTGTGGTCCAGGCCAAATTGTTTGTGCTACAGAGGGGGAGGCGAGGCCTAGAACAGTTGGACCATCTGCTAACCTGGTTCATTGAGGCCTGGAGGGGGCCGAGGCTGGGTGTGCCAGTTTCTAGTATAGGAGGATCAGGCATGGTCCCCATCCTTGTGGTGCTCAGGATTAGTTGGGTAGATAGATTGTGAGCATGCTCAGAGGCAGTGTTGGACTGTGGCTGGTTCTGAGAGGAGAGGGAGTGGCTTTGGACAAGACTTCCTGGAGGAGGTAGCAGGGGACTTGACATTAACGGATAGGAAGGGTTTGTATGAGGACAGAGAGGAAGGATAAAGACAGAGAAGTCTGAAAGAGCAGGACTGGGTGGGAGAACAGGGGAAGGAGGGAATAGTGAGAGATATAAAGAGTGAAAGGCCTCATATGGAAGGGTGAGGGGGGTGCATTCTTTTCTCTGAGTGAGGTTGGGAGAGTCAGAGGTCCCAGCTTCCTCTCCAACCAGATATGGGTATAAACCTGTTCTCTGTTTTTTACATTGAGGTGGGAAGTGGTTCTTAGGATTTTGTTTGTAAAAAACAAAAGATGCTAACTTTAAAACTATGAAAGCCATAGACACTGTGGGTGAGAAGCCAGGGCAAAACTCTGTCTCCTGGCTTCTGATACCTTTTGCAAATTCTCGTCCTCTTACAGGGAATACCTGAACCTCACACAAGCGTAAGCACTTGCTCTTAGTCACGGAAAGTATCCAGAACCTAGGACTCTTGCCTCCTAGATCCGATCTCTTTTGACTGAAAGAACCCTGGTGATGTAGTGGGTTGTCTTGGGCTGCTAACTGCAAGGCCAGCAGTTCGAATCCACCAGACAGTCCGTGGGAAAGACGAGGCTTTCTGCTCTTGTAAAGATTTACAGCGTTGGACACCCTACACAGGGTGTCTGTGAGTAGGAATCACTCGATGGCAGTAGGTTTGATTTAGATTTGGTTAGCAGTGGCGGCCTCTAGCGGAGATTGCCGGTCTAGTCTCCGCTGCTGCCTACAGGAGTAGCAGAAGCGGTTCCTTTCCCGCCTGTATCCAAACCTCTAGGTGGGTCTTCGAAAAAGATGGCTTATACTGGCACCTGGTGGCCACTTAGAGGTATATGCGTGTGTCACTTCTGGGTTCTGGTGATAGCAGCATTATAATTTCTGGTTCACAGTTGGGATCCTGTATCCTGGGGTGGGGAAGCTGTATTCTGGGGGTTGACTTCTTTTGGGTCCTTGGTATTATGACCCATTCTGAACCTGTTCTTCCTATCTTCTCCTGTCTCAAAGATTTATGGTCTAAAGTGGAACTTTAGGTCTTACCTGAGCTTCCCCCCTCCCTAATGCCCCACAAATTGCCCAATCTGTCCCCAAGTCCTGTCAAGTCTACCTTTTAGATCCATTCCCACAACCATCACTCTGGCCCAGCTGCATCCTCCTCCTCTCTGGGTCTGTTGCGGTAGCCTCGAATTTCGTCTTCTCTCTACACCTGTATCCAGAGTGATCTTCCCAAACTCACTAATGGTCATGTCACTTCCTGCTTAGAACTCTCAGTGGCTTCCCCATTCTCCTTTTTACCAGAAATGTCCTCTGGGAACTGTCCCAGCTCCACCTCTCACTGGTCCCCTTCGTGCCATGCCTAGGGGGCAGTATAGCACACGGGTTACACAGGTAGACTCCAATGCTGATGAGCCAGCTTTCAAATTCCATCTTTGCCATTTGCTAACTGTGTGACCTTGTCAAGTTTCTTAACTTTGTTTCTCACGCTGTAAAACAGTTGATAATAGTACCTGCGTCAGAGAGTTATTGTGAAGGTTAAGTGACTGAGCACACCGGAAGTATTTAGAACCCTGCTTGGCATGCACTAAGTGCTCTGTTAAGTACTAGCTCTACTTGTTGCAGTGCCTCAAGCTGACATCTCTCTGCTCCAGGCCTTTGCACATGCCATTCTCTCTGCTAAGAAAGCTTTTTTCCCAGGGGAAGGACCTCAGGGTCAGTTAAATGCCTTGCACAAGCATCTTCTCCTTTGCCTCCTCCTTCCCAGGACTTAACCCATAATCCGTAACTGGTCAATGGTCAATGCCTGTCTCTTCTATCAGGGTGTGGGAGTCTTATTCTTCATGTTTCTGGAGGTGCCTGTTAAATTGAACTTTAGACTCCTTACTGTAGGAGTGAGTTTAAGAACCAGATTAAAAAGGATCTGAAAGTAGACAGTACTTCACATGTCCTGTGAAGAACCACAGCCAGAACTGGGGCATTTCCTCTGTTGTTGGTCACTGCCATAGAGTAGGTTCCAACTCACACGATGCTGTACACAGGGTTTCTGAGGAGTGCCTTGTGGGTTTGAGCCACTGACCTCGAGGTTACGAATCTAGTACTTATCTTCCAGTGCCGCACACTTTTTCCTCTGCTTAATTTGTTACTGTTGTTGAGTGTCACCGAGTTGGTTCTGACTCATAGGGACCCTGTGTAGAATTTCCAAGGAGCAACTGGTGGGTTTGAATGGCCAACCTCTCAGTTAGCAATGCTTATCCTACAATGTCACACCAGGAGTCCTTAATAATAATAAAAAAAACCATTTGTCATATTAATTTAAAGCCAGGTTCTGTGCTAAGTGTGTATGTAGCCCTGGTGGCATAGTGGGTTACACATTGGGCTACTAAATACAAGGTCAACTGTTCGAATCCACCAGTGCCTCCAGGGAGAAAGATGATGGTTTCTGCTCCTGTAAAGATTAATAGCCTTGGAAACCTTACATAGGTATATACATATATATTGTATATGAGTATATCCATATTATATACATACTCAATAGCACATATATGTTGTTGTTGTTAAGTGCCATTCAATTGGTTCCAACCCATAGTGACCCAGTATAGCTTTTCCAAGGAGCTACTGGTGAGTTTGAACTGCCAACCTTGTAATTCAAACCATCCTTGAGGTCCTGCGCTTATCCTACAGCACTATATATGTACCATTTTTTCATAAACTTTTAAAGTATGTATGTATTTTACAAGTTCATGGAATATATATATATATATATATTGGAAACCTTATACAGGGTCACTAGGGGTTGGAACTGATTCGCTGGCACTTAACAACAACAATAACATATGTGTGTATTTGAAAAGTTAATGGAAAATGATGTTAAAAGATAATGGGCTTTTTCCATGAACTTTTCTTGAAGCTCATGTATATCTTTTCATTCCATTTTTCCTTTTGAAGCTACCTCATGTGTATATACATGCAAGTCTGTGTGTATTGTCTCCATTTTAGATCAAGGACATGGCAGTTTAGGGAGGTGAAGTGACTTATCCAAGGTCACCCACCCAGTAAGAGCCAAAGCAGAACTCATTCCCAGGTCCTTTTGACTTTAGAGTGGATATTTTTATGCTACCAGAAACCACAAGAACAGTCGTCCTGTTCCTTAGGGTCCCCCGGCCGAGGGATGGACATGAACTGTATGGGCAGCTGTGGGCCTCAAAGGAGAAGCCCAGGAAGCAGATTTCAGTTCCACTTGTGAGAAGACCTTCTAAGAATGAAGTTTGTCTAATTGTGCTGAGTGAAGGCTTTAGTCCAGTGAGGTGTGACACGGGAACTGGAGACCTGGGGGGGTAGGGGTTTGAGGTCCAGAAATGGGGTTATGGAGCATGAGGAGGGGCCTGAGAGCCCCCCTCCCTGTCTGCCCCCTGCTCTGTTGGACTGGATGGCGGTGGGGAGAAGGGTGCTGGGGAAAAGGGAAGGAAGAATCAGTCGCTAAGGCGGGGGGGGGGGTGGGGGGGTGGGAGGGTGACCACACTGAACGATACTGTCAGAGAGTGGCACAAAAAGGATTGTTTGTAAAATTTGTGTTTTAGCAGAAATTTATTTGTTTTATTAAACTATTTCTGTGGTTAGTTATAACATTGAAAACATTTTTTGTAAGCCATACTTACATGTAGCAATGTTCCTAGAAGGCTTAAACTCTATGGTAATTTACTTTTTAAATCATCAAATGTGTTATTGTTATTACTCCATTACAATGATGCTTCCATTCACACAGCTTTGTCAATATCTGCCCAAAGTATGAGCTGTTATTTTCATTGCTACCAGTGTTTTTATAGTCACTGATTTTATTAAATTTCCTAGTGTTTTAGCCACAATAGCATGGTAAATAGTATTGTGAACCTACATCAATAGCTTTTTTGAGCATGGAGTGGCAATTAAGGAAAAAGTGTGACACTTTGGATCCACACTGGACTTTGAACCACAAGGTTGGAAGTTCAAACCCACCAGATGCTTCTCAGAAACCCTATACAAGGTTGCTATAAGTAGTTGGAACCAATTTGATGGCACTTAACAACAACAACAAAATTATATTGTAAAATCTTTTTACATTGAACTACATTATCAGTTCCATTATTAGTAACTGAGTTGTTGTTAAGTGCTGTCAAGTCAGTTCTGACTCATAGAGATCCAGTATAGGGTTTCCCAGGAGCAGCTGGTGAGTTTGAACCACTGACCTTATGTTTCAGACCAACCTTGTAGTCCTGCGCTTATCCTACAGCACTATACCAGTTGTTGTTAGTATTCATATAATCCAATACTATGTACATAATAAACACTACTATGGTCTGGTATGGGATGGGGTTGGGGTGACACTGTGAGTTAACACATGAGGTGACACCCACCCTAGTGACACCACTGATGGTGGTCCAGGCAGAGATCAGCTGAGGAGCCGTGGGCAGATACAAGGAGGATCTGGTCTTCCAGAGGCCTCAGGACACCCTTCTGGCTCTCAGGCTAAGCTTGTGGACTCTAAGGAGGGCATTCTGGGGTCTGGAGAATTTATGGAGGGAGTGGTTAATACCTGATCCTGGGTTTGGCCTCTTGAATGGATGGGACAGGCTCAGGGACCAAAAGGTACTTCACCCTGAGACTCCGTTGGGGGACAACCTGCGTCTGGGGATCAGGAGCCCTGACTTGCAGCCTCTGCTCTGTTATGTGTCTGTCCCTCTCTGGAACTCAGTCTCCTGATTGGTACAGTAGAGATTTGCACCCAGTGACCAGACTCCCGCTGTATAGAGAGTCAGGAAGCAGGGGGCTTAGAAAAGGGACCTGGGGGAGAGTACTGGAGGTCAGGTCAGGATAGTCTGTCTCGGGGGGCTTAGATCCTAGTTCTTTTCCCACCCCACCCCCTCCTAGCTTCTCCTCTCCTATCACACAGAACACAGTCCTCTCTTCTCCTTTTCTATTTTCAGACATCCTGGAGTTCAGAGGAAATCGCAGGCAGGTGCCTGTCCTAGAACTCAGAGCTGCTGAGCAAGGCATCTCCACACAGGGGGGAGTACCGTTAGATTTATGGCAGTCTTGGGCTTTCAGAGCAAATAGCTGGCACCTCACTTGGGGCTGGAGAAGGGGACTGGCTAGAATTCCAAGGAAGCTATGAGAGGCCCTTTCTTTGCCCTAGCCTGGTTCTGACCCCCACATTGGTTCTAGCTGGAGCCGGGACTGACCAGGAGGCTGGCGGTGAGTGGGAGGAATGCAGTCCTGGCTCTTGGCTTGCCTCACCAGGACAGTCTTGGAGGCTGTGCCCGGCTAGGCAGTGACTGGATTCTGGCTTCTGTCTGACTAAAACACAGGCCCTATTCCTCACAGGTAGCAGTCTCTGTTGCAGAAGGCCAAACCCCTGCTTTCGCTTTTGCCTGTGCTTTCAGAATTGTGCTTTCCCGAGACCTTTGGCTTCAACAGGTAGGAAGAATCTGGGTTAATGGTGGATAACCCCACCAAAGGAGCACCCAGAATATTCCTTGTCTCCCCACTCCACAACCCCAGATAAAAGAAAATATGTTTTACTATAAAAGAGAACAGGGCCGGCCGTTCAAACACACCCGCTGCTCCTCAGAAATCCTATACAGGGTCACAATGAGTTGGAAGCGACTCAATGGCCCTTAACAATTAAAAAGAAAGAAGTATGGCTTAGAGTTGGTGTGGTAGACAAATACTTGCCCTGTTCAGAGAGATGGCCTCGGGGCGCTTGGGCGTAGGGGTGGGGTATCCACTGTTCTCTCACCTACTTGTCAATCAGGCTCCTGCCCAAACTGCCCAGTTCTGGATTCAGAGTCTGAAGTCTTCTGAGTCAGGACTGCCTATTCACAAACCACAAGCCAAAAACAAAACAAAGCAACAACTCACTGGTGTCAAGTCGATTCTGGTGCTAAGCAATCCTATAGGGTAGACTAGAACTGCTCTATAGGGTTTCTGGAATCCTGGTGTGGCACTGTAGGATAAGCACTGGACTGTGTGAGCTACAAGGTTGGTGGTCCAAGCTCATCGGCAGGTCCTTAGAAACCCTACCTGTGTGATGCCTCCATGAGTCAGGACTGACTTGATGGCACGTAACAACAACAAAAAATAACAACAACGTAGGTTTCTAAAGATGTAGCTCTTTACAGAAGCAGATGGCCTTATCTTTTTCCCCAGAGCAGTTGGTGGTTTGGAGCCACCAACCTTTCAGTTAGCAGCCCAGGGTGCCTACTCTCATCTCACTGATTCTGAATGGCCAGCAAGCTCCTTCTAGTCTCTGGAACTCAGTTTCTCCATCCATGAAATGAGATTAATTTAAATTCCTTTCCATCCCTAGTGTATATAATTCTGATTTCCTGAGTGGGTGACCTGTTGTTTCCTGGGCAGAAAAAGGAGGGACGGAGGCACCTTTGTTTAGGAGAAACAACTCTTCAAGCAAACTTGGAACGTGAAATGATTGTGTTTGAGAAAGAGACATTAAAAGAAAGAACAAGAGGAAGATAGCAACACAGAGATACTGAAATAGGAAGCAACAGAGAATCCAAGACAGAGATGAAGAAACATGGCTACCCACAGTCAGAGGCAAAGATAAAGACAGAGATTGAGCGAGAAATGAGCAACAGAAATACAGAGACCAAGACTGAGAGATAAAGGCAAAAAAAAAAAAGGACAGGGTTATAAAGACAGAGACAGGCAAATTGGGCAGTATGAACAAGGACAGTGAATTCTGCTCCCTGGGGGCCAAGTCCGATCTGGTTTCTCCCTGGGCTCTGATGGTCCCTCTTCTTCTTTTTTTTTTCATTTGAATTGTGTGAAGGTTTACAGAGCAGATCAGTTTTTCATTCAACAATACATATATATTTTGTTTCATGTTACTGATTGCAGATTCCACAATATAATATCACTTAACCCACTTCCTTCTTGTGTTTCCTGTTTCTATTTCTCCTTCTTTCTTAACCCTTCTCACCTTTGTTCTTGGATAAATGCTGCCCTTTTCATCTTAAAGGGTTGATTATTCTAAGATGTGTATACCTCCCTAGTGCCATTGTTTTCCTTCTAGACCTATTGTTTGACTAAAAATTGAACCATTGAGGTGAGTTCAGTTATGGAGCTGAAAGGTGATTAAGAACTGCAGTCTCAGGGAGTCTACTGGTCTCTATTAGACCAATAAGCCTGACTTTTTTTTTTTTTTAATTTATGATTTTGAATTTTGGTCCACATTTTTCTCTGACTCTATCTAAAGCTTCTACTGTGATTCTTTTCAGAGCAGTTTGTAGTGGTTGCCAGGAATCATCTAGTTCTTTGGGTCTCAGGGTTGTGAAATCAAATTTCCTCTGTGACTGGACCCCTAATTGGCCTTTAATCTAAATTTCCGTCAGGATTTACATCCCTGGGAGTAATGTGTCAGATCTGAGGTTCCTCACAGGCCCGAGATCTCTGAAGCTTTATGGCCTTGGAATTTCATAAAAGGGTAAAAGGTAGATGGTGGGAAGTCATGGTTGAACGAAGCCTATTTCTTTAGGAGTGTGTGGTGGTCAGGATTGGAAGAAGAACAAAGATGTGGAAAGGTTAAAGAAAAAGTTTCCCACATTTATTTACAAATGACAATAAAATCCACTGTTAGTGAGTCGATTCCAACTCACAGCAACCACATATAGAGTTTCTGAGACTATAAATCTTTATGGGAGGAGCTAGCTTCATCTTGCTCCTGTGGAGTGGCTGGTGGGTTTAATCTGCTGACCATGTGTTATTAGCCCAATGCCTAACCTACAACACCATCAAGGTTCTGTATCTTTAACAACAACAACATGTTAAGTCCGGCTCTCATTATTTAGGAAATGATAGTAAACCTGGTCTCAGGTTTGTTGTTGTTGTTGTTATGTGCCGTGGAGTCGGAACCGACTCATAGCGACCCTGTACAGGGTTTCCGAGGGTGTAAATCTTTACGGGAGTAGAAAGCCTCATCTTTCTCCCGCGGAGCAGCTGGTAGTTTCGAACTGCTGACCTTGCGGTTCACAGCCCGAGTCGTAACCACTACGCTACCAGGTCTCAGGTTTAGGAGGCAGGTATTTAGTGTTTGAAGAAAGGAGGTGATTCCAAATGGGAAGAGTTAATTGAGTTGAATTCTGTTGGGTGGTGTTGAGTGTAGTTAGTTTGATATGGATGGAGGAGTAGAGTTGTGTTGCATTGGGATGACATGGGTTGAGTTGTATTGAGTTTGATTCAATTGGATGGAGTTGGATTTGGGTTTGGTTGAGTGAAGATGACTTGCGTTGGTTTGGCTTGAGTTGAATTTAGTAAATTAAGCTGAGTTGGATTGTGCTGAGATGGCTTGTACTGAGTTGAGTTGAATGGAGCTGAGTTTGAGTTGGTTTAAGTTGGGTTTAGGTGGATTGATTAGAAATGAGTTGATATGGGTTGAATTTAGGAGACTTGAACTGGATTGGATAGTGTTGAGTGGAGTTGAATTTGATCAGATTTGGGTTGTGTTGAATGTAGTTAAATTTATTTTCATAGGTGGAGAAGAATTAGATTGGGTTCTTCTGGGTAAGAAAGTTAAAAGATGCCAACTAGATAGGAATAAGGAGAATCCTAGATCCAGGGAAGCGATGATGAAGTGAGATGTTAACAAGGAGAGACCCAGACAACAACAACACAACAAAACCCTAAAGCTGATTCTTTGGAGCTCTGGTAGAGTAGTGGTTATGAATCAGGCTACTAATCTCACAGTCAGCAGTTCGAAACTATTAGCAGCTCTTTAGGAGAAAGATAAGGCTTTCTGCTCCTGTAAAGATGTTGCTATGTGTCAGAACCAAATCCATGGCAAATAAACACCACCACCACCAAGCTGATTCTTAAATGTCTCTTAATCTAAGGCATAGTGCCAGCTGAGGACCTCTGTCTCTTAGAATTTCACTTGTGTAAAGAAGGAATTCTGTCCAGGTAGTTTTATAAAGAGAATGAGGGAGAGAGCAAAGATCAGAAGGTGTCCCTACTAAGTCTTTCAAGTCAAATTCTTGTTCCTTTGAGGGAAAGGGAACTTAATAGTTATTAAGCATCCATGCATCAAATATTTTCACATCCATTGTTTTATTAAATCCTCACAAAATCCTTCTATTTTACAGTATAAAAACTGGCCCAAGGAATGTAAGCAACAGCACCAAGGTCTTATAGTTAGTGTGATGTAAACCCAGGTTGGTATGTTTCCAAAATCCATGCTCTTTCTTTTATGCCAACAGAGTGAAGGAAAAACCCCCTGAAGATCTTGAGTGGACAAAGGAGGTGAGAGGAAATGAAAAACTAGAGCAGGGATGGGATGCTATGTTGCGGAGCTGAGACTGAGTGTCAGAGAAGTTGGAGCTTGTGAGTGAAGAGACAGGGTAGGATGAAGGTTCAGGAAAGAGATGAAAAGGAGTGAGCAGTCCAGGCATACCATGTTAAGTAAGACCTAACGTGAAACTCATAACCTCTGCTAGGCAGCGGGTCCAAGATTTGGTTTATAAACCTTCAGCATTTGAGCACTGGGATCCTTGTGAGGAGCACGGTGGGTAGGGTCTAGCATGGAGGTTTACAGTTCCCCTTCACATTTCCCTTGTCTTCTGTCCCTCTGCAGCTCACTAGGTAGGTTTCTAACAGCCTACCTAGAGGATTGACCAAGGTACTATCTCCTACATATTTGTAGGATGGGTGGAATAGACTAGAAAAGGCCCACAGAACAGTGAGGACAATCTTGTGTGCTTGATTTTGTACTTGGAAGAGATACTCAATTCCTGTCCTGAGGTGGCCTGGGAGAGAGGTTTAGGTTTGGGTACCCACAAAATCAGAGCTCCCCTTCTCAGAGAGTGGTAGGCTGTGGTCAGGCAACTGCCCAGCCCTCACTCACCCTCAGTTCTCTCTTGAGGTTCTGTGGTCCTGGGTGGATGGTTGGGCCTCCTTCCTACTTAAGTCTCTCTATCTCTCTCTCACACACACAGGCACCACAGACCACAGGGTGGTTCATGAAAGAGCTTAGGTGGATGGATGGATGGGTGATAGACATTTCACAGGACAACCTCTAGCTGTCTGGGCTTTCTGAGAGGTTAGGATCCCTGCAGCTCCTTCTTTCACTGGTTCATTAAAATGCTTATTTGCAGGGGACAAAAGGAGTATAAAAGCCAAAGTCTAAAATTGTGGAGCTGTAGTTGAACAACCAGCAGATTTCTAGCCAAGTCACCTCAGCCTTCTGAGTCTGAGTCTCCTCATATGTAAAATGTGTATAACATTCTTTATGAAGTAATGCAGAGAGTCCGATAAAATAATATGGAAATAGCTCCTGATTATATTTGTTTCTATATGTATGTATGTTTGTATCAATGATAACAATTCATTTAATCACTCATTTACTAAACAAAAACTTAGTAGTGCTTTTTAATCATCAGACAATGTTCTTAGTATTTCATTTAATCCTCATAATAACCTTATGAGGATAATATTAGCCTAAATTTTACATGAGAAAACTGAGTCATAGAGGATTAAGTAATTTGCTCAAGGTCATATAGCTACTAAGTGGTCAAGTTGAGACTGGAACTTAGACCTGCTTAAATCTGGAATCATTCATTCATCCATTTAAACATTTGCTAAGTGTTTTCTTAAGGTCACACCTGGACCAACAGAAAGGAACCAGTGTGAAGCTGTAGCTCTCATCCTGGGGGAAGATTGGAAATTCATGACTGCAATCTTTGTTATCATGTCTGTGCTTACTATTGGCCAGTTAAGCTTCCTATGCTTCTTGCCCTGTGTGAAACAGTCCTATACAAAATGTCAACAGCATGAGAAACCATTCAAGAAAAGAGCACAGGCTTTGGAGTCTGTCAGACCTGGGTTGAATCCTGACCCTGATATTCCAAGACTGTGTGACAATAGACAAGTCACTTTACCTCTCTGAGCCTCAGCTTCCATTCAGAGAGATTATGTATGTGAAGTACCCAGGCAGTTCCAGTATGTCTTGGTTTCTCAACAAACATGAGCATCCTTTTCTATTCAAACACCAGGATGTACAGAGGGGAAGCAGCTTTGGCGCCAGCATCCTTCCAAAGCCTCTAGCCTCTAGGGATGCTCTAAGCAGGTTAGGCTGTGTTCATGCAAGAGGTCTCTCTAATCAACACCACCCTTCCATCTTTTCTCCATCCAGGCCAGGGCCAATGGTCAGAAATCTTCTTTACTCACCAACTCTGAGGCCTCAGGTAAGCTACTTTACCTCTCTGAGCTTTGGCTTCCTTGTCAAATGAAGAGAGAGTTCAGATGGATTGCTGCTATTTCTGTTGTCCTACATTCCTTCCCTCTCGTTTTGATAAAAAAACAAAAGAACAAAAAAACAAAAAAAACCCACCCAGTTTTCTTTCAGGCAACAGTCCTCTCCTACTTTTAGTTCATGTGAATACACGGTCTAGACCTGGTCAACAAGAGGCCTTTTTAGAGATTTCCATCTTCCTGGCCACACTAGTTGGTTCAGGAATGAGCATATGAGCTAACGAGCTAAACCAGAACCTTTCCTTACACTGCCATGAAAGAAGCATTTTCCTTTAATAGGGCATTGGGACACTGTTGGTGTTAAGTGCCGCCTAGTCAGTTCTGACTCATAGTGACCCTGTATAGGGTTTCCAAGGAGTGGCTGGTGAGCTTGGACTGCCAACCTTGTGGTTCAAACTAAACTTGTGGTCCCACATTAACCCACAGTACCACACCAGTACACCACTTTGGGTCACTAGGAATAGTGTCAACTTGAAGCTGCCTGGGACCTCGGTAATGTCACTTGGGGAGCACCTACCTGTGAAGGAAACCAATAAGAGGAAAAGAGAGCAAGTCTCTAAGTCTTGGTCCAGTATCCCTGTCCCTGGATTCTCAGCGTAGACGTCAATACTTTCCCTTATTTTGCTAAAATCAGGTGGGTGTAAAGAATTCTGACTTACTCAGGTCTAAAAATAAAAAAACTAGTGTGGATTAAAGGAGAGGATGATGCAAGTGAAAGTGTTTTTGTAAGCGATATATGACTGGATGTTATTAACGAGGTGTTAAAGCAGGAACACACATTCCAAATGCAGGATGAGTCAGTCTGGTTCTATTCGGAAGGTTCAGGACCTTTGAGAATTCTTACATTAGAGCGGAAGAGTTATTTGAAAATGCAAATACTTACCCCCTAAATTTTCAGTTCTTTGAGTGCAGGTTTTCAAAGAATGGAGAATCCTTGGACTGGGGCACAGCTATTTCTTTTTTAAATGTTTTATTGTGAATTATGTAATAGTTTACATGGGAAACCATTAGCATTACATTCATCCTATTGTATATTTTTTCATTGCCATGGTTACAATCCCCTCCTATGCATCATCAACCAACCAAACAGTATACCCTGCAAGCCTGCCCCCCAGTCATCAGCACACAGCCCCTCTCCCTCTCTGGGTGTAAAGTCCCCAGCTGCTCCATCTCTCCACATCATCATCTCTGCCTCTATCTCTGGCATCACTGCTTCTCTGGGTAGGATCCTGCTCACCGCTCTTCTCCCTTGATAGTCCCAGGGACCTCCACTCCTAGACTGCAAAGTTAATCACTCCCCTCCTTTTGCTACAAAACATCTACCTTTACATTTCCAACCCTCACAATCAGTCCTGATAACAAATTTTCACTATTGTATCACAAAAGACCCATCTGCATCTCCTTTCATCAGCCCCACCTAGACAGATTGGACATTCTACTTTGCTCCACGCCCTCTGGATCTAGGTTCCCTCTTGAAAGCTTGTAAGCCAGTCACTTCTTGCCTTTGTAGCCCCCCACATTTTGGGTAGCCAATGTCCAAGTTGCCCATCCCTGTCTATTCTGTGTATGGAAGGGGTGGGAATGATCCTTGTTATAAAGATTTGTTACCTCTTTTGAGCTACTGCATCTATAGGTATAGGTCAAGTTCATCAAATTGTATCAGACTACTCTTTTTTTCCTCTTCTTTCTTCTTCTAGTTTAACTCTCTGATCATCCAGTCATTGAAGCCAGGTCAAGTGGATATTATCTGCAAGTGTTGGTGTTCTTATGCATATGCCCTCTCTTCTTATCAGCTGGATGCTTCACTCTCCACTCTAGTCCTCTGTGGCTATGTCACTGACTCTGGGCCCAAGAGTCCCCAGGTCTTGCCACACTGCTGGCCAACCCGGTCTCCACCTGGGTTCACAGGAGTCTATTGAACATTGTAAGGCTTAGCTTGCAGCTTCATTACTGTTTTTCCCATACTTCCCCTTATTGGTGATGAGCGTGGTGGTTGTCAATCAGAGCATGTATTCCCATTGAGTCTTAGTCTTAGAAGGAAGTTTGCCCTGAGGGGACCTGACCACTTGTCTTGATGTCTCCTGGGTGAGCAACTTGCTTGTTCTCATAGTAATTAGTCTGCCTATATAGTTTTGTATTTTTCCTGTCGGTCTTTCTTTCAAGAAGTATCTTCTGTTCTTCTAGCTGCTCCAGGCTGGTCTACTTGTTCCAAGTGAAAATTTCCCACCTCAGAAGTTTCTGGATGGGGTTCAGGATTCCACCTATGGTCTTATGTAATGCAGAGGCTCTGCAGGAAGCCTCCTTCATTGGGCACGTTGTAGCCCCATTTTAAGGTATTCCAATCAGTTATAGGCAGAAGCCGGACTTATAAGCTTTCTATGGTGATATTTCTGGCTATTCCTTTCTCTCCCCCTCAAGTGTCTATTTTATAATGGTATGCCAGGGAAACCAAGGCACAACTATTTCTTATGTGACTTTGTTCCCTGACAAAGATTATTCCTCTGCTTTGCCCCTGATAGTCAGCAAATATAGGACCTTAGATAAGTCCCTGTTTTGCTCTGAGTCTCTGATTCTCCCCTGTTACCCATAGAGGGACTGCACTGAACCATTTCTTGGAGAGTTCCTGGCTCTGAGCTGATGGGGACCTTCAATTCCAAGATCCTTTCCAGTAACAGGAGTCTCTAGATGATGCAAATGGCTAATGTACTCAGTTTACCAAGAGGTACCGTAAATTAAAGGCTTGGTTACCTACTTCCAAAAAATCAACCACTGTAATTTCAGTTTCAGTGTGGAACCAGGTTCTACTCTGATATACATGAGGGCACGATGACTCAACTGAGTGGTTATCCAGGGACAGGTCTGCTCTACTGTAGCACATACTTGTTCCTGAATTCTCTGAAGCCACACATTGGAAACCACAGTCTACAACAGAAAGTGGCTCTATCTGGAGTTCGGTAGACATTAGTGTTCATTTCCAACTCTGGCCCTTGTCTGTCTATTCCCAAAACTCAATTTCCCAACTTCCTTTGCAGCCAAGTGAGGCCACCTATGGTGAAAGAGATATAAGTGGTGATGGACTGTTGCTGCCTCTTTCCTTCTTTCCTTTTTCCTGCCTGGATCATGGATACAAGGTGCTAAGCATGAGATGCGATACATTTTGAGGATGATGGACCTGGAAGACAGAAGAATGATAATGCTCCTCCTGGTGGCATCACTGAGCAGCTGCGCTAGACCTGGCCTGCCTACCACTGGCCTTATGGTTGTTTGAGAAAAAGAATGCCCTACTCCTTTTTTTGCTTAATGCACTCAAATGCATCTTCGATACATTCGGCAAGCACTTGCCTGTGTCCATTCTCTCTTAAACACTTTCTGTGTATTTAGCCTACCACTTGTCTGTCAGTTTGTCATACCATGGTGGCTTGTGTGTTTCTGTGATGCTGGAAGCTATAACACTGGTATTTAAAAATACCAGCAGGGTCACTCGTGGTGGACATGTTTCATCAGAGCGTACAGACTAAGACAGACTAGGATGAAGGAGAGCAGACTACTTCAGTGTTTAGTCACTGAAAACCTTGTGAATAGCAGAGAAACATTGTCAGCTATAGTGCTGGAAGATGAGCCCCTCAGGTTGGAATTAGTCAAAATACTACCAAAGAAGAGCTGCCTTCTCAAAGTAAAGTTGACCTTGATGACATGAATAGAGTAAAGCTTTCAGGACCTTCATGTGTTGATTTACTTCAAAATGAGGAGAAACAGCTGCAAGCATCCATTAATAATCAGAATATGGAATGTATGAAGTTTGAATTTAGGAAAATTGGAAGTTGTCCAAAATGAAATGGAAAACATAAAGACTGATATCTCAGATATCGTTGTTGTTGTTAAGTACCGTGGAGTTGGTTCTGACTCATAGCAACCCTGTAAAGGGTTTCCAAGGAGTGGCTGTTGAGTTTGAACCACCAACCTTATGATTCAAACTGACCTTGCAGTCCAGTGTATATCCTACAGTGCCACTGAAATGAACTGTTATTGACCATTTTGAATCGACAATCATATGGTTTACTATGCCAGGATGACAAATTGAAGAAGACTGGCGTCACATTCATTGCCAAAATGAACATTTCAAGATCTGTCTTGAAGCACAATGCTATCTGTGATAGGATAATATCCATATGCATGCAGGGAACACCAGTTAATACCACTATTTTTCAAATGTAGGCACCAACCACTAAAGCCAGTGATGATGAAATTGAAGAATTCCACCAACTTCTTCAGTCTGAAATTGATTAAACATACAATCAAGATGTATTGATAATTACTGGTGATTCAAATGTGAAGGTTGCAAACAAAGAGGAAGGATCAGTAGTTGAAAAATGTGGCCCTGGAGATAGGAATGATGCTGGAGATGGCATGATAGAATTTTGCAAGACCAAAGACTTATTCATTGCAAATACCCCTTTAAAATAACATAAATAGATGACTTTGACTTCCTAAAAATTCAACAAAATCAAGAGATTTCTCCAAAAGAATAAATAAGGAACCCACTGATTGGGAATTTTTTTTTTGTAATGACATATCAGATAAAGGATTAATCTCTAAAATTTATAGACAACTGCAACACCTTTACAAAAAAAAGACAAACAACCCAATTAAAAAATGAACACAGGACATGAGCAGACACTTTACTAAGGAAGCCAACAAACATACAAAGAAATGCTCATGCTCTTCAACCATTAGAGAGATGCAGATCAAAGCAACAATTAGATATCATCTAATACAGCAAAGTTCAAAAAACAGAAAACAACAAATGCTGGTGAGGGTGTAGAGATACTGCAAACCTCCTACACTGGTGGGACTGTAAAGCGGTTTAATCACTGTGGAAAATGGTATGGTGATTCTTCAGAAAGTTAGAAATAGAAATACTGTATGACCCAGCAAGCCCTTTACTGGTATATATACACAAGAAATAAGAGTCAGGACACCAGTGTTCATTGCAGCACTATTTACAATAGCAAAAAGGTAGAGACAGCCTAAATGTCCATCAGTGGAAGAATGGATAAACAAACTTTGGTACATACACACAGTAGAATACTATGTAACACTTAAGAATAATGATGAATCTGCAAAACACCTCATAACATGGATATACCTGGAGGACACTATGCTGAGTGAAATTAGTCAATCACAAAAGGACAAATATTGTATGAAACCACTATTGTAAAACCTCAGAAAAATATTTTCATTCTAAAAGAAACATTCTCTGATTATTTTCAGGGACAAGATGGAAGGGAACTGGCTAGAGGGTAGACACATGTTAACTCAGGTGATGGTGAGGGCAAGATACAAGAAAGGGGAGGTTGGCAGAAGAAAGATAAAGTCAGGTGAAGACACAGGGAGGTATGTAAGGGCTAAAGGGGGATAGAAATAAATAATGATATATATACAACAAAGGAGCTCTGGTAGCGTAGTGGTTATGAATCGGGCTGCAAACCGCAAGGTCAGCAGTTCGAAACTACCAGCTGCTCCACGGGAGAAAGATGAGGCTTTTGGCTTCCGTAAAGATTTACAGCCTCGGAAACCCTGCTCAGGGTCACTATGGGTCAGAACTGACTTGACGGCACTTAACAACAACAACATACAACCTTTAAACAACAGTGTTTTTCAGGTAGATGCACAGGTAGACTGGTTATGGGAGTATACTCACAAATATATAGAAGTCTGAAGGAGGATATTTGCACATGGATATTTGCCATTCTTATAGACACTACTATGAATGTGGTAGAGCATACAGTGGACAAAATAACAAACACTTCTTAGATATTATCAAACATATTAAGGCAGGGATTTTCTGGGCTTAGGCGCTCAGGACCATAGTCTCACGGGACACCATAGTCAATTGGCATAACATAGTTCACAAAGACAATGTTCTACATCCTACTTTGGAGAGTAGCGTCTAGGCTCTTAAAAGCTCATGGGCAGCCATTTAAGGTGCACCTATTAGTCTCTCCATGTGTGAAAGAAAGAAGACTGATGTGAATTGAAGATGCTTGGAATCAATTAGTTTAATGGACAAATGGAACATGTGAACATCAGTATCCACAACTCTGCGGCCAGAAGAACTAGATGATGCCTAGCTGCTACTACCAACTGCTCTGGAAGGAATCACACTAGA
This sequence comes from Chrysochloris asiatica, assembly GCF_000296735.1. Taxonomy (NCBI): domain Eukaryota; kingdom Metazoa; phylum Chordata; class Mammalia; order Afrosoricida; family Chrysochloridae; genus Chrysochloris; species Chrysochloris asiatica. Next base: position 564,437 of record NW_006408599.1, on the reverse strand, counting down.
AGGTACCAAACAGAGTGGGAGAAAATGTGGAGCAAAACTCAAAATTGTTAAAAAAAAAAAAAGAAGAACTGGGGTTGCTGGTTGGAAAGAGACTGGAGGAACCTGACACTGCCTCTCATCCACCCTTCAGGTCTGGAAAGGAACTCACCCTTGTGGCCCAATTTTCAGCCAAGCAGTGGATAGATATATAGGGGAAACAACACTAGTAAGATATGCTCATCATGGAATGGTCAATCATTCAAAATCAAAAGGGTAACATTTCCCTAAGGACAAAGTTGAGAAGATATGGGAAGGTGGGTGGGATGGAAATAGGAATTACAGGGAGGAAGCAGGATAACTGTTGTATGGAGGGGATTGCAGTCCTTGAAATGGAACAAAGTGTATGATTTGTTGAATGTAAAGCTGATGATCTTGTCTGTAAACCTTCACTCAATTCACAATAAAAAGTTAATAGAAAAAAAAGGCATCTATTTACATAAACCTCACCAGATGGAATACACAAGAATCAAATTGGCTGCATATGTGGGAAGAGATACTGGAAAGGCTCAATATCATCAGCCAAAACAAGGCCAGGAGCCAACTATGGAACAGACCCTAAATTGCTCATATGAAAGTTCAGGTTGAAGCTGAACAAGTTCACAAGAACCAAAATATGACCTTGAACATATCCCAACTGAATTTAGAGACCATCTCAAGAACAGATTTGATGCATTAGACACTGATGACTAAAGACTGAAGAGTGTAGGATGACATCAAGAACATCATTCATGAAGAAATCAAAAGGTCATTAAGAATACAGGAATAAAAGTAAAGACCAAAATGGATGTCAGAAAAAACTTGAAAACTTGCTCTTCAGCATAGAGATGTTAAAGTGAATGGAAGAAATAATGAAGTAAAAGAGCTGACCAGGAAGTGTCAAAGGGCAGCTCGAGAAAACAAAGTAAAGTATTATAATGAAATGTGCAAAGACTTAGAGTTAGAAAATCAATGGGAAGAGCATTCTCAGCATTTCTCAAGCTGAGAGAACTGAAGAAAAAAATTCAACCCTCGACTTACAATACTGAAGGATTCTATGGGCAAAGTATTGAATGATGCAGAAAGCATCAAAAGAAGATGGAAGGTGTACACAAAGCCATTGTACCAACTATTTCAAGAAGTAGTATATGATCAAGAACTGACTGTAATGAAGGAAGAAGTCCAAGGTGCACAGAAGGCATTGGTGAAAACAAAACCCCCAGAATTGGTGGAATGAAAAATTGGAATATTTTAACAAACTGATGCAGCACTGGAGGCGCTCACTCATCTATGCCAAGAAGTTTGGAATACAGCTGCCTGGCTGTATTGGAAGAGATTGGAAGAGATACATATTTGTGCCTATTCCAAAGAAAGGTGACCCAATGGAATGTGTAAATCATTGGATAATATTAATATCACATGCAGGTAAATTTTACTGAAGATAACTGAAAAATGGCTTCAACAGTACATCAATAGGGTACTTCCAGAAATTCAAGCTGTCTTCAGAAGAGAACATGGAACTAGGGATATCATTGCTGATGTCAGATGAATCTTGTCTAAAAGCAGAGAATACACAAAGACATTTACTTGTGCTTTATTGACTATGTAAAGACTTTTGACTGTGTGGATCATGACAATCTATGGATGACGTTGCGAAGACTGGATATTCCAGAACACTTAATTGTGCTTATGAGGAATCTGTACATAGACCAAGAACAGAACAAGGGGATCAGGGCAGTATTCTTTCACTATTTTATCCAATCTGTATGCTGAGAAAATAATTCAAAAAAGCTGAATTATATAAAGAAGAACATGGCATCAGGATTGGAGGAAGACATTAACAACCTGTGATATGCAGATAATACATACTTGCTGCTGGAAGTGAAAAGGACTTATAATACTTACTGGTGAAGATCAAAGACTACAACTTTTAGTATGGATTGCACCTCCATGTAAAGAAAATAATCCTTACAACTGGATCAATAATTAATATCATGATTTATGGAGAAAAGATTGAAGTTGTCAAAGACTTCATTTTACTTGGATCCACAATCAACACGTATGTTAGCAGAAGTCAAGAAATCAAATGATGTATTGCATTAGGCAGACTTGCTGCACAAGACTTCTTTAAAGTGTTCAAGAGCAAAGATATCCGTTTGAAGACTAAGGTGTACCTGACCCAAGCCATGGTATTTTCATTTGCCTCATAGGCATGTGAAAGTTGGACAATATAAGAGAAACTGTAGAATAATTGACACATTTGAATTATAGTGTTGGAGAAGAATATTAAAAGTACCATGGACTCCCAAAGAACAAAAACTACGTGTTGGAAGAAGTATAGTCAGAATACTCTTTAGAAGACAGAATGGTGAAATTCATTTCTCCTCGTTTGGACATATTATCCTTGAGAAGGACATCATGCATGGTAAAGTGGAGGGTCATCAAAAAGAGGAAGACCCCCAACATGATTGATTGTCACGGTGGAAGCAGCAACAGGTTCAAATGTAACAATTGTGAGGATGGTGCAGAACCGAGCAGTGTTGTGTTCTGTTGTACATAGGGGTCGCTATGAATCTGAAATGGCTTGATGACACCTAACAACAACAAAATGTGTTTAGTACAAGTTTTTTCCAGACCTAGGATCATGTTGTTAAGTGCCATTGAGTCTGTTCCGACTCCGACATAGCAACCCTGTATAGGGTTTCCGAGGAGCGGCTGGTGAGGTTGAACAGTCGCTCTTTTGGAACAAATCAACTTATCCTATAGTGCCACACCTGGATCATGTTGAAAGGAACTGAATTAGAACAATTCCACTATAATTGGCATTTGCCAAATGCCTTCTGGAATGAACTAAGTGATTATATCCTCCCAAAGGTCATAGGAAATAATTCTAAGTCCTGTTTACAAAATAATTAGTCTCATTTTTATATGAGGAAGCTGAGGTTCAGAGAGGGCAAAGGACAGGCTCAATGTCATACAGCTAGATTATTGAAGCTGAGCTTCAAAACCAGATCTAAACTGACCCTTGCTTCCCACACTGTTGTTAAGTGCCGAGTCAGTTCCGACCCATAGTGACCCTGTATAGCTAAGGAGTGGCTGGTGAGCTTGAACCACTGACCTTGTGGTTCCAACTGACATTAACCCACAGCACCATGCCAGGACTCCCACATTAAGTATAACTAATTCAACATACTTATTTAACAGGTGGGTTAATGTGCTGGACTGCAAAGTCAGTTGGAACCACAAGGTCAGTGGTTCAAGTTCACGAGGCACTCCTTGGAAACCCTATACAGGGTCACTATGGATCAGAACCGACTCACGACACTTACCACCACCAACAATTTAACAGGTAGGGAAGCTGAGGTCCAAGTGGGAGGATGACTTGCCTAGGGTCACACAATAGTTCAGGAGGATTGTGTTACTAGAAATCAGACATTCTGTTCCCCCATTCCAGGGTTCTATCTATGTCATCCTGCTGATAAATGAATGAAGGGGGTTGAAGGAAAGGGTAAGGTCTAGGCACAGTGGGAGTTATTGAAGGATTCTGAGCAGAATTAGGAGAGTATTTCACACATCAAAGGACAGTTGGCAGAGGATGAGGAAACTGACATATTTCAGCCCTAGCAGTCTCCCACGCAACTATCGATCCTTAGCCAGACAATAGCTCTAGTTCCTCCATCACAGGAAGCTGGGTCCCCAGATCCCAAGAACTGATGTCTGATGCTCAGCAGATAACGCTGGTGGTGGGGCCAGGCTGGGGAGGATGCCAGTGTTGTGACTGATCAGATGGCTCCAGCTGCTTTGTGGTGAGGTCTGCAGGGCAGGGGACCCTGCAGTGGAAACTCCCCATAGAGGCTTGGGGACTCTCCATTCTCCAATATCTTGCTTGTTTATCTGCCTGCTTGGCTCAGTCCTGCCAGGGTTTGGTCTTTGAAAATTCTAGGGTTTGGGACCTAAGAGAGTCAGGGATGGGGTGTAGCAGGGAGATAAGTTTATAGATGTTGAAATCAAAGAGACCAAATTTCAAATCTACCAGCTCTACCAGCCTTTAGCAAGTCACTGTTTTCCTGTTTACAAAAATGAGGACAAGAAGAGAACGGATCACTCACAGCGTTCTTATGAATCCTAAAGGAGCTAATGTTGCAAAACCCCTGAGCATAATGCCTGCCCCACAGTAAGTACCCCAGAAAGGATCAATCCTCCTGCTCCCCCTCACTTCACGATTCAGGACAATTTCCGAGCCTCAGTTTCCTATTTTGCATAGTGGGGATAATGACACCTTTTGGAATTGTTGAGAAGATTGATGTAAAAAATTGTTGCGAAAGGGATGTAAAAACGTTTTGTGACTCTTAGGTCTTAGCTTTCCAGCTGACCTATGTTGGGGGTCAAGTTGGACCCTTCCTCTCCAACAGACAACCAACAACACCAACAGTGTGTGGGTTAATGCGCTGGACTGCAAAGTCGGTTTGAACCACAAGGCTGGCAGTTCAAGCTCACTAGCTGCTCCTTGGAAACCCTATACAGGGTCACTATGGGTCAGAACTGACTCGACAGCACTTAACAAGAGCAACAACTCCAAAAACCACTTAGCTAGCACAAGGAGGTTAGGCTTTGAAACCTAGCCCTAACTAATTGAGCAAACTTAGGTCAGTTATTTCAGAGCTCTCTGGACCTCAGGTTCTTTCTCTGTAAAATAATACTGAGTTCATAAGGCTTCACAGAGGATTACATGTGATAGTGCATGTAAAACACTTAGCACTCTGCCTGACAAATAGTAAGCACTAATAAATAGTTGTTACGTGCCGTCAAGTCGCTTCTGACCCATAGTGATCCTGTATAGGGTTTCCAAGGAGCAGCTGGCGAGCTTGAACTGCTGACCTTATGGTTCAAACTGACTTTGCAGTCCAGCGCATTAACTCACAGCACCACACCAGTAGTTAACTATTGTTACTTCCAATGCCCAACTCTAGCCTGGCACTGAGTAGGTAAGGAGGAGGAGGGAGACAGAACTTTGCATGAAATCCTCCTGCTTGGACAGGGAATGGAAGAGAGGTAAAGAACTAACATTGAGCTCCTAGTGAGTACGGGGCATGTTTTCATAGATGATATTATTTTGTCTTCACAATAACTCTTATAAGAATGGAATTGTTAGCCCCATTTGCAGATGGGAAAACTTAGGTCCAAGTTGGCTGCCTAGGCTCACATTGAGAGTTAGTGGTCGTGGGCAGACTGGGGTTTGAAGAGACGTTGGGTTGATTCCAGAGCTTTTTTGCCAGGCTGGGAAACTGCCTGCAGAGGTGTGGCTGGGTGGGGCTGTGCCCATGAGTGATTCAGGTAAGAGTCAGCTTTGGTTTTCCAGACAGTAGGTGGGGCTCAGCAAGGGTGAGGCATGGCTATAAGCGTTAAAATCTAGGCCGCAGCGAGGGTTTCTGGTATGGTGGGCAGGAGGGCATGTGGAGCATGATGTGGGTCACCCCATGTCACTAGGGGGTATAAGGGAGGAGAGTCTTTGCCAGCTTAGCTGGGAGGGTCTCAGGACCTGGGGCAGAGGTGGATCTGTAATGGGCGTTGGGAGTGCTGGTCAGTAGGCCCATCTGGAGAAGGAGGGGAACTGGCAGTTTGGGTGGTAGTCACAGCAGCTGGATGGGTTGGCTATTGAGTTGATGGAGTTGGCCTGGATCCTCATTCATCGGTGGTGGTGGTGGTGGTTCTGTGCCGTGGAGTTGGTTCTGACTCATAGTGACCCTGTACAAGGTTTCCTAGGCTGTAAATCTTTACGGGAGCAGAAAGCCTCATCTTTCTCCCGTGGAACAGCTTGTAGTTTTGAACTGCTGACCTTGTGGTTCGCAGCCTGATTTGTAACCACTATGCTACCAGAGCTCCTTCATCAGTAGTCCATATTTTTTTCATCCATCCAATCATCCAATAAGCATTCATTTCTTTCAGCCAACAGGATATCTTCTATATACTGGATCCTGCGCTTGGTTCTGGTGATATAAGAGTGACTAAGAGGTTCACAGAGAGAGGAGATGGCACAATCCAATGTGGTTCCAGAGGAGGCCAGGGCTGAGTCTTGCTGGATGAGTAGATGGTTGCCATTAGATTAGGAAATCTCCCTAGACATTTAGGCCATCAATTTTGGAGTGGAGGGAGGTGACTCTTTTCCCAGGAATGAGACAATACAAGGACCTCTCCCATGTGTTTCCAGTAGCATGCTGGGCCCCTCCCGTGAGATTTCCCAACAAACCAGTCCAAATCTGAACACTACCTACCCCCCACCTGCTCCAGTCTCTAGATCCTCCCTGGGTATTGTCACCAGTCTCAGAAACCAGAATGTCCTCCTCTACACCTCTACTTCTTGGAAGGTCCAGTGCCAATTAGCCCCATGCCCTGGAACTTCTGCCACTGTTTCTCTCTGCTCTGTGTAGGTTCCCCCTCCCAACAGGTACCCTCTTGATCTGAGCCCTGTCCCTAATGGTTTGCACCAGCACTTCATTCATCCATCTCAAAATCACCAGTGAGGTCATAGAGCCTAAGCAACATGAAGGCTCAATTACTACATGTCAGAACTGGACCTGTCCTCAGAGACCACCTGATTTAATGTTGCTATTGCTCTACTGGACTCCTGGTGTGGCACTATAGGGTCAGCACTGGACTGCGTACCACAAGGTTGGCAGTTCAAACCCACTAACTGTTCCTCAGAAACCCTATACAGTGTCACTATGAGTTGGAACTGACTCAACAGCGTTGCTCCAATGGGGAAATAGAAGCCCAGTGAAGTCAAGAGATTGTCTAAGGTCATACCATGGCAGAACTGAAATTTGAACTCAGTTATCCTGACTCTGAGTTAAGGCTTTGTCTTCAAATACCAGGGTCACACATGTGCTTATTTGAATACTGGGTGGGGTGGCTTGGGAATAAAGAACTGGCAGGAGGTAACTTGCTGGGCTCAGGACTTGAAGGGAGGGAGGGGCTGGGAGTGGAAGATGGGGCCTAGTTCAAGCTCTTCTCTCCTTTCTTCATTGGGAGAAAGCCATCTATTTTTTGGGTAACTGGATTCCAACTTGACCCAATCGTTTTTGCTGATAATCTTGTGACTCACATCTCTTCGTCCCACCAGGGTAACTATTTGAGGACTGTGGTTCTCGGGCAGTGGTGGGGACTAGAACTCCAGCTCTCTGCTGGCCCCACTCCCTCTCCAGGTCTGCCCTGGCTTGCTTCTGTCTCCTAGAGAATCTGACTTTTATCCCAGTAGATCGTGAGAACAGCTTACTTGGGTGGGGAGGGAGGACAGGTCCTCTAGCCTATCTCACCTGTTTTACCTTTCCCACCTGGCAGAGATCCTACCGTGGACCAGGGGATGCCTGGAAGCCAGCACAAGGGCCTCTGGTTCATCTGCTAGGCCTTCTAGGCTTTAGGCTCTAGATTGGCTGGGTGTGGGGGGAAAGCTGAGGGAGAGAATGTGGGGATGTGGGACTAGGAGACTCTGTGATTACTGGAGCAACACTTTCTCCTTCTAGGGTGTTTCCCAGCCGTAAAACAAGAGGCACTGGATGTTGCTGTTGTTAAGAGCTGTCAAGTGGATTCTGACCCATAGTGACCATGTATTGCGTTTCCAAGGAGTGACTGGTGAGTTTGAACCACCAACCAGTGGTTTAAACCAACCTTGTGGTCCAGTGCCACACCAGGACTCCCACTGGATGTTGTTAAGTGCTGTCGAGTTGGTTCCGACTCAAAGCCATGGAAACTCATAGGGTTTCCAAGGAGCAGCTGGTGGGTTTGAACTGCCGACCTTGCAGCTCAAACTGACCTTGTGATCCAGCACATTATCCTGCAGTGCCACACCAGGAGGATTCTGTAAAATTGGTCAGTGGATGAATGTGAATCTGGACAGACCTGGAATCTGAGTTAGAGCTTTGAGAAAAATGGGCTGGACACTCCACCAGATTTGTATGCATTTTCATATTGAATCTTAAGACAACCTTCTAGGATGGATCTTATTATTTCCCCCATTTTATAGATGAGAATACTAGGACCCAAGGTGATGCAGCTGGTAAGCTGTGGAGTCTGAACTTGAACTCACAAGTGTGAGAGTTGTAGCCTGGGCTCTGAATTTCTGGTAGTAGAAGCTCTTGTACAGCAGATCTATGGCATCCCGGAGTGGAGTACAGTCCATGGGAGAGAGGAATCCTCCCTTTGGGGCTGTCTGTGGGAGAGTGAGTTTCCCATTCAGGAAACATGTGCGGGCGAAGTGGCACTGACGCTTTTCTAGCTCTAGGAGGGGTGTCCTCTGGAGGGCAGAATGTGTGGTTCAGACCAAGCGATTCCAGACAGAAGGTGCTCTCAGCTTTGCCCCTACAGCTGGGTGACATCAGAGTTGTGCATTAAGTTTCCGAGCCTCAGTTTCCTATCTACCAAACGGACGCAGTTGTGGCCCCACAGGGCTTGAAAGGCACCAGCGCAGCAGGGATCCAGGCAAATCGCCTCCTTCTCGGACATTCAACAATAATTAAAATGTCATGGCTGGGGAGAGTGCAGAGGAAGTGGGCAGTGGCCGAGGTGACAGCTGGAAGGAGGGGCGTGGGTGGAGTCAGGGATGGGTGGGGAGGGGGCGGGCCAGCCGGGTCAAAGCAACGGGCAGTGTTAGAGACGCACTCACGGGAGCCGAAGGTCTGCGTCCTGCCCTCTTCAGCCGTGCCAACACCATGAGCCGTGAGTCCCGTCCCGGTGCTCCGCTAGTTCAGGAATCCTGTTTGCCTCCTGGTGGAGCCTTGAATGCCAGGCCCAGTCACTTGTTTCTCTCCCTCTGCAGGGCGGAGTCTCTCACTCCGGTTCCCGCTGCTTCTGTTGCTGCTGCCGACGCCCCCGGTCCTAGCAGCGGCCCCCGGGGTGCCCGCGCCGGGTAGGTTATCCCTTCCTAGCCCACGGGGGTCCCTCAGACCCACGCGCCTGTCCCGGCTCCTTTCTCTCTATTTCCCGCTAGTGGGCCCAGCTTCCCCTTTCAGCCGGCGGTGCCTGGGAGCGGCGAGGGGCTGCGGTAGTTGAGGGGTTGGTCCCTAAGACTTCCTAGTGGTGTAATCTTGGGTAGTGGAGGGGGAGGGGGAGGAGTGATAGATTAAGATCTAATACTGGCAGGAGGAGAAGGGACTGCCTCCTTCGCTCCCCTCTCCTTTTCTGGGTCCCCAATAGTCCAAAACGTCTCGCTTAGACAACCCCGCTGTTTCCTCTTTGAGAGGAAGCGGGAGGCTCTAGGAAAAAGCGGAATGAGGAGCCAGTGCCCTTTCTCCAACCTTTAATGTTCTGGGCACCCATCCTGACTCCCAGCCCTAGTAGAGAAAGTCTTCCCTGGTGAGGAACCCCGAGTCCACTGACCATTCAGTTAGAGAGCTTGGCTGCTTCCCGTAGTTTAATCTAAATCTATGAAGGTCCCCATTGTTCATTTCTGGAAACTGAGACTCAGCTAGGTGTCATAAAGTGTTGCGTGGCCAGGGAAGGACTTGAAACCTTTGCAAGGGTTTTCCATTGGGCGGAACACTTGTTGTTGTTGTTGTTAAGTGCCGTCGAGTCGGTTCCGACCCATAGCGACCCTGTACAGGGTTTCCGAGGGTGTAAATCTTTACGGGAGTAGAAAGCCTCATCTTTCTCCCGCGGAGCAGCTGGTAGTTTCGAACCGCTGACCTTAAGGTTTGCAGCCCGATTCATAACCACTATGCTACCAGAGCTCCTTTAATTCCATCCCTCCCTCCTCAATGGACCCGGAGCCACTGTGAGTTTCATCTCGATAAGGGTGGTGGGGAAAGCCTGTAAAATTCGTCCCTCATTCACACAGTGTGTGCACCAGGTTGTTGGTGAAGGAATTCCCTCCTAATTCAGTCAGTCTTCCTCTCACTGCTTACTGCATTTCTTAGTGTGTAGTGTGTGTGTGTATATGTGTGTGTAGTGTGTAATGGGGAAGGGCAGCTGGCCTGCACATAGCTTCTACTACATACCTGTGTGACCTATCCCTCCGTGGGTCTTCATTTCCTGTCTGTAAAATGGGGACAAGGGCAGATGGGTATGGAGTGGGGCTCTGAGAGTCATGCTGAGATGCTGTAGAAATGTGGGGCTATGTGTGGGCTGTAAATCACACTTGACTTCTTGGAGGAGATGATTTGAGGATCTGCGGAAGCCAAGGGAAGGATGGAGGGTGCTTCAGACAAGGGTTTGGGTATGAGCAGAAGAGAAGGAAGATTCCTGTGACCATCACTTTACAGTTGTTAAAGCAAGGCTGTGGGCATCTATTTGGATGCTCACAACAGCTCTTCTGGGGGAGATGGGGGTCTCTGATGCCCAGAGGGGTGATCCCACCAGTCTAAGACCTGCAGTGAGCCAGGGTCAAAGCTGGGGCTAATCAGGCTGCCCCAGTGACCCATCTTATCCAGTCCTGGATCAGCCCGGCACTTCCTCTGAGGTTCTATCCTGTCATATCCAGGCCCTTCAGGCACACTAGGCCTGCCCTGTCTGGCCTCCTTTATTTATTCAGGAGCACCCAGTGAGCTGTGAGCTGTGCCATTTTGCTCTTTGCCTGTTCTGCTCACCTTTATACCATAAGTGTTTCAATGGAATTGTTGCTTCAGTTCACAAACATTCCTGAGGACTTGCGTTGTGCCAGACTTGGGCAGGGCCCTTGAGATACAGAAAGAGAGTGAACTCACAGTCTGATGAGGGAGACAAAAATGCCAGTAGCTTGCCATCCAAGGAGACCCAGGCCATGACCGGGGTCTCTGGTACTCAGGAGAGGGTGCAGTTACTTTTCAGTGTGACAAGTGAGGTAGTAACATTTGAACAAATGAGGGAGGGGGGAGAGGCACTGTGAGAAGGATTTTTCTGGTAGAAACAATGGCACTAGGAGGAAGATGGGAGCTTAGAAGTAGTAGGACATGAGACTGGAGTGAACTGCAAATGCTGGACAACAAGGGCTTTTCAATGCCAGGGTGAAGAGCTTGGTCTCTGGCCTGAGGGGATGAGACTGAAAGCTGGGGAACAGTAAGGAGGCTGCTATAAGGGTTAAAGGCAGAACAGATAACAAGTGGGATGTAGGCTCAGAGGGTTTGTGCTGTGGTCATAGTTTACGCCTGCAATGAGCCCAAACTGCTTGAACTTTTGCCCCAGGAAGCCAAAACCTGTGTCTTGACCCGCAGAGGAGCAGTAGAGGCCTGCCCCGCCCCCGGAGAGAGGGCTCCAGGAAAGGAGATGGAGTCCAGCTTGGAGAGGAAGGCCATACCGGGGATCTGCGATGCCCGGATTCATCTCTAGCTTCTGGACTTGGCCTAGCACCATCCCCATGGGCCAGGGATGGGGCATGACCTGGAGACATAGTTCCCTCTGTGACAGCGGAGGGACCTGATGCCAGCTGACCCTAGCACATGGGTCAGGGACCTAACCTGTGCCAAAGCTTCTCTGCTGTCTCTGTCTCCTGCCTCCTATCTCCAGCACCAGCTGGGCCTGTGGCCTGGGAGCAGGGCTTCCTCTCCAGCTGGGCTCTTCCAGCTTGGGGTCGCAGCTGTCCAGGCCTTTGGCACCCACAGGCTGGGGCCCTGGCCTGGCTAGTCAGAGCCCTGTGTGTGTTCGCAGGCTGCCAGGCCCCAGCAGCTTCTCTAAATATTATTCTTAGGAGATTTTGGTCCAGCCACTTTGATGGGCCTTCTCATTGCCCACTGTCTTTGTATCCTAGACTATGTGGTGTTTCCCCAGTTGTGCTTCACCCCTAGTCACGCTCAGCCCTGAGTTTCATGCTATTAATTCCAGGGCTGGAGGGGCGTTTCCTTGCCCAAAGCCTTAGTAAAGGTTCTAGAACCAGGATGCCCTGAACCATCCTTATATGTACAAAGGTGGATTTGTTGTCTGGCCGAATGGACCTTGTGTGCAGTATGGTTGTGCTGATTATCCCCACCCCCAGGTTGTCTTGGAGGCTTAATGAGATGAAATTGTGAAGTCCTCTGCTGATAGGAATCATATTGATCCAAACACTGAAGGGTAGACCAAGTCAATCAGTGGGGACAGATTGTCAGAACAGGAGGCCTCCTGAGAGCCCATCTGCTCTATCTGCAGAGGGTTGCAGACACTTCTTTAAAGACACACAGCCAGTAAGGAGTGACTACTTTGGCGTGGTGCTGTGGGTTAATGCGCTGGACTACAAAGGTGGTTTGAACTGCAAAGCTCATAGCTGCTCCTTGGAACCTCTACACAGGTTTGCTATGGGTCAGTACTGACTCGATGGCACTTAACAACAACTCTTTAACACATCTCTGAAAGATACAATGGTTTGTGCTCAACAGCTAATAAAAAAGTTGGTGGTATGAATCCATCCAGTAGTTCTGCATTAGAAAGACCTGGTAATTTACTTCTGCATGATTGTAGTCTTGGAAAACCTGATTGAGTGCAGTTCCACTCCAAAATGTGGTGTTGTCATAAGTTGGAATCAACTCAATGGCAGTGGATTTTGGTTTTTGATAGAAGCACTTACTTGATGCTTGGTCATTTGCTGGGTCTGGGATTCAAGACAAATTAAACCTGGTGACTTTATCACCAGAGTTCTCTTTCCTGATGGCTTATTATACAGGGATGTCCTCCACTGAGCACAGAACTGGGTTGGCCTGTAAGTAAGTGGGATTTAGGTTAGACTGAAGGCAGGCCTCTCCGTACAAATGGTGCCCGAGGTTCTGGTTGTGGAAAGGGATGGTGATGTGCTGAGCTCCTAGTTTCTGTTCATTCAGGATTTCAGGTCTGTTAAGAAGTAATGGTGATAGACCTACCTCACCTGGCTTTTGTGTGTGTGTAAATTTTTATTGTGAACTGAGTGATAGTTTACATGGGAGAACATCGGCTTTACACCATCATTTCATTGCAATGATTACAATCTCCTCCATGCATCACCATTCAACAGTATTTGCTTCCATGCCCTGTTTCTTTTGGGGGTGGGTGGGTGGGAGGGATGTACACAGAAACACTCAGGAATATATAATCATTTAAACAACCAAAGGGCACATTCTGCAAGCCTGCCTCATGGCCACCAGCACCTAGTCCTTCTCTTTCCATGTGTCCAGTCTTCAGCTGTTCCCTCTCTCCATGTCCTCATCTCTGTTTTCATCTCTGGTGTCGCTGCTTCTCTGGGTAGGGTCCCGCACACTGCTTGTGCTCTTCTTTCTTGATGGTCCTAGGGTCCTCTGTTTCTGTACTGTTAGATGAACTAATCCCCTGTTTTTGTTACAAAACTTCTACCTTTATAGTTGTGACAGTCACAGTTAGTCATGATAATAATTGCTCACTATTGAATCATAAAAATCTTATTCTCATCTTTTTTTATCAGACCCGTCTAGGCAAGATGAAAACTATTCAGTGGGGACACTACCATCCCCCACACTCTTAAACTAAACTCCCTCTTGAAAACTTGTAAGCCAGTCACTTCGTGCCTTTATTGCTCCCTCATTTTAAGCAGCCAATGCCTAAATTGCCCATCCCTATCTACCCTGTAAGGAGCTCTGGTAGCATAGTGGTTACGAATCGCCTGCTAACCTCAGGGTCAGCAGTTTGAAACTACCAGCTGTTCTGCGGGAGAAAGATGAGGGTTTCTGCTCCCTTAAAGATTTACAGCCTTAGAAACCCTGTACAAGGTCGCTATGAGTCGGAACCGATTCCACAGCAAATAACAACAACAATCTACCCTGTATACAGAGGGGATAGGATTGATTTTGGACGTGAAGACTCCTTCCCTCTCAGTTGGTATTTTGAGCTACTATATCATCCATAAGTATAGGTCAAGTTCATCAAATTATAGCAATTTACACTCATTTCCTTTATCAAAAATTGTTGTTGTTGTTGTTTTTTCCTCTAGTTGAGTTCTGATTATCAAGCCATTGAGACTTGGTCAAATGGGTACTGTCTCCAAGTTTGGGCATTCTTGCTGGATGCTTCACTCTCAGTTCTAGCCCTCCGTGGCTATGTCCTTGTCCATGGGCTTATCACCTGTCATTTTTACAAAGTGGTCCTGGCTCCTTTTCCTCCACTCTGCAGATCCAAGTCTGGAGCTTCTCCAGGAAGTGGGGAAGATAGGAGGAGAACAGGGGGTTCAAGTCCTGCCTCTGTCATTTGGAAGCAGTGGTGTTTGGGGAAGCCACCTGCCTTTCCTAAGCTTTATGTTCTTCATCTGTGCCATGGAGATTCTAGTGGACTCTTCCTAGGGAATGTTGGGCAGGTATGGGAGGTCCTAAACTCAGTAAGCAAGAGCCTGTTTCAGCTGTGGTCAATTTCATCCCTGGGGAAGCAACACCCAGTCTCCTTTCCACCCACCCTGGCACCCCTGGGGCCCCAGCAACAGCTGGTGTCCTTGCTCTGGAGAAGTTTTCCTGTCCTGGGGCAGCTAATGTTTATGGAAACAATGTGGGGGAGGAGGGAGGGAAAGCTGGACTGCTGGTCTGGGAAGGAGGAGCCTCCACCTCTTGGTAAGAAGGGAATATGGGCAGACTCCTGGCTCTGCTGCTTGCTGGGGCAGCGGGAGGACTTTAAGCCAGACTTCAGTGCATGCTGCTGAGGAAGATAAAGGAGTTGCTTTGACCAAGCTGTAAATGACCAGTTTCCTTACTTCATTTTATTAATCCAACAACTATTTGTGGAGTTCTGGCCAGCATGGGTGGTTGAATGTCTCCAAGACTGGGTGGAGGTAGTTGATCAGTAGATATACAGGGCCCTAGTTTGTGTGCAGTCTGTAGGGTGGGGAGAGAAAGGCAGGGAAGGTATGGCCCCTTCCCTTGGGAGCTTATGGTGGAGAAGAGCAGATTTTATTGGAATCCACAGTCAGGGTGAGGAAGAGCTGAGGAGTTGGCTTTCTGGTGGAAAAGACCCCTGGTGGCACTTTAGGTTAAGTGTCGGACTCCACAGGAAAAAGATGAGGCTGTCTGTTTCCGTAAAGATTTACAGTCTTGGAAACCCTAGTCAGGGTCACTATGGAATCAACTTGATGGCCGTGGGTTTTTTAGTTTCTGGTGGAGGCAAGGCATGAGTTTGGTCAAAAGGGCTGGATAGGTTTAGAGGAACTTTATTAGGGAGGGTAAGAGCCTCAGCCTTGGGCTAAGGGAAGGGAATGTGACAGAAAGTTTGAGCTGGAAGGAGCTTTGAAATCCCTACTGCAGTGTTGGTGTGGAATACCATTGAGTCAGTTTGATTCTAACTCATAGGGACTCCATGTGACAGGGTAGACCTGCCCTCATAGGGTTTTCTAGGCTGTGATCTCTAGGACAGCCTGCCAGATCTTTCTCCCATGCAACCATTGGCTGGGTTTGATCCACTAACCTGACAGTTAGCAGCTGAGTGCTTAATTGTTTCTCCACGAGAGCTCCTTTCTATCATGTTGTTGTTGTGTGCCATGGAGTTGGTTCTGACTCATAGCGACCCTGTACAGGGTTTCCGAGGCTGTAAATCTTTACGGGAGCAGATAGTTGTTAAGTGCTGCTGAGTTGGTTCCGACCCATAGCAACCCTGTATAGGGTTTCCGAGGGGCAGCCGGTGAGCTTGAACGGCCAACCTTGTGGTTCAAATCAACTTTGCAGTCCAATACATTAATTAACCCACAGCACCACACCAGGACTCTGTTACTGAGCCTAGAGAAGGAATGGACTATGCTTAGTGACTGGTAGGTCTGGACATTGGTGATAACTGGCCAGGTGAATTAGGCAGGTGATCAGGAGGCGAGCTCAGGCAGGGCTGAGAAATCCATTCTTTGAGGGGTGAGATTCCTGAGTCAGCTGAGTTTCATTTCTGGGCCTGAGTGAGGGAGAGGCAGGGGTGCCTGGATTCTGACCAGGGAATTGTTGCCGTTAAGTGCCCTTGAGTCAGTTCCCACTTGTAGAGACTCTGTATAGGGTTTCTGAGGAGTCATTAGTGGGTGTGAATTGCTGACCTTTTGGTTAGTAGTCCAGTGCTGATCCTACAGTGCCATACCAGGACTCCAGGGGCAAATTACCCAATAAACAAGTGAAGCACAGACTTAGGTTTACTTACTAATCTATACTGAACAATTTTACATTTTTTCGCCATATTAAAGATTCTGCTTGTAAGTATGGTCTCTTTCCCAATTCAGCATCTTCCTGTAAAATGAAAGCCTCTTTTCAAATTTACAATCCCTGTGACAGGGACAGAGTCCCCAGTAAGTAAGAGCAGCATGGTTTACTTACTAATCTGTAGTGCATCTCAACACAACGTCCTTCCCTTACTTACTGGGTACTCTGCTCTGACCCTGGCAGCCACATCTGCTGGGTCAGCCTGATAGGGCCTTTTCGTCCAACTCTCCTGTGGCTGGCCCCCAGATGCCCACTGAAGGGCTGTGGGGAGTCACCACAACTTAAGTAGAATGGTGTGCATTGTAGTCATTTTTGTTTGTTGTCAGGTGTGTGTGTGTTGAAAGGGACGGAGCGGGAGCCCTCTCTGAGGGAGGTGCTGAGAGGACCTTACTATCCAGGCTAGGAAGTTGGGAGACTGAGACCCAAGGTTATGCCTTCTGATCATGAGTTCCTGAGATGGCTGACCATCTTCTTTCCCTTTTTGCTACCCTCTTGATCCCCAATAATCAGTTGTACAGAGAACAGAAGTGCCATGTCACTTTGGCTCTGAGCTCAGAGAAGGAAGTATGTGTATGCTTAACAAGGGAGCTGGTGTTTGTTATGTAAGGCTTGGGAAGGAGCCTGCTGTCAGGAGCTCCTCTGTGGCTCTGTGTCTGATTCAACTGGCCACCTCATTTTGGAGTCCACTTTGGTGTGGCGCTGTAGGATCAGCACCACCAACCACTCCCCAGAAATACTACATAAGCTCACTATGACTCGGAATCGATTCTACAGCACTTACAACAACTGCACTACTGGGTTGACTCAAATAAACTCCAGAGTCTCTAACTTTGTTGTCTGAGGACTCACTGAGGCGGTGCAGATTTGAGCTATGTGGTCAGTGAGATATAGGTTAGACACCAGGAGGAACTTTCTTGTGGGGGCTTTTGCAGGAGGCAAGAGGGCTAATGCCAGAGCTCCGTGCAGTCTCTTAGGAGGTTTCCCAGCCACTTCTCTCCTGTTGTTTTCTTGGTTCCTGACTTTCATGAGAGTCTTTAAGCCTAGTCTCCAACCCTGACTTGGGCTAAGATTGGGCTTATTGGGAACTGGAGCTGAGATAGCTGAGGCTCTAGGACCATCCCTTCCCCTCAAATTCCACATTTAGGGAAAACTTCTTTCCTTGGATTTGGAGTCTGTGCTGGTAGGATGTAAGTGCAGGGATGAGGCAGTGGGTCTCATGTGACTGGCTGAGTGACCTCTCTGAGTTTTCCTTTTTCTGGCTTCAGTTTCTCCTCTGCAAAGAGGGTATTGTCACTCCTGCTTTTCCTTCCTTTCTGCAAAAATAGAGGCGAGGGAAGGCCTCATAGTCCTAGTGTCCAGGTGCTCACCTAGCATGAGCCTGAGCTGGGAGAAACTCCCATCCTTGTTCTTTTCTGGAACCCCACAAACTGCCCTTGTTACTGACTCCTGACTTGGCAGTAAGTGAATGATCTAGAAGCCCATGCCTGTAGTATCTTATCAGCTGTTTTCTAGCCTTTGATGTCATGACCTGGGGTCTAGACTACCCCCTCTGTGGTGGCAGCAGGGAGGGAAGGGGACTTTTCCTAAGGGTGTGATGTGGGAAAAGCTGGAGCTGCCTGGTAATGGTACAGCTAGTGATTTATGCTCATCACTGTCAACACTGGGGGACCCTTAGGGGACACTGAAGTCCAGAGAGGAGTCACTCAGTGACAGAGGACCCCCCATCAAGGGCAGGATAGGGCCTTGGAGGGCCACCTTACAGTCTCTGATCCCATTTCTTATCCACAGTGAACCCCTGTTGCTACTATCCATGCCAGCACCAAGGCATCTGCGTCCGCTTTGGTCTCGATCTCTACCAATGTGACTGCACTCGCACGGGCTACTCCGGCCCCAACTGCACCGTCCGTGAGCATGGCCTGGAACCCTCCTCCTCTCCCCTAGCTCCTCTCTGAAGACCCCCATGTGGCCCTACTCTTATTCCCTTCCTGGCTGTGCTGCTCTCCCTGATCTGCTCTGTCCTGAACTCTCATCCACAGTCCATCCTTCCTCCTAGTTTTAGGCTCTGTGGGAAGTCTTCACTGACCGGCCCCACCCTCAGTCCCTAATGCTGTCCCCTGACCTCATTTCTGGTTCTGATTCTTACGTGCACCATCACTCCCACAGCCCCATCCTTCCTTACTTACCCCATATGGACTCCTTGTCCCATCCCGACCCTTGTCCCCAGTTTACATCTTCTACCCTGGCTACTCTGGTCCTGTCAATAGGGCCCAGCTGAGTGGCTCCCATTGCTCCTGCAGCGGAGTTATGGACCTGGCTCCGGAATACATTAAGACCCAGCCCTTCCTTTCTCCATTTCCTGCTGACCCACGGGCACTGGCTTTGGAAGTTTATAAATGCCACCTTCATCCGTGATATGCTTATGCGCATGGTACTCACAGGTGAGTGGGGGCAGGGTCGCCCCTAATCTGGGGAACATCAGAGTAAGCAATCCTTCACATTCTTGAACTCTGATGGGCAATGGGTGGGAGATGCTACAGTGCCAGATAAATCAAGTCCTAACTCAAGAGGGGGGAGGAAAAGGAATGTAACTGGGACTAGAAGCCCCCTTGTCATCATTATGTTCACCCTCTACAGTGCGTTCCAACCTTGTTCCCAGCCCTCCAACCTACAACTCAGCACATGACTACATCAACTGGGAGTCCTTCTCCAATATGAGCTATTACACCCGAATTCTGCCCTCTGTGCCTCAAGACTGCCCAACACCCATGGGAACCAAAGGTAATGAAGATGGGTGAGAGACTGGGCCTGGGAATCACAGGGAATACTTAGTTCTTTTTGGGGCAAAGCAGAAAGAACACTTCTGTGCCCACTTCACATTTGGGTGGACCAAGGCAGATCGAGGACATATCCAGAACCAAGAATGACAGGAAAAGGCGTTTAAGGATTTAATGTAAGGCATCTAGAAAGTCTCCGGCAGAGTCAGACTAGTTCCTGATCCTTGTCTACTGAATGAACGGGGAGCCTGCTGGTGGAGTGGTGACTTGGAAGTTTAAAAGTGGGAAGGGAGAAAGAATATTTTATTTATTGGAGTCCTGGTATGGCACTGTAGGATAAGCACTGGACCACAAAGTCAGTTTGAACAGCAAGGTCAATGATTCAAACTTACCAGCTGCTCCTCGGAAAACCTATACAGGGTCACTGTGAGTCGGAAACGATGGCACTTAACAACAACAAGCAGTGTGGCACTGTAGAATAAGCACTGAACTGCTAGCCACAAGGTCACAGTTTAAACTTATCAGCTGCTCCTCAGAAACCCTACATAGGGTTGCTGTGCATTAGCACTGACTTAACAGCACTTAGTTATATCTCTGTTTCTGTCTCTGACTCTATCTCTGTCTCTACATCTGTATCTTGGGAGAAAGATGAGGCTTTCTGCTCCTGAAAAGATTTAAGCCTCATAAACCCTATACAGATCCATTATGAGTCCGGAATGACTCGATGGCACTTAACAGCAACATATCTATATTTATACTTATTTGTATCCAATAATTGTGAAATATGTTAACCTATTTAATTAGTATGTACAGAATTGTTGTTATTGTAAGTGCTTGTAGTGTGGAGCCACCATACTTCCAAGACTGTATATACAGATTATATATCTCTATATCTATCTATCTATCTATCTATCTATCTATCTATATCTATCTACCTATATCTAGCTATATATCTATATCTATAGATATATGATATATAGTCCTGGTGTGGTGCTGTAGGTTAATGCGTCAGACTGCAGAGTCGTTTGAACTGCAAAGATCGGTGGTTCAAGCTTACCAGCTGCTCCTTGGAAACCCCATACAGGGTCATTATGGGTTGGAATTGACTTGAAAGCATTTAACAACAACTTATATAT
>NW_006408599.1:520689-544191 GCF_000296735.1 Chrysochloris asiatica | reverse complement strand
CACAGTTAAGATATATTTGTATCCACTATGCCAGCAGGGCTCCTTCGTACTAGTTGTTGTTAAGTGCCATGAAGTCTGTTCTGACTCATAGTGGCCCTGTTTAGGGTTTCCAAGGAGAGTCTGGTGGGTAGCAGTCTAGCATTCCAGTGCTTATCCTATAGGGCCATACCAACTCCTTTATACCAGTATAGGGTACAAATACAAAGGAGCCCTGGTGGTGTAGTGGTTGGTTAAGCTGCTAACCACAAGGTCAGTGGTTCAAACTCACCAGTGGCTCTGAGGGAGAATGATGACGATGTCTGCCCTCAAAAAGATTTACTGTCTCAGAAAGGCTAAGGGGCAGTTCTACTTGGTCCTGTGCTGTCATTATCAATTGGAATTCTCTATGGCAGTGGGTTGATCTTGCTTATATTGGTACTACATCTATATCTATGTTGTTGTTAAGTATTGTCAAGTCGGTTCTGATTCATAGCGACCCTGTCAGTTAGTAGTCCAGTGATTATCCTACAGTGTCAACCCAGGACTCTATCTGTATCTATATCTGTACCTATGTTGTTCTTGTTAAGTGCCTTCGAGTCCGCTTCAACTCATAGTGACCCTATAATGGGGTTTCTGAGGAGCAGCTGGTGGGTTTGAACTGCTGACCTTGTAGTTAACAGTCCAGTGCTTATCCTACAATGCCACACCAAGTGCTATTGCTATATTTATATCTATTTGGGTTAATGCACTGGACTCAAGGTCAGTTTGAACTTCAAGGTTGGCAGTTCAAACTCACCATCTACTCCTGGGAAATCTTGTACAGGGTTGCTATGAGTTGGAATTGACTCGATGGCACTCAACGACAACAACTATCTAGCTACATTTCTTTTGTTTTTGTTGCAATTGACCTCATTGGCAAAGCTCTTCCTCCTAAACTTTCCTTTCCATTCCATTTTTATTATTCAAACATATACACAAGTCATGTATACTGAACCCACCCACCTTCCAGCTTTAACACTTGTCTGCAATTTTTCAATCACACCAGTCTGACCCACAGTCCATCCTGTGGGTGGTACGGAATCTGGAAGCATTTTTCTCTGTTTTGCATGGGGTCACCATGAATTAGAGGATTATGTAATGACGACAGCTAACAATGACAACAGCATTTCATCTATACCCTCTCACTTTATTATTTTTTTAAACTTTTTATTGTGAATTGAGTGAAAGTTTATGGAGAAGATCATCAGTTGTACATTTAACAAATCATACATTTTGTTTCATCTCAATGATTGCAATCCCCTCCATATAACCTATTTCCTGTGTTTATTATTTCCATTCTACCTCCTTCCCACCCCTTCTCCACTTTGTCCTTCGGTAAATGTTGCCCTTGTGATCTTGAATGATTGACCATTCCATGGTGAGCATTCCTTACTAGTGTTAATGTCCCTCCTATACACCTATCTACTGCTTGACTAAAAACTGGGCCATGAGGGTGAGTTCCATCCCACGTCTAAGGGTGGTCAAGGTCCATAGTTTTCAGTTCCTCCAGTCTCTTTCTGACCAGAAAGTCCAGTCTTTATTTATTTTTAATACATTATTTTGTGCTTTGCTCCTCATTGTCTCCCACTCTATCTGGGACCTTCTAATGTGATCCCTTTCCAAGCAATTGGTGGTGCCCCCTTATTTTTTATGAAGTAATTTAAAGAGAATTCCAGCTATGCCAACATTCCACCCAGACGTTCTCCTAGTGTCTTTGCTAGAGAAGAAGACAGGAACCACTTGGTAACTGGGTATTGGTCCTGCAGAGGCCACTCAGGGCTTTCTGCCTGGCCCAGTTTGACTGGTGAGCCCAAAAGGTCCAGACAGGTGACTTCTTGTGCTATTTTCTATCTTCGCAATCAGGGAAGAAGCAGTTGCCAGATGCCCAGCTCCTGGCCCGTCGCTTCTTGCTCAGGAGGAAGTTCATACCTGATCCTCAAGGCACTAACCTCATGTTTGCCTTTTTTGCACAACATTTTACTCACCAATTCTTCAAAACTTCTGGCAAGATGGGTCCTGGCTTCACCAAGGCCCTGGGCCATGGGGTGAGTTTCTGGATTTCCCGGAGCGTGACACATGCCAGTCTTAATTAGTGGGACAGAATTGGGGTGATCTGAGTGAACCTTCTCTGTCATCAGGTAGACCTGGGCCACATTTATGGAGACAACCTGGAACGTCAGTATCAGCTGCGACTCTTAAAGGATGGAAAACTCAAGTACCAGGTAGAGCTAGGTTGATAGGAAGGACCTCTGGTGGTCTTCCTTGGCAAAGACTTGGGGGTGGGGAGAGGAGGCTGGTTGGTTTCCTGACAGGGTCGGCTCCAGGAGCTGGTAGTGTGTGCTGGGGGAGGGATAACTTAGGGACACTACCACTCAATCCTTGGGAGAAATCCGCAGGCATGTAGAAAATTGACTGAGGAACAGACATGTCGTCTTGGGAAGTGGATTTTGAGGCTCAATGGGAGGTGGACATTTCCAGGCTGCATTTCCGTATTCAATTAGTCCCCAGTAGTAACTGGGCATGGGTGATGGAGCAGTAAACATCATAGTTAATGGGACGTACCCTCAGGAAACTCATAGTTCATCAGGAGCCACAGACATGAACATCTGGATGCTAGCTCCAGGAGGGCTTTTTGTCTAAGCCAGCACTGCCCAGCTGAAATATAATGTGAGCAACGTGTGTCATTAAAGTTTTTTCTAGTAGTCACATTAGAAAAGAGAAAAAGAAATAGCTATCTCAATTTTTTGAGTATATTTTATTTAGCTCAATATACAAATGATCATTTCAACCTGTAACCAATACAAATAAGATATTTCACTCTTTTTTCATGTTAAATCTTTGAAATCTGGTATGTATTTCATGTTGTGAGCTCCCTTCAATTTGGATGTTAAATCTTCAATGGAAATATTTGATCTGTATTTAGATTTCGTAAGCTGTACAGTTGAAAAATAGATTCACATACCTGCATTGTTCCGAGCCTATTAAAGAATTTTCCAGTAACAGATGTATCAGTTTTTAAGTTGAAATGGAATTAAATCAAAAAGCAAATTCTTTATTTATACTGGATGTATTTCAAATGTTCAACAGTCTAATGTGGCTAGTGGCTACCACATTGGCCAGTACAATGTAAACAAAAACAAAAAGTTTACTGGTGAATCTTTATGGCTGAGAACAGTACTTGGCAAATGGTAGATTCTCAGTGTATATTTGTTGAATGAATGAACTACAAAATAATGAATCATACTTGTGATAAAGCCACCAAGAAGAAGCTTTGCGTGTGACCAGAGTGTTCAGAAGATTGAGAACGCTTCTAGGAAGTTACAAATAAGTATGAAGGATGAATAGGAGATAGGAACACAGAGCAGCAAGGGGCTTTCTAAATAGAAGGCTTAGCATGTGCAAAGGCTGGGAGGTGGAAGCAGCTTGGAGTGAAAGTAGGGGAGTGCTGCTGAACCCAGTGATTGGGGATAAGACTCATTTGAGGTAAGGGTGGACATGTCTTTGGGAACCATGTTAAGGATTTTGGAGTTTCTGGCAAGAGTAGAGAGAGGACCTCAAAGGTTTTTAAGTCAGGTTGTGATACTAGATTAATGGGTTTTTTCTTTAAAGGATTGCTTTGGCTGCAGTATAGAGAATGGGCTGTTGTGGGGACAGGAGTGGACGTCGGAAGTCCACTTAGGGAGAGGAATCAGGTTGGGAGATGAGGGCTCAAGGTGGTGGTAGTAGGATGGTGAGAAGGGGACCAATTTTAAAAGAGATTTAGGAGGTAGAATAGCAGGCTCTGTTTGAGGAGGGTGGGTAGCTGCTCTACCATGACATTGGGGTGGGACTGTAAGTAGCAGTAGGAAGGTGCCAACTGTGGGCAGGTATAGGTGCCCCACTGTCCCCAGTTGCCCGGTGGACCTATCCACAGGTGCTGGATGGAGACATGTACCCTCCATCGGTGGAAGAAGCACCTGTGTTGATGCACTACCCCAAGAACATTTCGCCCCGGAGCCAGATGGCTGTGGGCCAGGAGGTGTTTGGGCTGCTTCCCGGGCTCATGCTGTATGCCACAATCTGGCTACGCGAGCACAATCGTGTGTGTGACCTGCTGAAAGCCGAGCACCCCACCTGGGATGACGAGCAGCTCTTCCAGACAACCCGCCTCATCCTCATAGGTGAGGACTCCAAGCCAGCCATGCCCTGGAAGGGCATGATCTCTACCCTGAGAAGGGGGTGGATGGTGTGGGGTCAGAGAGTTGGGATTAGAATCCTGGTTCTGTTGCTTACTAATTATAAAACCTTGAGCAGACCAGTTGCCAGATCTGTTCATCAAGGCTGTTGATGGTTGTAAGGATTTGTGGAGGTAATAAATGAGAGGGCACCTAGCACCTAGTTGTTGTTTGTTGTTAAGTGCTGTCAAGTTGGTTCCAACCCATAGTGACCCTGTATAGGGTTTCTGAGGAGCGACTGGTGAATTTGAACTGCCGACCTCACAGTTTAAGTGGCTTTTCAGTCTGGCGCATTAACCCACAGTGCCACGCCAGGCCTCCTCCTAGCACATAGTAGGTCTTCAGAAAATGGATGGCTGTGTTGGTTGATGATTAGCTGGGTGACTCACAGTAAATCTGATTAGCCATCCCAAATCTCAGTTTTCCTATAGTACTGTACCCACTTGGACCCAGTGATGCCCCTGGCATATTCAGGGGCAAACTCCAGCTTGCCCAGCCTTTAGAAATCCTCACATTTCCTGTCTTGCATAGATCTGTCTTCCTGGAGTTTGAATGCTTCTGGGGAGCTCAGGGACAGGATATTTTTGCATCCTCTACGGGGGTGAGTCTGCAGCCTAAAATGTCAGCTGGTTTCCTGCCTGGGAGCTTGACCCCTGACACCCCTGTCCAGGCTGTGTTTTTTCTGAGTCACCAGTAACCCCCTGCCCCCATCTCCACCCTCACTGGGCATGACTGGCCCCAATTATAGTGCCTGATTCACTGGAACCTGGAAGAGCTTGGCATTGGGAATAGGAACAGCCTGGGGAGGGAGAGAGGCAGGTTCGGAAGTCTCAAAATTGAGAGACCTTGAGTAGAGCAGGCAAGTGTGTGGCTGGAGGCTGCCCAGCATGCTACAAGGTGATGGGGTTGTGACCAAAGTTACTCAGGAGCTCTCACAGGAGAGCAGATACATGCAGGGCAGGAAACGCTATACATCCGCTACATCATCTGATCTTTCCCAACAACTTAATGAGCCAGGAAAATGAAAATTCAGAGTGGTTTAGTGAATTCTCCAAGGCTACTCAAGGCTCTGCAGTCCTGGTGTGGAACTGTAGATAATCAGAAGTTTGATGGTTCAAACTCACCAACTGCTCCTAGGAGACCTTATAAATTGTTGCTATAAGTTGGAACCGACTTGACGGCACTTAACAACAACAGCTTAGCAGAGGGAGAGTTGAACCCAGGTCTGGCTGCACCAAAGCTCATTCTACTTTGACCATGTCATAGGTGACTCTTTCCTGAATACAGAGAGGTTGAAACATTAGTCTGATCTTTTGTTGTGTGTGAGAACGGGGAGGGGATTCTCCCCTTGTGCCTATACTTGGTACTCCTGTTTCTAGCTGATGCATACACGTATTGACACATCCTATGTGCCAGGTCCTATGCCAGGCATTTTAGACACATTTGTTGTAAACTCTTCACAGTGACACTATGAAGTTGTTGTTGTTGTTAAGTGGCGTTTAGTTGGTTCCGATTCATAGTGATCTGGTGTTAGTTTTCCAAGGAGTAGCTGGTGGGTTTGAACTGCTGACCTTGTGATTTGCAGTCCAGTGTGGATCCTGAAGCGTCACACCAGGAGTAGGTACTATTATTAGACACATTTCACAGTTAGAAAAGTGGGGTTCAGCGAGATTAAGTAACGTGGCCCAAGTGCAAGCAGACCTCTACTTTCCCATATTTGGTGGCCTCTCCAACCTCTTTTAATAAGCCATGGTTCTTGGATACTCTCTTTGTATGTCCTGCTTAGCAGGGCCTCCCTTTGAAATGTAAGAGTAGCTGGGGGACCCCAGTCAAAATTGAGACAGAAAGTTTTATACAAAGAGACAAAGTGAATAATGGCCAACTTAAATTAATATTAACAATAGCAACAAAGACACTAGTCACAAGCAAAAACAAACACTTATCATGCACTGGCCCAATTCTCAAGCTGGGTATCTAAACGAGTGTGACCTGCTGACTCTCCAATCCTTTCCTGCCTAGGGGAGACCATCAAGATTGTCATTGAGGAGTATGTGCAGCAGCTGAGTGGCTACTTCTTGCAGTTGAAGTTTGACCCAGAGCTGCTGTTCGGAGCCCAATTCCAGTACAGCAACCGCATTGCAGTGGAGTTCAACCAGCTCTACCGCTGGCACCCGCTCATGCCCAACTCCTTTAAGGTGGGCTCCCAAGAGTACACCTACGAGCAGTTCTTGTTCAATACCTCGATGCTGGCGGACTACGGGGTTGAGGCTCTCGTGGATGCTTTTTCTCGTCAGGTTGCGGGCCGGGTAAGTCCCAGGGTAGTATTGGGGAGGGCTTGTGGGTTCTGAGAAGTAACAGATCTTGACTGAACCCCAGTTCCTCGTCTGTAAAGTGGGGGCAGCGTTACCGCAAAAGATTGACTGTGAGCATTCCTTCATTAATTCTCTTGTTTTTTTGTGCACTTAGCAGTGCCAGACATGATTCCAGGTACTACAGAGATAGTGGCGAACAAGATTCATGTAGTTCTTGGCTCTTATCTTCTTGGAGCTTACACCCTAGAAAGGGATTGTAGTCATACGCTAGTTAACATCCTCTGAGCTCTTACTGTGTGTTAGACTATGCTAAGTACTTCGATGTTATTGGATTTGATTAGAACTACACAGAGAAAGTTCAAAGTATTCTGGGAACGTGGGGAGGGGCTTCTGATCCAGTTTTGGGGGTTATCTGTAAGGAATTGGTGTGTTATGGATAAGAAGCCTAGCAGAGATCTGAAGGACAAATAGGAGCTTCCCTAGTCTTAGTGTTCTAGATAGAGGGACAGCATGAGCAAGGCCTAGATTTGAGAAACAGAAGGATAATCAGGATGTGAAAGTGCCTGCATATTGTATATATTTATTAAACCACTGGCCACTTTCCCTGGAATTTCTAACCAATTCCCTCCGAAATGTGTCCTTCCCTTCTCCTGACACACAAGCTCCCTGCTTTCTGATTCTTGCATTTTCATCCTCAACCCTCAGCTCCTTTTCACTCCTGAGTCTTATTAGGACATTGAGGCACAATATAGATCTCAATTTCCTTCTGGTAATTTGACTGTGATTAGCATATACTGCTACCAGTGGAAAGCTGCTGGCTGTTTTAAGGCCTCTGTTCTCTGTGGGGACACATATGCCCATAGATAATTCCATTTGTGTGATGAGCTGTGGTCTTTAAAGTATTTTCAAGGAATGACCATGATGATATATATGGAAACTATTCTGTGGCACAGGCAGAAAGGGGACAGGAGTGTGCTGTTTCTCAGGATGTTGAGAAGAATGTTAGGAGTGATAAAAACAGGGTTTCCCCTGATAACCATAGCACATGGCTAACAACTTGGGGGTGGGAGGGGGGTTGCCATGTGGCTGACATAGTGATAACCACTTTGCATACTTTATCACATTTATTTTACCACAATCCTATGAGGTAGATGTACTTGTCTTTCCAGTTTTTACATATGAGGAAATGGGGACTAAGCTGAAGTAAACGCCCAAGGTCCCACAGCTTGCAAATGGTCAATCCACAATGGTAACACCCTCTCTGTATTTTTACTCCAAGGTGCCTGTTTTCATCCAACTATGCTTCCCCCACCCCCAAACCCCACTCCTACCCTATTATGCTTTTTCTGTCTAAAGGGAACTCCTCCTCAATAAGACTTCTTTAGACCAATGGTTCTAAACTGTTATGAACGGGAATCTTTTTCTGAAGCCTCCTTTATCTCACCAGTTTACCTGGGTTTTCTCTCCCTTCAAAGGATTAAACCCCATGCTTAGTTTAACTAGAATTGTTTAGATACTATAGTTTTCCTAGTAACATTTTACACCCTCCTTGCTAGCTTGCGGCCTTTCTTCTCACAGTCAGCTTGGCAGAAGGAAGGAGAGCACTGCCTGCAGTCATGTCGGTTCCTCTGACTTTACCTAGTCTGAATGGAGTGACGATGCTTTGTGTTACTATCTCCCTATTCCTTCTATTTCTTCTTCTTAGTGGTGGCCCGATATTATGGACTCACTTCTTAAATATTAGATGCTCAGTACATTTTGTTGCATCTCACTACTATGATACAGAGCATGAGATTAAATAAAAATAGTTCGCTTAGCAGATCCCCTAAAAGAATATCTTCCACAAGAACACTTCTAGAGCTAATAAAAGAAGTTAGCAAAGTTGCAGGGTACAAGGTTGTTGTTGTTGTTGTTAAGTGCTGTCGAGTCGATTCTGACCCATAAAACCTGTATAGGGTTTCTGAGGAATGGCAGGTGAGCTTGAACTGCCGATCTTGCTTTTCAAATGACTTTGCAGTACAGAGCATTAACCCATGGCACCACACTAGGACTCCATGGTACAAGGGTAACAAACAAATTTCAGTTGGGTTTCTATACACCAGCATATGAAAGGGATCTTAGGGAAACAATTCCATTTACAAAGGCATCTAAGAGAATAAAACACCTGGACTAGTTCTACCCAGGGATGTGAAGGACTTGTATAAAATTATATGAAACACTGCTGAAAGAGATCAAAGAAAACTTAAATGAATAGAACCTTGTTCTCTGTTCATGGATTGGAAGATGGAAGACTTAATATTGTTATAATGTCAATATTACCCAAAACAATCTATAGATTCAATGCAATGCCTTCTTTTAGAACCAACCCTCAACATTACACAGCGGGCTGAAAAGGCCCTTACTTAATAGCTAAAGCAATGCTGAAAGAGAAGAACAAGATAGGAGGACTCACACTTTCCTGATTTTAAAACGTACTACATAGCTGGTGAAGGATATTAAATATTAAATATACCACAACTTCCAAAAGAATGAACAAATCTGTTGGGAAGAAGTACAGCCAGAATATCCCTTAGAAGTGAAGATGATCTCATTTACTCTGGACATGTTATCAGGAGGGATCAGTCCTTGGAGACAGACATCTAGCTTGGTCAAGTAGAGGGTCAGAGAAAAAGAGGAAGAGCCTCAATGAAATGGATTGATATAGCATCTGCAACAAAGGGCTCAGATATAGCAAGGTTTATTAAGAGGGTGCAAGACTGGGCAGTATTTCATTTTGTTGTACATGGATCACTATAAAGCCACAGAACCAACTTGATTGCACCTAACAGCAACAACAATAACACAGCTACAGTAATCAAAGCAGTCTGATATCGGTAAAACAATAGACACACAAGACCAATGCAATAAAATTGAGAGTTCATAAGTAAATCCAAATATCGATGGTTAATTTTTGACAAGGGTGCTAAGTCCATTCGATGGAGAAAGAAGTGTCTTTTCAATAAATGATGCTGGGAAAATTGGATTTCTACACGCAAAAAACAGAAACAGGATTCATGTTTCATACCATACACAAAACCCAATTCAAAATGGATTCAGAACCTAAATTTGCAAATTAAAGCCGTAACATTTTTTAGAAGTAAAATCAGTTGCAACACAGGCCTAGCTTAAAAAAAGAAAAAGAATTATCTGATGTAATCACAAAAACACAAACAGCAAAAGACAAAATAAATAAATGGGATCTTAGAAAAATTTAAACCTTTCATTCATCAGTAGACTTTAGTGAAAAGACAAGCTACCCACTAAGAGAATATCTTCAAAACCTTATATTCAACAGCAATCTGATAGCTAATATATATATAAAACTTTGATAATTTAGCAACAAAAAGACAAATAGCCCAATCATAAAATGGGCAAAGGACATTTCACTAATGAGGATATTCAAATGGTCACCAAACACATGAAAAGATTCTCAGCACCATTAACCATTTGTTGTTAAGTTCTGTTGAGTCGGTTCTGACTCATAGAGACCCTGTACAGAGTTTCCAAGGAGCAGCTGGTGGATTTGAACTGCCAACCTTATGGTTCACAGTCTATTGCTGATCCTACAGCACCATAGATTCAAATCAAGCAATGAGATACCATTTCATTCTCACTAGGGTGGGTATAGAGCCCTGGCGTGGTGCTGTAAGATAAATACTGAACTGCTAACTGCAAGACCATTGGTTTAAACCCTCCAGTCACTTCTTGGAAACTTTATGTTGTTGTTATGTGCCGTTGAGGCAGTTTGGACTCATAAAGACTCTGTATAGGTTTTAAAGGAGTGGCTAGTGGGTTTGAACCACCAATATTTTGGCTAGCAGTCCAGTGCTTAGCCTATAGTGCCACATCAGGAGTTCTGGAAACCCTATACAGGGTTGCTATTAGTTGAAACTGACTTGAGGACACTTAACAACAACAACAGGGGTGGATAATATTTAAAACTCCCAGAAAATACCAAATGTTGGCCATAATGTGGTTTTGCACTGTTGGTGGGAATGCAAAATGGTACAGCCACGTGAAAAACAACGTGGCAATGTAAAAATAGAACTACCATAACCAGGGGGAAGAAAATAATCCCAAATCCACTGCCATTGTGTTAATTCTGTCTCACAACAGTCTTATCTATGTAGGTTTTTCAACAGAGTCCTGGTGTGGCACTGTAGGATAAGCACTGGACTACAAGGTCTGTGGTTCAAACTCACCAGCCACTCCTCAGGAACACTATACAGGGTTGCTATGAGTCAGAACCAACTCAATGGCATTTAATGACAACAATATATCTTAATGGGAACAGAAAACCTCTTTCTCCTACAGGGCAACTGGTGGATTTGAATTGCTAACCTTGTGGTTAGCAACCCAACACATAACCCACTATACCACCAGGGCTCCATATAGAACTACCATATGATACCAACAATTCCACTCCTAGGTATATACCCCAAAGACTTAAAAGCAGAGGTTTAAACAGAGAGAGATTTGTACACCCATGTTAATTGCATGCTTATTCACAATAGCCAAAAGGTGCAAACAACCTAAATGCCCATCAACATATGAATGAATAAAAAAAATGTACATATATACAAAAAATACTACTCAATCAGTAGAAAAAATGAACTCTATATGCATGCTATAATATGAATGGAGCTAGAAGACTTTATGCTGAGTGAAATAAGTCAATCACAAAAGGACAAATATTGTATGGTCTCTCTTCTATAAAAAGAAAAGAAGGGACAATTGTATATAGGTCAAAGTTTATTAGTGGTTACCAGGGGTGAGAGGGAGGGAAGGAGTGAGGGTTAACAGCGATAGAAATAGTGCATTCATGAAGGGTAGGGCTGTATAGCCAATTATTGTAATTGCTGTCAGTAAGTTATACACTTATAAAACAATGAATTGGCAAAAGTTGTTATATATATATAAAATCATCACACAACAACAACAACAAAGAATAGCTGCTGAGGCTGCTTATGTATAACCAGAAACCTCATGGGATTTGGTTTCTTGGTGTCCCAGTTTTATGGAACAACATGTTTATGTTTTATGGCCTAACAACAAGCTTAGTGCTTTCATCATGCCGCCTAGTTTGATGAGTAGTCCCTGGGGTCTTAAAAGCTTACAAGTGGACATCCCAGGCACAACAATTGGCCTTTATTTGCCTGGAACAACAGAGGAAACAGGAGAGTCAGGAATAGGAGGAGTAAGTGGAATATATGGGTAATTGCCTCATGTCCAACTGCCTCCTTTGCCATGAGACCAGAAGAACTGGATGGTGCCTGGATACCATTACTGAACATTTTGATCAAAGATTCTAGAGAAGAATCATGATGAAAAAGGGGAAATGCAGAACAGAATTTTAAATTCTCATGGGCTTCAGACTTCCTGGAACCATGAAGGTTGGATGAATCACTAATCTACTGTCCTGAGATAATCTTTAAACTTTAAACCAAAAGTCTTTTTAAAATCAAATAATAGTTTAGCTTGACTAGTAAAAGAGGTCTGCCTTGAGCATTATGTGTTTTCAAGAACTATCTATTTGGGGTGGAATTGGTAACAGTAACTCTATAAAGATTTGATAGAAAGCTTAAGAGGCAGTGAATTTATGCTCAGAAAAAAAGGGAGAATGGTTATAGAACTTGAAGAATGTACTCAAGGTCACTGAATTGTGTGTGTAGAAACTGTTGAATTGGTGTATGAGGGGGGCTTCAAAAAGTTTGTGGAAAATGGAATAAAAATATAATGGAAAATTTCTATGAACTTTTTGAAGCACCCTCAAAAATTTTCTGTGCATATTCTTGACAGCAACGAAGGAAAAAAAATATATTGCAAATGTCACAAAAATACATGAATTATCTCTGTTCTATGATAAAAATGGACTTGGAGAGTGACAAGCACATGTCAGCTCTGTTGTTAAAGTACAGTTGAGTCTGTTCCAACTCATAGTGACCCTATATAGAGCTTCCAAGAAGCTGCTGGTGGGTTTGAACTATGGTTAGCTGTCTAGTGCTTATCTTACAGTGCCACACACCAGGACTTCTTTTGAAAAAAAATATCTTAGAGACTTCCAGGACAAGATGACAGAGTCGATTGATACACTGAGCTGACCCTTTGCAACAAAGACATGGAGACTGAGTGAAACATATACAGGTGGTGATCCTGGAACCCTGAGCTTCAGAGGATAGGACAGAGAGAGGTGCATATTGAGTGCCAACTGGAAGAGGAAGCTGAACAGAAACAGTGGGAGAGAAGAAAAATGGGTGGATTGTGGGTTGACATGGAGTGGCATGGCCATCTTGCAAGTTGCTGTTGATACAGCTGCCTGCAGGCACAGGGCATTATGGGAGGTTGGTGGCAAGTGGGTGCAGATCTCCCTGTTACCTTGCCCTTGTGGTAGCTGAGGGTGTGTTCAGTTCCCAGCAGTCATGGCTCCTTCTCTCATGCAGTCTCTGCTCTGCCTAGGGTTGGGAGCCAGATGTAGCAACCCTACTTCTGGAGGCTCATGAGCCCGCCCTGAACTATGCTACACAAATAATGAACAGAAAACCACATTCATACTTCACAGGAGACAGGTAGCAAGTGCCTGAGAACACACCAATATACAATCATCAATTAAATATAAATACGATACAATTATCTGTCTCAGAGGAAATAAACAACTTCAGTTTGCAAGAAGAAACAATACAGAGTGCCTCAAACAAGTGACCAGAATACAGAATCA
Organism: Chrysochloris asiatica; assembly: GCF_000296735.1. Taxonomy (NCBI): domain Eukaryota; kingdom Metazoa; phylum Chordata; class Mammalia; order Afrosoricida; family Chrysochloridae; genus Chrysochloris; species Chrysochloris asiatica. The sequence continues at coordinate 530,893 of NW_006408599.1, read as the reverse complement.
GAAAATATAATATCAGAATGAAAACTACTTGATAAGGAATTCAGACAAATGTGATTTAGGCACCTTCAGTGGACTGAGAATGATTGGGAAAATTGCAGACAAAATCAAGGAAAACATAGACAAAAACTATAGAATAATTCAGGAAACAAACTGGCAAAGTAAATGAAAAAAAAAAAAAAAAGGGAACCATACAAAAACAGCAATGAGCAAGTCAGAAGATTAATATGAAGACTTCAGAAATAGGTAAGATGCTGAAAGGGTAAAGAAGTAGATAGAATTGAACCAATGGAAGGTTCAATTACTGAGTTTGAAGAAAAACTCAATATTCATCTGATAGAAATGGAAAAAGAACAAAAAAGTCCAATGATAATCTAAGATTTACCTGGGGCATTATCAAGAGGAATAATTTATGTGTGATTGGAATTCCAGAACAGGAAAAGACAAAACAAACAAACAAAGAAAAACATAGAGAATATTGTCCAAGAGTTGTTGGAAGAAAATTTCCTTAACATCATGAAAGAGAAGATAAAGTAACTCCAAACAAGATAGATCCCCAAAGAAAAATACCAAGATATATTATAATCAGATTTTTCAAAACCAAAGACAAGAAAAGAATCTTAAGGGCAGCACAGAAAAAAATGAAAAGTTACCTACATAGGAGAACTTGTAAGACTAAACTCTGACTTTTCAGCAGACCCATGCAGGTAAGAAGACAATGGGCTGACATATATAAAACTCTGAAAGAAAAATATTGCCAACCAAGAATCATATATCCAGCATAACTGTCCATCAAATATGGCAGTAAACTTTTCAGATAAACATAAATTAAAAGAATTTGTAAAAACCAGACCAACCTTACAAAAAATACTAAAGGGAGTTCTTTGGACAGAGAACTAACAGTAGCAGACAACAACCTGAGATTAACATACATGACAATATCTTAGAATTCAACCCAGATATGTTGTTGCTGTTAAGTGCTGTTGAGTTGGTTCTGACTGATAGTACCCCTGTATAGAATTTCCAAGGATCAGCTGTTGGCTTTGAGTTGCCAACCTTGTGATGAACAGTCCAGTGCTTATCCTGTAGCTCCATACCAGAACTCCAGATGTAGAAGTATTCAAAATAAAGCAGACCCACAAAACTGAAAAGAGAGAACCAGAGATACAGTTGCAACAACAAAAACCCCACAAAGTTAAAAAAGAGGTAGTAATATATTTACAGAACTTCTCAATGAAGAGGAAATCAAATAGATTATAAGAAAAACAAATAAAAATAAACCTAACTGTAACCCTAAATACTAGGCCAAGCCTCACTCTAACCTTAGCCCAAGCCTTACTCCTAATACTAACCCTAATCCTAATTACTACCCTAACATAAATGAAGTCCTACACCTTCGGAAACCCTGTACAGGGTCGCTATGGGTCGGAACCGACTCGACGGCACTTAACAACAACAACAAGGCCAACCTAGACGTAGCCATAAGTCTAACTCTATTCACTCCTACTCATACCCACTGTCCCCAGAAGAAGTAAAGAAAACCCTTAGGAAATTCATAAAGTGGATTTTTAATCTGATTCCCTTGACTTCTGACACCTCAACGTAGTATTCCTTCATCCTTCTCTTGAAGTCAATTGTTGGCTCAGAAACCCTCGTCAGCTTTTAACTTTCATCTCCAGAGCTGGGGTGCCTCCCTTTCTGCTTTCATTCATCCATGCTGGTAATCTCTCCTGCAGAATCCTTGTTGATGAACCTAAGAGATCCTGAGCCTTCCTTAACAGAACCTTGGAGGTTCTCAAGTAGATTGAAAGGAGTCGGCAACAGTGTGAGTCAGGGAGCCACTAGGGAGGTCCTCCTGGCCCACTGGACATTTTAAAGTTGAGGAAACTGTGACTCCGCCTAGGGTGGTCCCTGAGAGAGCATGACAGTGGCAGCTCTAGTGGCCATATCCCCAGCACAGTGGCTGTGAAACTGAGTCATTCTTTTCTAGCTCAGGGAGGATGCCTGGCCCAAAATTTTTTCCCTAAGGCCCTAATGCAGGACAGTCTGGCCTGACTCTCAGACGGCAGCTGTGCTCATCTCCTGGCAGATTGGTGGGGGGAGGAACATGGACCAGCACGCCCTGCACGTTTCTGACTCTCAGACTGCAGCTGTGCTCATCTCTTGGCAGATCGGTGGTGGGAGGAACATAGACCAGCACGTCCTGCACGTGGCTGTGGAGGTCATCAAGGAGTCTCGAGAATTGCAGCTGCAGCCCTTCAATGAATATCGCAAGAGGTTTGGCATGAAACCCTACACTACTTTCGAGGAGCTCACAGGTGAGCAGTTGTTTCCTGGACACAGTTCCAGCCCTCGAGGAACTCACAGTAAAGTGAGGGAGAGTCAGGGACACAAATTCTACCACAGATTGTGGCCAGCACCATGACGTGGGAATAATAAGGGCAGGAGAGCAGAGACCTAGGGAGAAGAGAATGACACAGTAAGTAGCCCTGCCTGGGGAGAGAAGGTGCTTTTCCTGCTGGGTTTGAAGGGAAGAGCATTAGGGAGAGAAACAGAGAGTACAAAGGCACAGAGGTCAGAAAGACTGCACCTACTCAGGAGAACGCTGAGTAAGTAGCAGGTATGACTGGAACATGGGGCTTAAGTGGAGGGTGTTCATGTTGTATCCAATTTTAGATATCATGCTAAATATATTGAGTTTTACTCTATCTAAACAAACAAACAAAACCCAAACCAGTGTCCTCAGACAACCCCAATGCATGGCGACTCTATATGTGTCAGAGTAGACCTGTACTCCTTAGGGCTTTCAGGAGCTTTTCAGCAATAGATCACCAGGACTTTCTTCTAATGCACCTCTGGATTGACTAACACCTCTAACCTTTGGTTAGCAGCCAAGCATGTTAACCATTTACACCATCCAGGGACCCTTATTCTGTTATTGTTGCTGTTAAGTACCATCGAATTGGTTCTGACTCATAGCAACCCTGTATAGGATTTTTGAAACTGTAAATCTCATAGGAGCATAAAGCCTCATCTTTCTCCCATGGAGTTGCTTGTGGGCTCAAACTTCCGACCTTTTGGTCTAGTTCGTAAATGCCCTTTTATGGGCCAGCTGCATAAGATACACTTGGAAAACTGATGAAAATAATAAAATCCCAGATGTTACTCCCAGTTGTGATGATTCTGGAAGTAGGTCTGGGTCATGCACAAGCATCTGTACATCCACACACAGTCTTTTGTTTGAGATCTCCAATTATTGGGGATCCTTGTCAGAGATAACAAGAAGCCATTGTAGGACTTTGAGCAGGATGTGACATGACCCATGATTCTGCACTAGTGTCCCATAGAGGATGGATTTGAAGTATGGAGGATGGAGTAGCAGTGCTCAATGTCCTTGGTTCCTATCTGTGAAGATGTGTGTTTCAGAATGAGGCAGATCTTGGGACCAGTGGAAGAGTTTCCCATAATCCTGGAATGGCAATCTTTGGGTTTGCCAAAGAGCACCCATTCTTTAATGGACTTTGATGAACACTCCAGAGAGGCAGAAAAAATAGACACTCTATGTCAGTTTTAGGTTTCTGAGCTCCAATAGAATGAAGGGGCTTGGACTAGGATAAGGTCTTGAAGCCTGTCCGTGAAAGAAGTGGTTCCCTGTTAGAATGATCAGGTAGTTAGGGACCAGAGAAGACAGGTGAATTGCTCAAGGTACCACTGTTAGTTGGCAGACCCAGGCCCTTAGACTGTATTCAGTGGCACAATCCTTCTCTAGATTCAGCCCTGGAAGAAAGTTAATGCCTTTTCCCAGTGCCTGCTAGGCCAGGTTTAGGTTATGTTTCCAGTTGTTCAAACTAATGTTCTTGAGTCCCTTATTCCCCAGTAAAAAATGGACTTAGAAGGCTCCCTCCCCAGATGAACCTATTGGCAGCATGGCTTTGACCCTACCTTTGCCTCTTTCTTACAGGAGAGAAGGAGATGGCGGCTGAATTGGAAGAGCTGTATGGTGACATTGATGCCATGGAGTTCTATCCAGGGCTGCTTCTTGAGAAGTGCCTTCCAAACTCCATTTTTGGGGAGAGTATGATAGAAATTGGGGCTCCCTTTTCCCTCAAGGGCCTCCTAGGGAATCCCATCTGTTCTCCGGAGTACTGGAAACCAAGCACATTTGGTGGCGAGGCAGGTTTCAACATTGTCAAGACTGCCACACTGAAGAAGCTGGTGTGCCTCAACACCAAAACATGTCCCTACGTTGCCTTCCGTGTGCCGGACCCCAGCCAGGATGAACAGCCTAGTGTGGAGCGGCCAGCCACAGAGCTCTAAGGGGACAAAGCAGCAGCATTCTGGAGGAATGCCGAAGCCAGGGCTGATAGTCTTAAATGCTGGGTTTCTCGTTTGGTATTGAGACTGTTAGAGCTGACATTTACAACTTTGAAACCTTCAATCAATGATCTGGAATGTTGTGGATTTGTTTGTTGTTCTAGAATGCTGAATTCCTGGTTAATCATCCAGAATGTTAGGAGTGGTTCTCATTTGGCATACCAGAACTCTGGGTTCCTGGTTGACAACCTATAATGTCAGCTTTCTGGTTGATTTAGAATGTAGACATTTTTAGAATGTGAAACTCCTGATTAAGTCATCTGGGAAGTTCATCTAGAAAGTTAGGGATCTCTTATTTTGCAGTCTAGAATTGTGGGTGACCCTCTGGGATGTTGATTTTATGACTGGTGATCCAGAAAATTGTGTTCTTGCTTGATGATCCAGAACACTGGCTAATATGCCCGCACAGTCCTGATATGAATGTCTAGCATGTTGATTTGATTTATTTTCCTGTTCAACAAGATATCCATAGAGCAGGGAATCTAATATCCAACAAATACATTACCTGAACCTGTTCCTGTACTGAGGGAAACAAGAAGTTGGGGTATTTTTCTTGGGGCCCCCTACTTGGACCCTGGTCCAAGGATGTAGAAAGAACAGTTGGGCCTTCTCTGCCTTTGGCTGGGAAGCATCAGAGCTTGGACCCTTCTAGGTTTTGAATCATGGCAGCTGTTTCTCAAGAGGCTAATAAAGTTCTCTTTCCAAAGTTGCATGCTATGTGTCTCTTTTGGTCCCATCCTTAGAAGTAGGGACAACATTGAAGGGGTCCTTCTCCTTGTCACAAACTATGTGTGATAGAGGTTGCAGCACAAGACTTTCTACTGGGATCCCTTGGGATCTGCCATTGTGTATATGCTCCACCACTGTTACATTTGTTTTTTGTGTGACTTGTTGTTGTTGTTAGTGCTGTTGAGTCAGTTCCAACTCAAATACAAACCTTGTATAGGGTTTCCAAGGAGTGGCTGGTGAGCTTGAACCTCTGACCTTGCAGTTCAAACTGATTTTGCAGTCCAGTGCATTAACCCACAGCGCCACACCAGGCTTAGGCATTACATTTTGCAAGCTGCTCTCCTAAAATAAATAAGGACCCAGTCCCATGAGATATAGCATTCACTTCCCACCATCCTCCTTTAAAGAGAATGCAATAGACATGAGGTGCATGTATGGGGGAGAGCACTTACTGTGTGCCAACTTCACACTCTGGTGGTGGTGGTGGTTGTGGGCCACTGAGTGGGTTTCAACTCATAGTGACCCTACATAAGGTTCCAAGGTTCTAAATCTTTACAGGAGCAGAAAGCCTCATATCTGTCCTGTGGAGTGGTTGGAAGAATCAAACTGCTGACCTTGGGTATTCTTGTACCAACAGTATGAGCTAGATGGTATATCCCCATTTAAAAACAGTGACAACCAAGACTCAAGAATGGTTACACAACATGCCCACAGGTGACAGAGTCAAGCATGGAACCCAGGTGTGTCTGAGTCTAGATGTTGTACTATGTGATCCATTCAATTTTTCCTGGCTTCCCGATGTGACTCGGTGCCAGGGTTGTCTTCTCTGTCTGTCCCAGGGTCTAAGATAGAGGGCAGGATAGAAGTGTATAGCTCCACTTTACATACATGGTATTAATTCAGTCACAAATATTTGCTTTCCTAAGTGCTTAATATATGCCAGACATTGTTAGGGGTTTGAGACTACAGCAGTGAGTGATCAAGTCAGACAAGGCTTCTGGTCTTACAGAGCCCTCATTCAAGTTGGGTAGAACAAATAATAAACAAGAAATCAGTTAAAGAAGACAATTGTTTTGTTCACTCTGCTCTTCCTCTCCTACTCCACTGTGGAGCCCTGAGATGAAGCAGATCACCTGGAGTTTATAATATAACACACCTGGAGTGTAAATAACAGCACCTATTCTAGCCAGTTTAAGCATTAAGGAATTTATTATAGGACCTTTTGTAGCTCAGGAAATCACTGGGAAGGTCAGAGAATTAGACTGCAGACCTCACCCCGCCACTCCTGTGAAGATGCTTCTGCTCCTGCCAGCAAGCACCAGCATCTCAGATTGCACGTCTGCTGCTAAAATTGCACTACGGTTGCCTGAAAGCTGGCTGCTTCTCCAGCCTCAGATTGCACGTCTGCTGCTAAAATTGCACTACGGTTGCCTGAAAGTTGGCTGCTTCTCCAGCCTCCTGGGCCAGAAAATGGATTCCATGTGGTGCATGGTTTCTCACTTTGCTCTACTTAGAATTAAGTCATCTTAACTCACATGTGGACTGATGGAAGCTAGCTCATATGTCTGTAATCCAGCTTCAAGGGAGGGTGCGAAAGTGAGTTTTCTGGTTTGTACCTTGTGGAGGAGAGGCCTATGAAGTAGGAAATTTCTGCATATCTAAGAAGGGTGTTCAGAGGGGATGGAAAAGAAGAAAAGTCTATCTCGGTAGATCTGAGTTTTCTTAGTTCTGTTTTGACTCTGTGGGTGCTTTCCCTAGAATATCACAGAGAACATCACAACGGTAGCACAGTTAATCTGGTAGCAACCAAATGTAATTGCAGACAAAGAATTTATGTGAAATTACGGAAGTCCAGAAGAGCAGAAATACAAAGGACTTTAGCGAACATATATTGCAATTTTTAAATAAGGTTAAGTAAAAAGTGACAAAAATGTTAGCTTATAAAGCAATTTTTAAGGATTAATTATATTTTTCCTAGAAAAACGACCTTTTAAATTATAATAACTATGTGTGAATAGCATTAAAGGACATGGAAACCTAAAAGGTACTTTCATAGAGCACTATTAAAGAAAACTAAAACGAAATATTTCCCTCACAATCTTACCTGCTATTCAAGTTTAATTTAAAGTTAGTTTCCTCCCAGTCTTGGTCAAAATATTTGTTTTACTCTCAATCTTTACACTTTTAGTCAAAAGTGCTTTTGAGGGACAGAACAACCAGAAAGAAACTTGACAAAGTTACAGAGGAACTAAACAGCACAATCAACCAACTTGACCTCATAGATGTGTACAGAGCATTCAACTCAACAACAACACAATATACATTTTTCTCCAGTGCACATGGAACATTCTCCAGAATTGCCCATGTGTTAGGTCAAAAAGCAAGCCTCCATAAATTTTCAAATATCAAAATACTACAAAGCATCGTTTCAGACCACAATGCCATAAAATTAGAAATCAACAATAAGAAGACCAAGGAAATAAAGTCAAATACATGGAAACTGAACAACACCCTGCTGAAAAGCGACTGCATAAAAGAAATCAAATGTGAATTCACAAAGTTCCTAGAACCAAATGAGAATGAAAACACAACATATCAAAATCTTTGAGACATAGCAAAAGCGGTGCTGAGAAGACAATTTATTGTGATAAATGTGCACATCCAAAAAGAGGAAAGAAGCAAAATTAACACATTAACACAGCATCTCCAACAATTAGAAACAGACCAACAGAGGGAACCTGCAATCACCAAAAGAAAAGAAATAATAAAGATAAGAGCAGAAATAAATGAAATGGAAAGCAGAAAAACTATATAAAGAATCAACAGGACAAGAAGCTGGTTCTTTGAAAGGATTAATAAAATTGACAAACCACTGGCAAACTTAACAAAAGAAAAGAGGGAGAAGACACAACTCACATTAGAAACCACAAACCACACAACAGAACCAAATGGAATCAAAAGGATAGTAACAGAATACTATGAAGAGTTGTACTCCAACAAATTAAAAAACTTAGAAGAGATGGATACATTTTTAGAAAAACACGACCTACCTAAACTTACACACAGTGCAGTAGAAAACCTGAACAGACACATAACAAAAGAAGACATTAATCAGGTCATCAAAAAACTTCCAGGCCCAGATGGCTTCACTGGTGAGTTCTATCAAACATTCAGGGAAGAGCTGTCACCAATTCTACTTAAATTATTCCAGAATATAGAAGAGAATGGAAAACTTCCTAATACTTTTTATGAAGCAAGCATAACCCTCATACCAAAACCAGGGAAAGATGTCACTAAGAAAGAAAATAATAGATCAATATCCCTCATGAACATAGATGCAAAAATTCTCAACAAAATCCTAGCCAACAGAATCCAGCAGCACATAAAAAAAAAAATAATAATAATACATTATGACCAAATGGGTTTCATAAAAGGGATGCAAGGATGGTTCAACATTAGAAAAACAATCAATGTAATCCACCATCTAAGTAAGAAAAGGAAAAGAACTACATGATCATATAGATTGATGCAGAAAAGGCATTTGACAAAATCCAACATGCATTCCTGATAAAAGCACTCAACAAAGTAGGAATTGAGGGGAAATTCCTCAACATAATCAAAAGCATATATACAAAATCAACAGCCTACATTACTATCAATGGAGAGAAACTGAAGGTCTTCCCTCTGTGAATGGGAACCAGACAAGGATACCCTTTGTCACCACTCCTATTCAATATTATTTTGTAAGTCATAGCCAGAGCTATACAGCAAGATAGAGATTAAAGGCATCCAAATTGGCAAAGAGGAAATAAAACTCTATTTGCGGATGATATGATCCCCAAAGACTCAGTAAAAAAGCTATTAGACATCATTGGAAGATTCAGCAAAGTGGCAGAGTATAAGATCAACAAACAAAAATCAGTTGGATTCCTCTATAGTAACAATAACAGCGCTGAAAAGGACATTAGGAAAGCAATACCATTTACAATAGCCACCCAAAGGATGAAATATTTAGGAATAAATGTAACTAGAGAAACAAAGGACCTTTACAAGGAAAATTACAAAACACTACTACAAGAAACCGAAAGAGACCTACAGAAGTGAAAGAACATTCCATGTTCCTGGATAGGAAGACTCAACATCGTGAAAATGTCAGTACTGCCCAAAGCAATTTATACATATAATGCAATCCCAATCCAGATTCCAACAACATTCTTCAAAGAGATGGAAAAGAAAATTACAAACTTTATATGGAAAGGAAAGAGACCCAGGATAGGCAAAGCACTGCTTAAGAAGAAGAACAAGGTCGGAAGCCTCTCACTCCACGATTTCAAAATTTACTACATGGCTACAGTGGTCAAAATAGCTTGGTACTGGTACCATGAAAGATACATTGCTCAATGGAACAGAATTGAGAATCCAGATATCAGCCTATCCACATACAACCGACTGATTTTTGATAAAGTGCCTAGGTATGTTAAAGTGCCTAGGCATAGGGAGGAGATAGTCTGTTTAACAGATGGTGCTGGCAGAACTGGAAAGAGATATACAAAAGATTCAAACAAGACCTTTACCTCACACCCTATACAAAAACCAACTCAGCATGGATTAAAGACCTAAATGTGAATCCCAAAACTATGAAGGTCATCAATGAAAAAATAGGAACAAATGTGAGGGCTCTAATTCAGGGTATACACACAGACTACCAAACATTTTGAAAATTGCACAAACAAAAGTAGACAAAATAGATGATTGGTACATACTAAAAATTAAAAACTGATGTGCATCAAAGACTTCACCAAAAGACTAAAAAGGGAACCCACAGAATGGGAAAAAATCTTTTGCAACGACACATCAGACAAGGGACTCATTTCTAAAACATATAGAAAGCTACAACACCTCTAGAAGACAAGGACAAATAACCCAATTAAAAAATGGGCACAGGACATGAACAGACACTTCACCAAGGAAGAGATCCGGGCAGCCAACAAACATATGAAGAAATGTTCAGAATCACTAGCCATCAGAGAGATGCAAATCAAAACAACAATGACATATCATCTCAGCAAAGATCAAAAAAGTAGAGGACAATAAATGCTGGCGA
>NW_006408599.1:516576-517149 GCF_000296735.1 Chrysochloris asiatica | reverse complement strand
AAAGAAAAAATGAGGAGTGACTGCTGATGGGCACTTGGCTTCTTTTTTGTCAATGAGAATATTCTGGAATTACAAATTGGTGATGTTTATACAGCTCTGCTATTATGCTAAAGACAATTGAATTGTATACTCTAAAGGGTGAATTTTATTATATGTTCATAATATCTCAATCAAAAAATGAATGGAAAAAAAAGTGCTTTTGAGAGGGAGAGTTGCTGTGTGCTGATGACCGAGGGGCAGGCTTGCAGGGTAAACCCTTTGGTTGGTTGATGATGCATGGAGGGGATTATAAGCATGGCAATGAAATGATATACGATAGGATGAATGTAAAGCTAATGTTTTCCCATGTAAACTATCACATAATTCACAATAAAACATTTTTTTAAAAAGTGCTTTTGAGACATTTGCACAATTTTGGTCTTGGTATTTTGAGCTTTACAATAATGTGGCAGTGCATCCTTGAAGATTTCTATGGCAGGTTCTTCCCAGGGCCCTGCCTTCCTTCACTGGAGTATAACGTATACACAATAATGAAGTACATTGATCTTTTTTATTTTAAAATTGTGGTAAATA
>NW_006408599.1:506307-516224 GCF_000296735.1 Chrysochloris asiatica | reverse complement strand
ATTTGCTCTTTCAACACTTTTTACATGTACAATTCAGGGACATTAATTACATTTATCATGTTTTGCAACCATAACCACTATGTATTTCCAAACTTTTCCAATACTCTTAACACAATTTCAGTTCCCCCCTAAGCAATGACTTCCTCTTTGCTTTGGGCTCCATGTATTTGCCTAATTTAGATGTTTCATGTAAGTGACATTATACAATCATAAACTTTGCCATTTGTCCTTTTGTGACCAATTTATTTCACTTTCAATAATACTGGAGCCTGGATCAGGACTTCATAACTGAGTAATAAGATTCCATTGTGTGTGTACCCATTATGTTTATTCATTCATCTATTTATGGACATTTAGCTTATTTCCACTAAATTGCACAGCTCAGTAAATTTTATATACGAGGGGGCTTCAAAAGTTCATGGAAAAGTTCCATTATCTTTTAATTCCATTTTCTATGAACTTTTTGAAGCCCCCTTTCATGTATAAATGCAAATAACCACCAAACAAATCAAGATATAGAGCATTTCCAACCCACTAGAAGACTCTCTTTTGGCCCTTTTCTGTCAACAACCCTTCAAAGGCAACCACTATTTTTACGTATATCGCCAAATGATTAGCTTTGCCTGTTCATGGAAGGCATATGAATGTGTTGGGTCTGACTTCTTTTATTCAGCAGAATGTCTCTTGATAATTTAAAAAATTTTTTAAATTTAAAAAATTGCTGTGTTAAGGAGCTCTGGTATCATAGTGGTTACGAGTTGGGCTGCTAACCTCAAGGCCAGCAGTTCGATACTACCAGTGGCTCCACAGGAAAAAGATGAGGCTTTCTACTCCCATAAAGATTTACAGCCTCGGAAACCTTGTACAGGGTCGCTATGGGTCGGAACCGACTCGACAGTGAGTAACAACAACAACAAGCTTCATTGTATGATTATACCACAGTTGATTTATCTAAGCTATTGGTGGAAGGGAGTGTGGTGGCTCCACTGGATAAACACTTTTACCCACAAGGTCAGTGGTTTGAGGCCACTAGTCACTCTGGAGGAGAAAAATGAGGCTTTCTGCTCCAATAAACACTTAAACCCTTGGAAACTCTATACAAGATTACTATGAGTCGGAACAGACTTGACGGCACATAATAACAACAACAACAAATAATGGGAAACAATTTTTGTTCTCTATTCAAAATCTCCCTGCTGGCCTTCCCTTGCTTTGTGGACTGATGAAAAGAGAAAATAAATTCACAATTGTGATATGCGCTGTGAGAAAAGATGAAAGTGAAAATATTTATTAAAAGTCTACTCTTTGGCTTTGCCTGTAGATCTCATTATTTTCATAACAACCCTAAGGGATAGGTTTTCCTATTTCACAGGCAAGGAAATTGAGATGCAGAGAAGTCAGGTGACTTGTCTAGAGCCATTCAGCTAGGTAGTAATAAGAGGCAGTATTGAAATTCTAGAGTTTGGCCTCTTTCCACCATATTGCTGTGTTTAAGACATCTGGAAACATCATCACAGTGGGGGTGGGGAGTGGAGAGTGTAAGTGAAGCAATGCGGTGTGCATTGATGACGTTAATGCATTTCCAGATAATTCGACTAATAAGTTTTGATTGGAGACCACGTCATGCAGCCTCTTGGTCTTACTTTTCCTCTGTGAATAAGTCTCTCTTTGACTCACTTTTCCCAGGCTTGCTACCTCTTTTGAGATGTATGACTTGAACTCTGTATACTACACTGATGTTCATTAATGTAACTGGTACCCTTAAGTCTAAAGAGAGCCGAAGTCAAGCCCTGCTTCCTAGAAATGGGCACATATAACTGTGGCCATTTATCTCCCTACCTGCTAGTCACCTAGGTTTCTCTCCACTTCTCTAGCACACTCACGATGCTCCAGGCTCAGAGCTCTGTCCTCCCCACACAGTGGTACTCACATGCCTGGTCTATCTTAGTTCTCAGTTCTTGCCTCAGTGGGAGTGTCTCAAGACAGATCCTAGTTCTTTCCTCCTATATGCGCCATGAAGTAGCATGGTGGTTATGAGTCAGGCTGGTAACCTCAAGGTCAGCAGTTCAAATCTACCAGCTGTTCTGTGGGAGAAAGATGAGGCTTTCTGCTCCCATAAAGATTTACAGACTCAGAAACCCTATACAGGGTTGCTGTGAGTCAGAACCAAATCACCGGCACACCACTACCACCATACACCCAGTGAGTTAAAGAAACAGGTCTGACAGCGTTTGTTTGTTTCTTATTGTGGTAAAATACACATAACAAAACATTTTTTAAAAAGATGATTTTAGCTTTTTAAAGTGTACAAATGAGTGGCATTTAGTACATTCACAGTGTGTGTTCTGCAACTGTCACTACTAGCTTGTTCAAGAACATTTTCATCATTCTAAATTGCACCTAGTAAATAGTCACTCCCCATTTTCTGCTCCATATGTTGTTGTTGTTGTTAAGTGCCATCGAATGGATTCTGATCCATAGCAACTCTGTATAGCCCCTGGAAATCACTAATCTGCTTACTGTCTGTCATTTTTATAAGTTCTTGCTACGTATCAGTCATTATGTTAATCTCATAGTACACATTACTTGCATTTTATTGAAATTGGGGTTCTTCCTTCCATTTCACAGATGAGAGGACTGAAGCTCAGACTGGAGAGATTTCTGTGATGTTGCAAAACCCGTCACTGGAAGAATCTGGACTAGAATCCCCAGCCTAGCGCTGTTTGTAATTCATGTTAAAAGATGGCCAAGATCCAAGAGGCCCTTTCTTGTTATGAACATGATGTGCGTCTCTGTGACTCCTAAGCTCATCCTCATTCTGTTTGGAAGGTCAGCGGTAACAAAAAATGTGGTTAGCACACATTCAAATGACTTATACTCTAGGAATTTTCCAGGACCTGGGATGCTGGATTGAAGGAAGCAGCTTCAATAGTAAAATGCCAGATGTGACTTGGACACTTTTGGCTGCCTTCACAAACCTTGGGATTGCTCACAGGACAGCTGAATAAGAATCAAGGAATGTCTTTGAGTGTGACTTAGGGGGTCTCATAAAGGGCAAGCTGCCAAATGCCTGGTTCTTGTCCACTGATCATTTAAATTTCTCTGTTCAAGAACTTGGGCCCCTGGTTCCCAGGACCACATAGGCTGATTTTGCTTGAAGCGATTGTAATCTCCTTGTCCACAAAAAATAGTTTACTTTTACCATTTCCTGGTAAATGGAAGAGCTCTTCATCATTTTAACTTCATTTGCTCCATTTTGCCATTTGAACTATGGTGGTGGTGGTGGTGTGTCCTCAAGCCAGTTCCGACTCATAGTAACACGGTATAGGGATTCTGAGGCTGCAAATCTTTACAGGAGCAGAAAGTCTTATGTTTCTCCTACAGAGCAAGTGGTGGATTCAAACTGCGTACCTTATGGTTGGCGGTCCAGCACATAACCCACCACGCTACCAGAGTTTCTTTTTGAACTATGGTGGAGATTATGTGCTGTGGAGTCGGTTCCAACTCATAGTGACCCTGTACAGGGTTTCTGAGGCTGTAAACCTTTACAGGAGCAGAAAGCCTCATCTTTCTCCCACAGAACAGCTGGTAGTTTCGGACTACTGACCTTGTGGTTTACAGCCCAATTCATAACCACTATATTTTAATTCAAGCTGCATTTTTATCCTCATAAGACAGCTCTATTATTGCTTTAAGCAGGCACTATTTATTCAGATTTGTCACATTTTAATCCTTTTATTCCATTCATTTCTTCTTACATTTTTTGTCTCCCTAACGACTCGACAACACTTCACAACAACAACAAAAGAACATTCGTTAGCATTTCTTTTGGTGTGGAATTTCTGGACATATGAGGGAACTTCAAAAATTTCTTGGAAAAATTCCATTATCTTTCAATTCCATTTTCCACGAACTCTTCTAAGCCCCTAGGTTGTGTTTTCTATTGATTACACACTTTGTTCTCTATGTTTTTGGCTACTATATAGTTAAGTGCTAACTTATATCTTTAAGGGGGAGGGGCTCAACTTTCTTTGTTTCAGCTAGTCCTATAGGTTGTCTTTTTTGTCTTTCTAATTCTCTACTGAATCTCAACTTTTTTTTTTTTTTTTTTGCTTTCTTGTTCCACTATGGTGGTCTGTCTTTTCAACCATCTGCTAAGAACTACTCTTCAGGGCAGTGTAAAATCACAATGATAAGAAGATATTCAAAGTGGGTTGAGGGAAATAGTTTTAAAGCCTTTTTTGGGGAAATAATCCATAGGATTTGGTGATGGACAGAGAAATGAATCATGAAAGAAAGAAGAAATCAAAGATGACCCCTAGGTCATTGAATAGCTCATGGGTGGTGGTCCCATTTACTGAAAGGGGGAAGACTAAACTGAGAGTGTCCTTACAAAAGTACACAGGTAAGACATTCAAGTTTCAAAAGAGGAGTTGGATGCATGCATACAGAGTCCACAGGAAAGGTTTGAGGTGCAAGGAGAACACGAGCCAGAGATAGAAATTTCATTTATTTTTGTTGTTAAGTGCCGTTGAATTGGTTCTGACTCATAGTGACCCTGTATAGGGTTTCCAAGGAGTGGCTGGTAGGTTTGAACCACCAACTTGGTGGTTAGCAGCCCACTGCTTATCCTACAGCACCACACCAGGACCCCATGAGTATATATATTGTTGTTAAGTGTTGTGGAGTTAGTTCCGATTCATAGTGACTCTGTATAGGGTTTCCAAGGAGCAGCTGGTGGGTTTGAACTGCTGACTTTGTGGTTAGCAGTTCAGTGCTTATCCTACTGTGCCACACCAGGACTCCAATATGAGTATGTATATATATATATATATACCTCAGTACTAAAGGAACAAATCATATTGCTCACTGCATATGGACAGCATCTCCTATGATTAGAATTCACTTTAGAAATAATGAAACAAAAAGAACATACAGTGAAAAAAAAAAAAAAAAAAGCACAGTGCAAGCACAGAAGAGAGAGTTATTAATTCCACTTGGACGTAAGGAAAAGGAAGACTATTTAAGAGAAAGATATAGAGGAGTCAGGCCTTGGAGGGTAGAAACTAGGCATTGGCTAAGCGAACACAAGAAAGGACATTATAACCACATACAAAGACATGGAGTGTAAAGAAGTGTTGCGTGTTGGGAAATGCAGAATTGTTCAGGATTTAGTATAGGAATGAGATGGCAATTATATATCTTGTATGGTGTGGTGCAGTAGGCTGAGGTGCTATAAGGTTGGCAGTTCAAGCTCACCAGCTGCTCCTTGGAAACCCTATGCAGGTTGGAACTGACTCAAAAGCAAATAGCAAAAACAACAACAACAACAGAATCAAAGAAGCTTTTTTTCTGTATGTAAACCTTTTCTTCACTTTTTATAATGTTTTTGTTATGTGCTATCGAGTCGATTCCAACTCAAAGCAACCCTGTATAGGGTTTCCTAGGAGCAGCTGGTGGTTCTGAACCACCGACCTCTCAGTTGGCAGTCCAGTGCTTATACTACAATGACACACCATTTATTCTTTTGTGATTGACTTACTTTACTCAGCACAATGTTTTCCAGTTTCATCCATGTTATGAGCCGTTTCATGAATTCATCATTATCCTTTAACATTGCATAGTATCCCATAGTTTGTTTATCCATTCATCCACTGGTGGGCACTCAGGTTGTTTCCATGTTTTTGCTATTGTTAATAATGCTGTGATGAGCACAGGTGTGTACACACACACACACACACACACACATATATATGTCATGACTCTTATTTCTCTAGGATATATGTGAGATTGCTGGATCATATGGAATTTCCATGCCTAGCTTTTTAATTAAGGAAGTGCCATACTATTTTCTGTAATGGTGAAACATTTCACATTGCCACCATCAGTGTATAAGAGCTTGTCTCCACTGAAGAGTTCTGATCAACATTTTCATTTTCTGGCTTTTTGAAAAATTAGTGTCCTTATAGTTAGGATGAGATGGTATCTCATTGTAGTTTTGCTTTGTTGTTGCTGTTAAGTGCCATCAAGTTGGTTTCAGCGCATAGCAACCTAGTATAGGTCTTCCGAAGAGTGGCTGGTGAGTTTGAACCACTGACTTTTTGGTTCAAACCAACCTTGAATTCCTGCACTTAACAGCAATTTAAGTGAGTGCCACACCAGAACTCCCTTTGTTTCATCTCAATAATTACAACCCCTTCCCAACACAACAGTTATCCTACTTCCTCCCCGTGTGATTTCCCCATCACCCTTAACTTCTCCACCCCTGTGACACTGCTTTTGATGATGGTGATGGTGATTCTAACCTCTTGGAGCAGCTAGAAGGCATCGATTGCGAAATATCAGACAGTCTCAGTGCACCTGGAGCACCCTCTGTGGGGACTGGTCTACTCCATGGCCTCCTTAATGAGGCCTCTGAGAAACTCCACTTGAGAATCTCCTGGCTCCGCTGCTTTGATACTAACTGGTCACTTAGCAAAGTTGTTTGTGGTTCATCTCTTATGAAAAGTTTGGTTTCTTCTAAGTGAGCTTTGTTGCTGTTAAGTACCATCGAGTCAGTTCCGTCTCAGAGCAACCCTGTATAGGATAATGCTCGACTGTGAGCTTGAACTGCTAACCTCGAAGTTCAAATCAACTTTGCAGTCCAGTGCTAAATGAGCCGTGTTTAGTAATTAGGCATGGCAGTCTCTCAGCGGAGACGTTTCCGACTTAGAAAACTAGACTTTGACTGACACTGTCACTAACTCAATCCTACAAGCAGGACCTACGGGGTTCTGGTCTGGAATTCTGCCTGGTACTGAGATCCTGAGTTGAAGGCAAGGTCTTGCACAGTCATTATCATCCCTAGTCATTTCCTCTACTTTAAAGGAAGTTTAAGATTATAAAATAAGATTGGTGAAAGCCCTGAGGCAGGAGTGTCTGATGTTTAAGTGGGCTGGTGTGGCTGGTCTGAACCCAGTGAGCTGAGAGACAGGGAGTGAAGTCAGAGAGCTCACTAGGGGCCAGTTCATGTAGGGCCTTATGGGCCATTATAATCAGCTTTAATGATTTAATGCTTTAATGCTGAGGCAAATTTATCAATATTGCATTGTCAATGCATTTTGATCTCATTAAGAACTTTTTCCTAACCCAAGATCTAAAAACTTTGTTTTCTAAGAGTTTTATTTTCTAAAGTCAGTCATGAATTCATCCTTCTGAAGTGTTCTGTTCAGTGACATTTAGCAATGTATGCTCTTATGTAAAAGCCACAGTCAAGATGTATAACATTTTCATCACTCTAAAGTTCCCTTTGTAGTCACTATCCCCTGCCTGGCCCCAAACTCCCAGGCCCAGGCAAACATTTATCTGATTTCCTGTTTCTAGAATGTCGTTTAAGTGGAATCATGCAATATGCAGTGTTTTTTTTTTTTTTTTTTGATCTAGTTTCTTTTACTTAACAACTGTTTTGAGATTCATCCATTTTGTTACATGTAGTTTAATTCTTTTTATTGCTTGGTAATATTCTATGTACGGATGTACCACAATTATTCATCCATTTATCAGTTGAAGGACGATCTCCAGTTTTTGACTATTATGATTAAACATTTACATATAGTTATGTGTATTCTCATTTCTCTTGTATACAAACCTAGGAGCAGAATTACTAGGTTGTTATGGAAGGTTTGGAGTTCTGGTGTGGCTCTGTAGGATTAGCAGTGGACTGCTAACTGCAAGGTCTGAAGTTTAAACCCACCAGTTATTCCTTGGAAACCCTGTACAGGATCACTATGAGTTGGACCCTTAACAACAACAACAACACACCCACTAAAATGACAAAAATTTTAAAGGTCGACATCACTAAGGGTTGGTTAGGAGAGCACCTAGAAATCTTATGCATTATGAAATGAATAATCACTTTGAAAACAGTTAGGCAGTTCATTTAAACATTTAACCAACACCTACCATTGTTGTTACTGCTAAGTGCCATAGAGGCAGTTCCTACTCATAACCCTGGATAGGGTTTCCAAGGAGCAGCTGGTGGGTTTCAACTGCCCACCTTGTGTTTTCCAGTCCAGTGCTGATCCTAGTGGTTTGAATTTGCATTATCTTAATGACTGCTCCTCAGAAACCCTATACAGGGTCGCTATAGGTCAGAACCGACTGGATGGCACTTAACAACAACAACAACAATGACTAATCATGGTGAACAGTTTTCTTTTCTTTTTTTGGGGGAAACTTTTTATTGTGAATTGAGTGACGGTTTACAGAGAAGATCATCAGTTTTACATTCAACAAATCATACACTTTATTGTCCCTCTATATACCTATCCACTGCTTAGTGGAAAATTGGGCCATAAGGGTGAGTTCTGTTCCTGACCTGAAGGTCATAGTCTCAAGTTCTTCCAGTCTCTTTCTGATCAGTAAGTCCATTAAAAAAAAAAAAAAAAATCTAGAGTTTTGTTCCACATTTTCTTTTACTCTATCTGGGCCCTTCTAATGTGATCGCTTTCAGAGCAGTTGGTAGTGGTAAGCAGGCACCATCTAGCTCTTCTGGTCTCAGCATCATGATGACTGATGCTCACATGCTCCATTGGTCCATTGGACTAATTGATTCCAAGCATCTTCTATTTTTTTCAATCTTTTTTCATCAGCACATGTAGAGACCACTAGTTGCACCTTAGATGGTCACTCATGAGCTTTTAGGTCCCAGTCTCTATATTGAACACTTTTTCATGTGTGCATTTGTCATCTGTATATTTTCTTTGGTCAAGTATCTGTTAAAATCTTTTGACCATCTCTTAATTGTATGACTTAATCTTCTTAGTATTGGTTTTGAGAGTCCTTTATTCTGGATACATATATGTCATCAGATACATGTTTTGCAATTTCGCTCAGGCTGTGGTTTGTCTTTACATTCTCTCTCTCTTTTTTAAAAGCTTTTATTGTGAATTGAGTTATAGTTTACATGGGAGAACATCAGTTTTACATTCATCCTATCGTATTTTGTTTCATTGCAATGACTGGCAAGCCCCTCCATGCATAATCATTCAACAGCAATTGCTTCTATGTCTTTATATTCTCTTAATAGCATCTTTCAAATTATGTTGGTAGGTGTCGTTGAGTTAGTTCCAACACATATACACAGCAGAGCAACACCTATGCACAACAGAACAAACACTGCCCAGTCCTGTGCCATTCTTATAACCATTTCTATACTTGAGCCTATGGTTGCTGCCACTATGCCAATCCATTTTGCTGAGGGTCTTCCTCTTTTTTGCTGACACTCCACTCCACTTTACCAAATTCCTTCTCCAGGTCCTTCCTGATGTCTGAAGTATGAGAGAGGAAGTCTCACCCTCCTGGTTTCTAAGGAGCATTCTGGCTGTACCCATTCCAATGAAGTTTTTTTTTTTTAATGTTTTATTGTGAATTATGTGATAGTTTACATGGGAGAACATTAGTTTTACATTCATCCTATTGTTTATCGTTTCATTGCCATGGTTACAATCCCCTCCATGCATCATCAACACTACAAGCCTATTCCCCCCGCCCCCCGGGTCGTCAGCACACAGCCCCTCTCCCTCTGTGTCTAAAGTCCCCAACTGCTCCATCTCTCCACGTCATCATCTCTGCCTCCATCTCAGGCATTACTGCTTCTCTGGGTAGGGTCCAGCTCTCTGCTCTTCTCCCTCGATGGTCCCAGGGACCTCTGCTCCTAGACTGCATAGTCAACCACTCCCCTCCTTGCTACAAAACGTCTACCTTTACATTTCCAACCCTCACAAGCAGTCCTGATAACAATTATTCACTATTGTATCACAAGAGATCCATCCCATTTCATTTCATCAGCCCCACCTAGACAGATTGTATACTACTCAGTGGAGAGTCTACATTCCTCCATGCCCTCTGAATCTAGGTTCCCTCTTGAAAGCTTGTAA
>NW_006408599.1:502447-504683 GCF_000296735.1 Chrysochloris asiatica | reverse complement strand
GCTTTTGTAAATAGTGCTGCTGTGAACAGTGGTGTCCATATATCTTCTCGTGTTGTGGCTTGTTTTTCTTGTGGAGCCATTTCTGGAGCCTTTTTCTTTGTTAATGCCTTCATGGAATCTTGGACTTCATCCTTCAGTGCCATTGGCTCTTGATTAATTCTACCTCTTTAAATAAGGAGCTCTGGTAGCGTAGTGGTTACAAATTGGGCTGTTAACCTCAAGGTTGGCAGTTCGAAATTACCAGCAGTTCCACGGGAGAAAGATGAGGTTTCTGCTCCCATAAAGATTTACAGCCTTGGAAACTCTGTGCAGGGTCATTATGAGTCGGAACCGACTCCATGGTACTTAACAACAACAACCTCTTTACCATTTCTTTTTTGTACAGTAACCCTGCGTATTCCTTCCATCTTCTTTTGATTCTTTCTGCATCATTCAATATTTACCAATGGACTCCTTCAGTAGTGTAAGTCCAGACTTGAATTTTTCTTCAGTTCTTTCAGCTTGAGAAATGTTGAGTATGTTCTTCCCTTTTGGGTTTCTAACTCCAGGTCTTTGCACATTTCATTATACTAATTGATTTTGTCTTCTTGAACTGCCCTTTGAAATTTTCTGCTTAGCTCTTTTAATTCCTATTTGCTTTAGCTTCTCTATGCTCAACAGGACGTTTCAGAGTCTCTTCTGACATTCATTTTGGTCTTTTTTTTCTTTCCTGTCTTCTTAATGACCTTTTGTTTTCTTACTGTATGCTGCTGTTGATGTCATCCCACAACTCTTCTGGTCTTGGGTCATTAATGTCTAATGATTCAAATCTGTTCTTTCTTTCTTTCTTTCTTTTTTTAATGTGTGCTTCCAAAATAATGGGCATACAGGAAAGATTTTCTCTCTCTTCAGTTGGGGACCTGGGATTCTGCAATTGTAAGCCATTTTCTTGATAATAAAGTTTTCTTTATTTACATAAATATACATGTTTCACTGATTTTGCTTCTCTAGAAAACCTGGCCTAAGACATATGGTACTGAGATTGGGATTCTAGAGAAACAAAATCACAAGAATGAGTTTTCTAAATTGGTACTGAAGTCTGGTTAACTTTAAAGGCCCTGATATAGAATCAAATCTGTTCTTGAGATAATATCTAAACCCAGGTAGAATATATACAAGGTCTTATTTTGGCTCTTTTAGAGTTGTTTTCATTTTCTTCAGCTTTAGCCTCAACTTGCATATGAGCAATTGATGGTCTGTTCTATAGTCTGCCCTTTCCTTGTTTTGACTGATGATAAGGAGTTTTTCCACTGTCTCTTCTCACAGATGTAGTCAATTTAACTTCTGCATATTCCATCTGGTGAGGTCCATGTGTACAGTCATATTTTATGTTGTTTATAAAAGTATTTGTAATAAATAAGTCACTGGTCTTGAAAAATTCTATCATATGATCTCCAGCATCATTTTCCATCACCTAGGCTATATTTTCCAACTACTGATCCTTCCTCTTTGTTCCTAACCTTTGTTTTCAACATTTGCGTTCCAGTCACCAGTAATTATCAATACTTGATTGCATGTTTGATCAAATTTCAGACTGAAGAAGTTGGTAGAATTCTTCAATTTCATCATAACTGGTTGGTGAGTAAATTTGAAAAATAGTGATATTAACCGGTCTTCCTTGTAGGCATTTGGATATGCTAGCATAGACAAAGTTATACTTCAAGACAGATATTGAAATGTTCTTTTTGATGATGAATGCTATGCTATTCTTTTTCATTTGTCATTCGTGGCAGAGTAAACCATATGATTGTCAGATTAAAAATGGCCAATATCAGTCCATTTCAGCTAACCAATGTATAGATCTTTATGTGTTTTATTTTATTTTTGACAACTTCCAATTTTCCTAGATCCATACTTTGTACATTCTATGTTCTGATTATTAATGGATGTTGACAGCTGTTTCTCCTCATTTTGAGTCGTTCCTCATCAGCAAATGAATTTTCCCAAACTTTACTACATTTATAACATCAAGGTCAATTTTACTTTGAGGAGACAGCTCTTCCCCAGTTGTATTTTGAATGTCTTCCAACTCAAGGGGCTCATGTTCCATCATTATATCTGACAATATTCTGGTGCTCTTCTTCATGTTTCAGTATTTAATATTCTGGTGCTGTCTGACAGAGTTCCACTGCTATTCATAAGGTTTTCAGTGGCTCAACCTGGTAAAGCATTGTAGGATCAGCACTGGAGTGCTAAC
>NW_006408599.1:431722-502252 GCF_000296735.1 Chrysochloris asiatica | reverse complement strand
TACTATAGTATGGCAAACTGACAGGTGAGTGGTAGATCTTTCAAATAGCAGTCATTTTTAATTTTCATGAAGTTGAATCTATCATTGTTTATTAAGTTTTATTTATTTCTTTTTTTTTTTGCTAAGAAATCTTTGCCCAACCTAAGGTTACAAAGCTCCTCCTGTCTATTTTCTCCTACATGTTTTACAGTTTTAATTTTTACATTCAAGTCTATGATGTATTTTGAGGTAATTTTTGTACATGGTGTAAGGTAAGGATTGAAATTTGTTTTGTTTTTACACATGAATATCCAATTCTTTTCAGCACCAGTTCAAAAACAATCCTTTAACTATTGAATTGCCTGGGAATATTGGTTGAAGATAAATAAATGATGTGTGTGGAAATATATTTTTGAATATTCTCTTGTCTATTGACCTAGAAAACTCAAACCACACTATCTTGATTATTATAGCTTAGTAAGTCTTGAAATTGGGTAGTATACGTCCCCAGTCCCCCCTTTTTTCAACATTATTTGACTTTTCTAGGTCCTTTGCATTTCCATATTGATTTTAGAGCCAGTTTTTCAATTTCTACAAGAAACTTGATGGAATTTCATTAAATTTATAAATCAGGGTTTGACAAAATACAATCCATGGCAGTATCTACCAGAGTTTGTGTGGCCCACTGTTTTTTTATGTTAAGTGCTGTTGAATCGGTTCCCCCATAGAGACCTTATACAGGGTTTCCAAGGAGCGGCTGATGAGTTTAAAGCACCGACCATTCAGTTCAAACCAGCCTTGCAGTCCACCGCATCATCCCATAGTGCCATACCAGCTTAAAATGGTTTTTATATTTTCAATCATATTTAAACAGTTGAAAAACATCAAAAGGAGAATAATATTTTGTGATACCTAAAATTATATGAAATTCAAATTTCATTGTCCATGTTGTTGTTGTTGTTGTCAAGTGCCATCAAGTCAATTCCAACCCATAGCGACCCTGTATAGGGTTTCTGAGGAGTGGCCGGTGAGTTTGAACTGCTGACTTTTCTGTTCAACCCGACTTTGCAGTCCAGCGCATCATCCCACAGTGCTGCACCAGGACTTCATAAATAAAGTTTTATTGGCACACTGCCATACTCATTTGTTATATATTGTCTATAGCTGCTTTTGTGCTGCAATGGCAGGGTTGAGTAGTTGTGACAGAGTCCACATTGCTTCCAAGCCTAAAATATTTACTATATAATTCTTTAGGGAGTCCTGGTACAGCGCTGTGGGTTAATGCACTGGGCTGCAAAGTCAGTTTGAACTGTAAGGTCGATGGTTCAAGCTCACCAGATGCTTGTCGTAAACCCTATACAAGGTCACTATGAGTTGGAACTGACTTGAAGGCACTAAACAACAGCAACAACAACATATAATTCTTTACAGAAAAAAAAATTCTGACCTCTGCAAAAAACTATGAGAAGATCATTAACATCCTAACAATATTGAATATTCTGATCCATGAATTTGGCTGTTCAAGCTTGCCCACAGCCACCTCAAAAGAAAAGGCTGGTGATCTACATCTGAAAAATCAACCATTTAAAACGCTATGGAGCACAGTTCTGCTTTGACACATGTCAGGTTTTCATGAGTTGGAATTGACTTAAACAACTGGTTAGACTTTTGGTGGTTGTTGTTGTAGTTAGGTGCCATCGAGTTGGTACCAACCCATAGTGACCTTGTGCACAGCAGAATGAAACACTGCCCGATCCTGGGCCAACCTCAGTACTGTTGCCACACTTGAGTCCACTGATGTTGCCACTTGGCCAATCCATCTCGCTGGGGGGCTTCCTCTTTTTCTTTGACCCTCCACCTTACCAAACATGATATCCTTCTCCAGCAACTGGTCCCTCCTGACAATATGACCAAAGTATGAAAGATGAAGTTTGGCCATCTTGGCCTCCAAGGAACTCTCTGGATGCACTTCGTCCAACACAGATCTATTGGTTCTTTTGGCAGCCCATGGCACTTTCAATATTCTCCTCCAAAACCATAACTCAAAAGCATCAATCAATTCTTCTACAGTCTTTCTTATTCACTGTCCAGCTTTTGCATGCATATGATGTTATTGAAAATACCATGGCTTGGGTCAGGTGCACCTTAGTCCTCAAGCTGACATCTTTGCTCTTCAACACTAAAAAGTTCTTATGCAGCATATTTGCCTAATGCAAAACGTCGTCTGATCTCTTGACTGCTGCTTCTGTGAGTGTTGATAGTTGATCCAAGAAGAATGAAGTCCTTGACAACTTCAATCTTTTCTCTGTTGATAAGAATGTTGTTTATTGGTCCAGTGGTGAGGATTTTTGTTTCCTTGACATTGAGATGTAATCCATACATCTGTGTTCTTTGATCTTCAACAGTAAAAGTTTTAAGTCCTCTTTACTTTCAGCAAGTAAAGTTGTATCATCTGCATTTGCAGGTTGTTAATGAGTCTTCCTCTAATCCTGATGCCACATTTTTCTTCATACAACACAGCTACTCGGGTTATTTGCTCAGCATACAGGTAGAATATGTATGGTGAAAGAATACAACCTTGTCGTACACCTTTCTTAATTTTAAACCATTCAGTGTTCCCATGTTCTGTTCGAACAACTGCCTCTTGGTCCAGGTTCAGATTCCTCATGAGCACAATTAAGTGTTCTAGAATACTCGTACTTCACAATGTCCATAGCTTGTCATGATCCACACAATCAAAAGCCTTTGCATAGTCGATAAAGCACAGGTAAACATCTTTCTGATATTCTCTGCTTTCAGCCAAGATCCATTGGACATCAGCAATGATATCCCTCATTCTACGGCCTCTTCTGAATCTGGCTTGAACCTCTGGAAATTCTCTGTTAATGTATGCTTACAGTCATTTCTGTATTACCTTTAGTAAAACTTTACTTGCATGGAATATCAAAGAGAGTGTCCAATGATTTCTGCATTCTGTTGGGTCACCTCTCTTTGGAATGGGCACAAATACAGAGCTCTTCCAATCATTCGGCCAGATAGTTGTCTTCCAAATTTCTTGGCAGAAACAAGTGAGTGCCTCCTGTGCTGCCTCACTTTCTTGAAAGATTTAAAAAAAAAATTTTTTTTTTAGACTTTTGGTTAATGGGCATTTGATTTTTTTTTTTTTTTAGCTATTTCATATTATGCTATAATGATGATTTTTCTACACACAGATTTTAGAATACGAGGGATTTCAAAACATTCTTGAAAAAATTCCATTATCTTTTTATTCCATTTTTCCATGAACTGTTTGAAGCCCTGTCATACAAGATTAGTTCAAGGTGTGACTTAGATTGTGCTATAAAAAGGATGTGACTCTGCACTTGTCAAGGAGATCTGGTAGTATAATGAGTTAAGTATTGGAAGCTGACTGCAAGTTTGGCAGTTCAAGCCAATTAGTCACTTCTCAGGAGAAAGATGAGACTGTCTGCTCCAGTAAAGATTTATAGATTCCGAAACCCTAAGGAGCAGTTCTTCTGTGTTCTCTAAGGCTACCATAAATTGGGATAGACTTGATCGCAGTGGATTCAGTTTGATGTTGGTTCTGAGCTTGTCTTGAGAGATTAGAAGAAAGATGAGAATGTACTTCCTACTTCCCAGTTGTCTTCAGAAGTAAAGAACTGCAGCTAGAGAAAATGAGCTGTGGAGCGTGAGAGAGAAGAGATCAGCAGATCAAATCTGGACCTTGGTGGGGTGTTGAGGTTTGGTTAACACTCAGCTAACTGAGTTGTTAACCAAACCTCAACACCCCACCAAGGTCCAGATTTGATCTGCTGATCTATACTCTCTTTTAATAGGAGTCCTGGTGTGGTGCTGTAGGCTAATGCATCAGACTGCAAAGTTGTTTGAACTGCAAGGTCGGTGGTTTAAGTTCACCAGTTGCTCCTTGGAAACCCTATACAGAATCGACTGTCTCAATGGGTCAGAATCGACTCGACAGTACTTAACAACAACAACAAATGCTTAATAACATTAAAAAGGAGCTGTGGTAGTGTAGTGGTTACGAATTGGGCTGCTTAACTCAGGGTCAGCAGTTTGAAACTATCAGCTGTTCCATGGAAGAAAGATGAAGGTTTCTGCTCCCGTAAAGATTTCCAGCCTCGGAAACCCCATACAGGGTCACTATGAGTCAAAACCGACTCCACAGCACATAACCACCACCACCAATGCTTAATAAACACTACAAGTATGTCTGGTACTGTTTCAGGCTGTTTCCTTCATGATCCTCTTGTTTAAAACTCAAACCACTCAGAGGTCTGGAATGTTGACTCTTTTAGCTAGGGAAGCCAGGGATGCTCTTAAGTGAAGAGCTTTGCTCAGAGACACTCAGAGTACTGCTTTGAACATTCCAGATCCTTGGCTATTTTCAGCACATCAGGGCCTTTTAGGTTTAGGGCAGATGGTGCTCTTTTAAAGAAAATCCTCACATTTTCTTTTTTTCTGCAAATCCAAGAGTTTTCTGCTTTGGACAGTTCTCCCTGTGAGTCTCCCTTCTCACCAATGTCTCCATCCCAATATTAAATCTCTATAAATATTTACCAATATTTAAGAACATAAAATAGAATTTTATTATTTATCTGTAAATAGGATAATTGCCTTCAATTAACATAATTGCCCTGCTTATTAAATAAATAATGCTTATGGTTAGAAAGTGTTTTGCTACTGTTAGCTGCTGTCGAGTTGACCATGAACTCATGGTAGAACTGTGCCATAGTGTTTTGGTTTTTTAAAAACACTTTTTATTGCCAATTGAGTGAAGATTTACAGAGCACATTATCAGTTTTATATTCAGAAATCCTATGCTTCATCTCATTTCAATGTTGCAATCCCCTCGATGTTACATCAGTTAGCCCAATTCCTCTCCGTGATTCTTGTTTCATTCCACCTTCTTTCCCAAACTTTCTGAATTTTGTCCTTAGGTAAATGCTGCCATATGCATACCTCACTAGTGTTGTTGTCCCCCTTATATGCCTATCTACTGTTTGGTTGAAAATTGAACCATGAGAGTTAGTTAGTTAGGTCTAGAATTTAGTTCTAGACCTGAAGGGTGACTGAGGACCATAACCTCAGGTTCCTCCAGTTTCTTTCTGAGCCATCTTCTTCTGACCAGTAAGCCTGGTGTCATACTGTTTCCTAGGCTGTAATCTTCACAAGAGGATCCCTATTGGCATTGTAGGTTACGTGTTGGGCTGCTAACCACAAAGTCAGCAGGTTGAATCCACCAGCCACTCTGTGGCACAAAGATGAGACTATCAATTTCTGTAAAGATTTACAGCCTTAGAAACCCTAGGAAGCAGTTCTACTCTGTCCTACAGGGGTGCTGTCAGTTGGAATCTACATCATGACAGTGGGTTAGGGTTTTTATATTTAATCTTTATGGGAAGACCCGTGGTTAATGGTGGTTAAGCTCTCGACTGCTAACTGGAAGACTGATATAGGAGAACGACAAAGCAATCAGCTTCTGTAAAGATTTTCAGTGTTGGAAACACTCTGGGGCAGCTTTGTTTTGACCTCTAGGTCTCGGTGAGTTGGAATCCACACAACTGCAAGGGGTTTGGTCTGGTTTGGAATCTTTCTGTAAACAGATCTCTAGGCCTTCTTTCACAGAGCTGCAGAGTAGGTTTGAAGCAGCTGATTAAGAGCCACTTGTGTCACCCAGGCACAAAACTGTTGTTGTTAGGTGCCATTGAGTTGGCTCTGACTCATAGCAACACTACACACAACTGAATGAAGCACTGCCTGGTCTTGTGCCAATCTCACAATTGTTACACTTGAACCCATTACTGCTGTCACTGTACCAATTCATCTCATTGGGGTCTTCCTTCTTTTCGCTGACCCTCCACTTTACCAAGCATAATGTCCTTCTGAGACTGGTCTCTTTTGATAGTATGTCCAAAGTATGAGAGACAAAATCTGGCCATTCTGGCTTCTATGGAGGATTCTGGTTGTACTTCTTCCAACACAGCGCTGTTTGTTCTTCTGGCAGTCCATGGTACTTTTAAGATTCTTCTCCAACACCATAACACAAATGAATCAATTCTTTTCTGTCTTCCTTATTCATTGCCCAACTTTCATATGCATATGAGGGTATTGAAAATACCATGGCTTGGGTCAGGTGCTCAAAACTAAGGATCTTTTATAAAGAAGCAAAATAATTAAGAAAAGCAAATCTGTATTTCCACTATTTAGTAATTAGTGTTCTACATTTTGATGTATTTCCTTCTCTGACTTAAAATATTTATATTTAAGCTAAGTTTGTTCCTAAAGAGTCTAAGGTCACTTTGAAAAACATATAAAATAAGCTAAGCTAAAAATGAGGCTATAGAAAAGCAGAATTAGGAATAAACAAGGGTGGGGACATAAATTTGAGCCAGGAATGACTCTGAAAATGAAAACTATAATGACCCTTCTTATGGGAGGGCCTCAGATTTGGCTCCAAGCTGTCTAATCAGTCACACAGCTCACAGTGACCAAAGATAGAAATAAACTCATTCCTTTAGGTCAAATACTGTCACTTGTGGTCCTAAGAACAGGCACATTGCATGGGTTTTTACAATATCAGCTTTTGGCAACCACAGTAAGCATAGAAGCTTATTAAAACCAATAGCTTGGATGTAAAAATGATAGTGTCTAGGTACTCAGATCTCCAGTAATTTGGGCTGACGACCAACTGGGTTGTAGATTTTTAAGGAAATATGAATGATGTATACCCTGCAAGCAATTTTCACTCAATACATTTTCCTCTAGTTAAACTTTTGACAAATACTGAGTGTCAGAAAGTAAGCTGGAGTTTCTGGGTAGTCTAAACAATTAGTGTCTGGTTAAAATTTGAGTCCACCTAGTTGTGCCTTGGTAGGAAGGCCTGGCAACTTACATCCAAAATATCAGCCATTAATAACCCTACAGAGCATTGTTCTACTCTGACATACATGGGGTTCCCATGAGTGTGAGTTAACTTGACAGCAACTGGCTTTCGATTTTTCCCCTAGAAATGTATCTACTTTATCCAAATTTTCATAACATATTATTTTGATCATTACAAAATATGTATATTCTTTAGTGATGTCCTCTTTCTTGTTCTTGATATTATTTGTGCTTTTTCGCGTTCTCTTTTCACTTTTATCTCTCTTGCCAGGGGAATATAAATTCTAACTGTCTTTTTGAAATAGCAGCTTTTGGTTTTATTAATCCTGGGAAAAACAAAGATTGAAAGAAGTCCACAAAAGCCAAAATATGACCTTGTGTATATCCCACCTGAATTTATAGATCGTTTCAAGAACAGATTTGATACATTAAACACTAAATATTGAAGACCAGAAGAGTTGTGGGATGACATCAAGAACATCATACAAACCGATAAGGGGAAGTGAGGGAAAAACAGCAATGAAGCTGCTAGCTAAGTCCAACCATTTTTAATAGACTCCTATGAACCCAGGTGGAGACCTGGTAGGTCAGCAGTTTGGCAAGACCTGGACTATTGGGCCCAGAGTCAGTGACATAGCCATAGAGGACTAGAGTGGAGAATGAAGCATCCAGCTGATAAGAAGAGAGGGCATATGCATAAGAACACCCATACTTGCAGATAATACCCACTTGACCTCGCTTCAATGACTCGATGATCAGAGCTCAAGAAGAAAGAAGAGGAAAAAAGAGTAATCTGATACAATTTGATGAACTTGACCTACACCTATGGATTCAGTAGCTCAAAAGAGGAAACTAATCTTTACAGCAAGGATCATTCCCACCCCCTCCATACACAGCGTAGACAGGGATGGGCAAGTTGGACATTGGCTACCCAAAATGGGGGTGCTACAAAGGCAATAAGTGACTGGCTTACAAGCTTTCAAGAGGGAGCCTATATCCAGAGAGCACGGAGAAAGGTAGAATCTCCACTGAGTAGTATCCAATCTGTCTGGGCGGGGCTGATGAAAGGATATGGGGATAGCACTCATGTGGTACAATAGTGAATAATTACTATCAGGACTGACTGTGAGGGTTGGAAATGTAAAGGTAGATGTTTTGTAGCAAAAGGAAGGGAGTGGTTGATTTTGCAGGCCAGGAGCGGAGGCCCCTGGGACCATTAAGGGAGAAGAGTGGAGTGCGGGACCTTACCCACAGAAACAGTGATGCCAGCGATGGAGGCAGAGATGATGATGTGGAGGGATGGAGCAGCTGGGAACTTTAGACCCAGAGATGGAAAGGGGCTGTATGCTGACAACCAGGGGGCAGGTTGGTTGATGATGCATGGAGGGGACTGTAACCATGGCAATGTAACGATATGCGATAGGATGAATGTAAAGCTAATAATGTTCTCCCATGTAAACTATCACATAATTCACAATAAAACAGTTTTAAAAAACAAAACACCATACAAGAAGAAAGCAAAAAGTCATTGAGAAGACAAGAAAGAAGGAAAAGACCAAAGTGGATGTCAGAAGAAACTCTGAAACTTGCTCTCCAGCATAAAGATGCTAAAGCAAATGGAAGAAACAAGGAGGTAGAAGAGCTGAACAGAAAATTTCAAAGGTCAGCTTGGAAGACAAAGTCAAATATTATAAGAAAATGTGAAAAGCCCTGGAGTTAGAAAACCAAAAGGGAAGAATATGTCCAATATTTCTCAAGCTGAAGGAACTGAAGAAAAAATTCAAACCTCGACCTGTATTATTGAAAGATTCTATGGGCAAATTCTGTAGGATAAGCACTCGACTGCAAGACTGATTTGAACTGCAAGATCGATGGTTCAAACTCACCAGCCACTCCTTGGAAACCTTATACAGGGTTGCTATGAACCAGAACCAACTCGATGACACTTAACAACAACAACAACATTGACGAAATATTGAATGATGCGGAAAGCATCAAAAGGAGATGGAAGCAATACACAGAATCACATACCAAAAAGAAATAGCCAATGTCCAATCATTTCAAGAGGTAGTATATGATTAATAGTCAATGATACTGAAGGGAAAAGTTCAAGGTGCATTGAAGGCATTAGCAAAGAACAAGGTACCGGGAATAGACAAGAACACAAATGGAAATCTTTCAACAAACAGATGCAGCACTCACACATCTATGCCATAGAATCTGGAAGAAAACTACCGGGCCAACTGACTGAATGAGGTCTATAGTTGTGTACATTCAAAGAGAGGTAACCCAATGGAATGCAGAAATCATTGGACAATATTGCTAATATCCTACACAAGCAAAATTTTGCTAAAGATAATCAAAAAACGGCTGTAACCGTACATTGACAGAGAACTTCCAGAGATTCAAGCTGGATTCCGAAGAGGATATGGAACAAGGGATATCACTGCTGAAATTAGATTCATAGGCACAGTGCCAGCAGCAATGGGCTCAAGAGTAGCAATGAGTGTGAGGTGGCACAGGACTGCACAGTGTTTCCTTCTGTTGTGCACAAGGTCGCCGGGAGTCATTACTGACTCAAAGACACCTAACAACAAAAATCATTAGCACTGGTTTTGCTGCATTCGGGTAACCATAATGCATTTCACAGTAATATTTTTTAAAAAACAAACAAAAATATATCAATACAAACTCAAGATATGAGCAATACACTGGATTGGATGCTGCTGCCTATGATTTTGTTATATGGTAAACTTTTTATTTGTGTAAGCATGGAAAATTCACACTAAAATAATGAAGTGCAGTACAGCATAAGTCAGAAATGTAGGCATTTATTATGACCATAAAATACAAGCGAGGGCAAGTAAAAAAAAAGTATTGCTAGTAGGCAGCCGTATTAAAAAAAAGGTTTGATCAAAAGGGTAGCTTCTGAGGGGTTCTGCTGGACCAGTTAAACTCCAGGCAGAGAGAGAGGTCAGCTCAGAAGATAAAGTGACTTATTTTGGTGATTCCTAAGGGGAAATCATGATAGGTTTCTCAAAAGACACAGGAGAATCATGGGGACTTAATAAGAAGTTTTAAAGAAAACTGAAAATTGCATTGGCGATGAAAAGGTCAGAAAAGTGGTGCCAAGTAAGTCCTAGGAAATGCTGTTGGAAAATCCTCAGTCCTGTTCTCACCCCTTTAGGTATCTTTTTATTTCCCAAACTCAAAAAGCATCGAAAAGGAACAGGATTTGAGTCCCTCTGGGATGCCAACACTGCCATTTTGACATAGTGTAAACCCAAGAGGCAGAATTGGTCAGGAAAGGTGTTGTTATTGTTGTTGTTAGTCAGTTGAGTCAGCTTTGAGTCATAGCTACCCTCTGCACAACAGAACCAAACACTGCCCTGTCCTGCACCATCCTTACAATTGTTGCTCCACTTGAGCCTATGGCTTCTGCTGTTGTGTCAGTCCTTCTCATTGGGGGTCTTCAAGGAGGTGTGAGAGAGATGGAAACACCACCTTCAGAAGTGTATAGACCTAGATGGAGGAACTGTTGAGAAACAATAGATTCACATCTTGATATTTTTGTGTAATTAAGGTTTGGTAAGGTGGAGGGTCAGAGGAAAAGAGGAAGACCCCCAACGAGATGGATTGGCCAAGTGGCAGCACCAATGGACTCAAGCGTGGCAACAATAGTGAGGTTGGGCCAGGATTGGACATTGTTTCGTTCTGTTGTGTATAAGGTCGCTATGGGTTGGTACCGACTCGATGACACCTAACAACAATAACAACAACAACAAGGTTTGTATGGTTTTGCATCAATACTTTTTGCTTACCCTTGTATTATATGCCTGACAGTGCAATTGCTTGTAAACACAAGACATGAGCTACATGTGTTGTGTTTGGAAAGCTGTTGCATTCACTATGTCTGCTTTGTTTACAGAACCTTCTGTTCTCTGTTTGGGACTTCTGAACTCTATTATAACCCTAAGGGACCACGGATGTATATGGATCAGATGCTACCTTATGCATGTTAGGCCGCACATAACTGTATTTTAGTTTTGTCTATTAAATTTTTTTAAATATAAATGAAAACATAGATCAATATAGTATTTTGTGCCTGATTTTTTTACTCAGCTCTTTTTATTTGAAAGATTGATCCATGTTCCTACAAATAGCTGCAATTTGTTCATTTTCATTGCTGGAGAGTATCCCTATACTTGTTTGTATCACGATTTATCTATTCATTCTACTATTTGGTAATGAACATTTGGATTGTTTCCAGTTTTTAGCTACTATGAATAATGATGATATGACCATTCTGAACATATATTTTGGTAAACAATGTACACATTTCTGCTGGGTGTATACCTACCCAATGGGAACTTGCTGTGTCAGAGTTTTGGACTATTTCCAAATTTAGTAGACAATTTCCAACTATTTTCCTAAAGTTGTTGCATCAACTTCACACTGCTTCTAATTATATGTAAGAGTTTCCATTGTTTTACAAGCTCACCAATACTTATTGCCAGGATTTTAAACTTTAAATATTTGGGTAATGTGCTGTAGCATTTCATTATGTGTATTTTTAAATCTAAATATAATATCTATATAGAAAAGGGAACAAATCATTAGTATTCATCTTGATGAATTTTTAGTTAGTGCATCCATATAAGCATCCTTGAATCCCCTGGATTCTCTCTGCCAGGCACTAAGCCATCCTAAGCATAACCACTCTCCTCCCTTCTAATACAATGCATTAATCTTATCTGTTTAGAACATTGCTGTGAATAGAATTTTTTTCTATATTTTATCATAAAAATTCATCAATATTTTTGGGTGTAGTTATAGTTTAATCATTCTCATTGCTGTATTTTATTTATAAATTTGCTGTATTTTATTCTCTTATAGAGGGACATTTGGATAGTTCCAAGTTTGGTGTATTGTGACTAATTCTGACATGCATATTTAGGTGTATATCCTCCAGTGAACGTATGTATGTGTATCTGTTGGGTGTATTCTTAGGAATGGAAATGCTGAATCATAGGGTTCATGGAAAAATGGAATTAAAAGATAATAGAATTTTTCACAAACTTTTTGAAGCTCTCTTGTAAATATATCCACTTTTGTAGATACTGACAGTTTCCCAAAGTTAATAGGTACTGACAGTTTTCCCAAGTGATAGTAGCAATTTGCATTCCTGCTACCAGTGAAGAGTTTTGATTACCCCTCCTCATGCTTTTTACTTTTTTGGCTTGCATTTTAGCAGTTCTGATGGATGGGTGTCTACTGATATACTGAACCCATTTTTGAGTTTATTGGCCTTTTAAAAATAAAATCCCCATTCAAGTTGCCTGTTCATTTTAAAAACAGATTTGTGGGAGATATTTTCATATTTTAAATATGAACCTTTTGTTGTAAGTGTTTTCTCCCAATTTGTCCTTTCTTTTATTTTTTTTAGTAGTGTGTTTTGAACTCCAGTTTTCAGTCTATGTTGTCAAATTTACTTGTTTTCTTCTTTATGGTTAATGTGTTTGCATCTCAAGTAAGGACTTCCTGAGTACTGCAAATGTTTAAAGAGCTCAGCTGCTAAAGCAAAGGTTGGTGTCTATCTAGATGTACCTCAGAAGAAAGATCTGGCAACCAAATTCTGAATAATGGGATTGCTATGAGTCACTCTCAGTGAAATCTTTGTTTACATCCAGGTCATGAAGGTGTCTGTTTTGTCTGCTATAGAGCATGAAATCTGCTCTTTGAATGTGAATGGCTCCAGCCTACCAGAACTTGCTTCCTTCTTGTGCCTGGATCTAAGTGTTCAGATGCCAATTTTTCTTGAGTACCTCAGGCACCTCTCACATCCAGAATTAGAAACAGTATATTTAAAAGTAGGTTTGGGGGCCATTTTCACCAGCCAGCACTTGCAGTAACATTCCTAGACACACCTCTTAATGGTTGCTTACTTGTGATGTCATACCTGAGAGCCACAAATTATAAACTTTCCTATGTGCATTCGTCCCCTCCTTACTTTCCTCTCTGCCCGGCATGCATAATGATGGACGGCTGCTGCTGTCAGTCATGGCTGTGGGAGGAGAGTCCTTTGTTCTCTGTACCTATAAAAGGTCACCACATGGAGTAGGAACTGTGGAAAACTCACCATGGTGACCTGTGCTTATCTTTTTCTTATGTTTACTTTTGTTTAAGACTTAATAAAGAGTCTCTGTAATATTGATATCTTTGAAGATGGGGGGGTCGCTTTTCTCCCAGATAACATGTTTTAGGAGTTTTATATTTTGTCTGTCATATTTAGATCTATAAGTCACATGCAAAATAATTTTCTGAATAGTTTAAAGTAGATTCACGTTGAGTTTTTCCATGTGGATAGGATAGTCAATTTGGTTTTGTTGGTGTGGTTAGGTGCTGTCGAGTTTGTTCTGTCTCATAGAGATCTTATGCACAGCAGAAGGAAACACTGTCTGGTCCTGCATCATCTTTAAAATCATTCCTAAGCTTGAGCCCATTGCTGCTGCCACTGTGTCAATAGTGGTAGCTGTCTTCCAAAATTCTTACCATAGACGAGTGAGTGTCGGCAGTGCTGCATCAGTTTGTTGAAAGATTTCAATTTGTATCCATCAATTCTTGGAGCCTTGTTCTTTGCCAATGCCTTTAGTGCACCCTGGACTTCTTCCTTCAGTATCAATGGCTCTCTGTCATATGCTACCTCTTAAAATGTTGAGCATTAACCATTCCTTTTTGGTAGAGTGACTCTGTGTATTCCTTCCACCTTCTTTTGATGCTTTCTGCATCATTCAATCTTTTGCCCATGGAATCCTTCAATATTTCAAGTCAAGACTTGACTTTGTTCTTCAGTTCTTTCATTTTGAAAAATGCTGATCTTGTCTTTCCCTTTTGGTTTTCTAACTCCAGGTCTTTGCAACTTCATTATAATATTTAACTTTGTATTCTGGAGCTGCCCTTTGCCATTTTCTGTTCAGATCTTTTATCTTCTCATTAGTCAATGGGTGTGGAAATATTTGTTGCAGAAAACCATCTTTTCTTAATACCGTTCAGTGTCATTTTTAACATAAATGTCTATACCATCAATCCATTAATCTATGTGTTGGAGTTTAGTAATCCTGATACAATTGCATCTGCAGAAGGCAGGGCCTCCAGGAACTTGGTAAATAAGTTGATGACATTATCAGGGAAGCAAAGGAAGTAAAGATAATGCTACTTGTATTTGCATTTGATGCAAAGGAATCTCCTGCCCTGGAAGATACACACTGTTGGTTCTCTGAAAGTCGAGGCTCTAAGATTCTGCAAGATAGCTCTCCAGCCAACATTTCTGAGCAGTAGTAATCCCTGTCAACTGCTTGAAAATAAATCACTGTATTAGCTGGTGGTGCACTGAGGCCCCTTCACCACCATCCTGGGGTCATGGAAATGAAAAGAGAGTCTTTGGCCTCAGGACATAGGTGCCAGTCTCTTCCAATGACTCAAGTAAGAGGCTTTAATGCTCTAATCTGGAACAGCAGTTCGGGGCTTGGGAAAGGATTTAAAGAGACAAAGGAGTGACATTCACTGAAAATGGAGAATGGTGATCAGCCACCCCTACAAAGGCACGGGGTTGCACTCAATAATCAACACTGATTATTTAAGGGAGAGCCTCAGAATTTTTTATACTCTTTGCTATGGCTCTCATATATAAATTTTACAATTTCATTGAGGCATAATTGACATACAGTGGACTGCACATATTTAAAGTGTATAGTCTGATGAGTAGTCAAATATGTACGCACCCAGGAAACCATCAACACTAATCAAGATAATGAACATTTCTACCACCCCTGTAGTTTTTATTCCTCCATTGTAATCCATTTCTCCTTAAAACCTGCTCCTCCACCCCTTTTTTAGGCAACAGTGGTTTGATGTCTGTCACTATAGATTACCTTGCATCTTCTAGACTTTAATACAAACTAAATTGTACATTGTGTACCTTTTTTAATATCAGGAGTGGGGGGAGTTTTGGTTTTTTTTAACTCAGCACAATGTGGTTAAGTATAGGGAAGTTCCCAAAGGGAGTCTGTAAGGCAAAGCTTTATACAGAAATGAACAAACAAAATGGAACTTTTGTAATACATAATTTGACTTTTACAGACACATCTGAAGATACCACCTAGAATTTAAGAAATTAACAAAACCTCATGCCCTAACTTCAGTTCTAAAATGGAAATTGCTGTTATTGTTAAAGGTTGTGGAGTTGGTACTGACACTCGGTGACCTGGTATAGGGTTTCCTAGGAGCGAATGGTAGGTTTGAACCACTGACTTTGCAGTTAGCAGTCCAGTGCTTACCTTGCAGCCAACACACCAGGACTCCAAAATTGAGATAGGATTCTAATAAACTTCTTGGGATGTTTGCAGCCTTGGTAAGTGCACTTTGAAAGCGCTTTGAGACAAATTTGGGAAAGTATGCAGGACGAGTTTATACAAAGCTTTTCATACCTCAGGGATTCAGTCATGAATGTGGGAGTGTGTGAGGAGGCACGAGTTAGCAGACAAAAGGGTGAGAAGTGAAGGTTGCCTTTCTTATTGATAGATACGAGATTGGTGAATGTAGCTTACACTGAAAGCCAAATATAGAAAAATAGGTGGTGTGATTCACATACATAGTTGGGTTGGTTCCAACTGGTAGCAATCGTATGCCTAACAGAAAGATGGCCCAGTCCTGTGCCAGCTTCACAATTATTGCTATCCCTGAGCCCATTGCTTCTGCCACTGTGCCAATCCATCTCATTGGGGGCCTTTCTCTTTTTCACTCACCCTCCACTTTACCAAGCACAAAGTCCCTCCTGATAATGTGACAGATGAAGTATTGCCATCCTGGCTTCTAAGAAGCACTCTGGCTATACTTCGTCTAACACAGATTTGTTTGTTCTTCTGGCAGTCCCTGGTACTTTTAATATTCTTCTCCAGTACCATAATCCAAGTGCATTGATTATGCTTCTCCGACCTTCCTTATTCACTGTCTAACTTACATATGCGATTGAAAATACCATGGCTTGGGTCAGGCGCATCTTAGTCCTAAAACTGATACTTTTGCATTTTAACACTTTAAAGAGGGCTCATGCAGCAGCTTTGCCTAGTACAATCCATCATTTGATTTCTGAACTGCTCCTTTCATGAGTGCTGATCGTGGATCCTAGAAATATGGTCTCTGACAGCTTCAATCTTTTCTCCATTTATCATTATGTTATTTATTGGTCCAGTTGTGAGGATTTTTTGTTTTGTTTTCATTGAGGTGTAATCCCTACTGAAGGCTGTACTCTTTGATCTTCATCAGTAAGTATTTTAAGACCTCTACACTTTCAGTAGGAGTCCTGGTGTGGCACTGCAGTGTAGGATAAGCACTGGACCATAAATTTGACTTGAACTGCAAGACTGGTGATTCCAATCCACCTCAGAAACCCTATAGAGGGTCGTTAAGTTGTGACTGACTCAATGGCATTAAGCAACAACAGACACACTTTCAGTAAGCAAGATTGTATCTTCTGTATATCACAGGCTGTTAATGAATCTTCCTTCAATCTTGATGCCACATTCTTCTTCATGTAATTCAACTTCTCAGATCATCTGCTCAGCATACAGATTGAATAAATATGGTGAAAGGATGTAACCCTGGTTCACATCTTTCCTGATTTTTTTTTGGTACTTTTAAAATTTGCTCCAGGTGGGGTTTTCACTATCACTGTCCCACACTCTGGATGATTTCTGAACCTATAGAAGGAGCCTAGAATCAGTTAAAGTGAGAAACTGAGTTCGAAGACACCCTCACCCTGCTTTTTCCCAAGGGAGTCTCCTTTTTAGAATAAAGGTCCAAAAGGTTGCATGAGAGTGGATGGATTCCATCCTCAGCTTCCCACGATCCTGACCCCAATTTGGGCAGGGAGAAACTGGAGACCACAGTTCCCAAATTCTCCTCCCCCTTCACCTTTTTGGAAACCAAGGGAGGGGGTAGGGCATGGAAACCCTACTGTGATCACTATTCATCTTGCGGCTTTGTCCCTTTCTCCATCCTTGGTTAAAACCCGTGGGACACAAGCCAGTGTGGAAGCTGATGTTATTACTCATCTTGTTTTAAAGTGTCATTATGAAGTCTGGTTTTATAGTAGGCCACAGTACCTTTTATATATGTATATATCTCATATCTATCCTATATATAAACTGTAAACAAGAGGTAACAGTGCTTCTAGAAACTGATTGTCTTCGCGGTTTCCTATGTGGTAGGAACCTGCAACACTGTAGAAAAGTGTCTGTATTGGTGTCCTGTCTTCCTGCAGCTTGCTAGTTGGGATCTGTTTTGCATGACCAGGAATGGTGCTGGCAAGGTGGTTCGGGGCCAGACAGGAACTATGTGGCCCAAGTCTCTCTATTTTCTCTCCCCTGTTTGTGCTCCTATCTGATCAGGCTAGAGACAACAACAACACAAAACACACAGTAAAAAAAAAAAAAAAAAAGCCAAGATACAGATTTTTGCAAATTTTCCTTTTCTCCTCTCTTCCATTCTTTCCTCTGCAAGGTATTATTACTATTTTTTGTTGTTGTTACTGATTTGTTTTTTCTTTTCCTGCAATAATAAACCCTCTTGTTTCAGTTACAGCAAGAAACAAAAGCTCAAACAAGCAGAAAACCCCTCTGGGAAGAGTAGAAAACTAAAGGTTTGACGGGAAATTAAAGGTGGGAAGGGTAAGGGCTGGGTTTTGTTTTTTAAATAGTACCGGAAGTTTAACATTGAAATATCAGGAGATGATGGCCAAATTTCTTTGCAAGGCAAAGCCCTTGGTAATCTCAGCATCTGTGGTTTCTGTTTTAAATTCATTTTTCTCTTCTGAGTGCTGATACGCCTCTCCATCTTCATGTTCTTGGAGTTTTGTTTTGCAGTTTTTGTGTTGTTTCGCTGTTGTTATTAAGCTTTTGTAACTACTTCAGTTTGCCTTCATGTCCCTTATATACAAACAGAATATTCCTTCAGCAGAGCGAAGAGGTGGCACATGACTGGCACGCTCCATGACTGGCCCAGCAGTCTCTGCTTCACCAAGAGGCTCATGTTGGAGACATTGGTATAATGAAAAGGGAAACCACACACCCTTTCCATTTCAGTGTACCATAAAATGTCCTCTTGCTCATTTATGCAAATGGGAGACGCTGGTCTTTGCCCTGCTTTATAGAATTTGACCTAGTAGTAATGGGCATTACTTTGCTGAACTTGGCTATTCTGCCATGTTCTAGACACTCCCTCAGCTCCAGCTTATCCTTCATGGTGGATGCCAATGTCCTGTTCATACCAGGAAGGTTACCCTAGAAATAGCGGGCCTGTGCGCAGCTGACATTTCTTTGGCATCCATCATCACAGGGTTGGACTTGAGAAATCGTGAGATGTCACTCTTGTCACTAATACCCATGGCCACCACATTTTCAGAGAGCCAGAAGTAGGGGTGGTAGAACTTCAGTCAGTTCCCTCATAGACTGATGATGGAGAGAGATCACTGCAGGAAATTTCCCAGTCACCAGATGGGCCCCTTTCCCAGATATCCTTCTGCGAGAGCTGAGGACATTACCACCGTATATGATCCTCCCTGATGTCAAACCATGCCCACTGTGATGGAGCCCTCACATATCTCTGAGCCAATGTAGTGGGCCACCTGGATGCCCACGTCCTTCAGTACCAGAAGCCCTGAAGCAAGTCCATCAAACAGGAACAACACCCAGATGGGCTTCCTCTTCTTAGCCAGGACAGGTGGGTATACTTTCAGAGGGTCAAATTCTTGGTCATGGTTGATGGCAAAGAACATCTGGAGCTTCAAGGACCAGTCGTTCTGTTGCTGCCACAGCCCATAGGTGCCCTTGTGCCCGCACATGTAGCAGTTCCAAGGGCCTTCCTTAATGGCTACCTGGGCAGTCCCTGTCCCCACCAAGAGATCCATACACTCCATGAAAAAGCACTCCATGCAAGCAGTTGTTGTTCCCACACATTGAGAACCTCATGCCCCCCACAGCAGATGGGGCCATAGGACTG
This sequence comes from Chrysochloris asiatica, assembly GCF_000296735.1. Classification (NCBI taxonomy): domain Eukaryota; kingdom Metazoa; phylum Chordata; class Mammalia; order Afrosoricida; family Chrysochloridae; genus Chrysochloris; species Chrysochloris asiatica. Next base: position 483,313 of record NW_006408599.1, on the reverse strand, counting down.
ATAATCCTTGTCATCCTACAGGTACACACACGCCAGGAAGCAGTTCTTGCAATTTTGGCACTTTCCTCCCATGAAGAGAGGGTGTTCCAGGGTGATGTTGAGGTTTCCACATGTGATACAAATGTCCTCAGTGTTCCAGCATTTCTGCCACACCTCTGTGTGTTCACCAATGATCTCCATGACCTTGGGCTTCTCAGTTGTGCTTTTCTAAGGCTTTTTGGCAGGTGGAGGTGGAACATAGGCAACTGCCTCAAGTTCAACCCACATGTCTGTGTAAACTTCTTTGTAGGGATTCTTCTCCTCTTCTGGTGGCTCCAGGCCCTTGGTGCCTGAGGGCTGGAAGCCCCCAAGGGCCCATTCAATCATTCATTTGTTCTGCACCTCCACAGCCTTGGCAGTGCCACTCTTGTCATTGTCATGGCATGCCGGGAACAGTTTCCCTGCATAGCTTGCCCACATGCAGGACTTCGTACATGACTGTGGTACATGTTGTAGGTGGCCTGGTGGAAGGCAATACCAAAGGAACTCAGTGACATCAACTTCTCCACACACACTGGCCATCTCCCAACCATATGACGTAGTGGGTGCCTTCAGCCACTTGGCTCCAGACTACCATCCTCCAAGACACAATGCGGCTTGGCCTCCAGGAGAAGCTCTGCCATTTTCTCCACACAAGCTTCCCAAGGCCAAGGCCCTGGCCATCTTCATACTCAAGTTCATCATCAGCCTCTTTGGTGGTATTCTTGTCCCTGACATCAGCTGGCCCAGGCTCAGGCATCGTGGCCACAGTGGGGGATGGCAGTCAGTGGGTTGCCGAATGGCAGGAGGGCTGGCTTCCTCTACCTTCTGAGATTCTCTGGGTCCTAGCTTTGCTTCCATAGCATTCATTGCTGCAATTACCTTGGCTTTCTTCTCAGATACTCTCTCAGGCTCACTTGCTGGGGTTTTCTCTTTCTGTCTCCTTGAAACACTAAGTTTCACTCACCTTTCCAGATTTTAAACCATTTGGAGTCCTGTGTGGTGCTGTAGAATAAGCACTAGACCATAAGGTCAGTTTGAATCGCAAAGTCGGAAAATCTATACAGGGTTGCTATGAGTCAGAACTGATTCCACAGCACGTAACAATAACAATAACAACAACAACAGTATCCCCTTGCTTTGTTCAAATGACTGCCTTTTGGTCTATGTACAGGTTCTTCATGAGCACAAATAAGTGTTTTGGAATACCCATTCTTCACAATGCTATCTATAGTTTGTCATCATCTATACAGTCAAAAGCCTTTGCATGGTCAGTAAAGTACAGGTAAACATCTTTCTGCTATTCTCTTCTTTCAGCCAAGATCTATCTGATGTAAGCAATGATGTCCCTAGTTCCATGTCCTCTGTTGAATCTGGCTTGAATTTCTTGCAGTTCTCTGTCAGTGTACTGTTACACCATTTTTGAATTATCTTTAGCAATTACTTGCATGTGATAGTAATGATATTGTTTGATGATTTCTGCATTCTGTTGGACCACCTGTCTTTGGAATGGGCATAGATATGGATATTTTCCAATCAATTGGCCAGGTAGCTGTCTTCCAAATTTCTTGGCATAGATGAGTGAGCGCCTCCAGTGCTGCATTATATTTCAATTTCTATTCCATCAATTTCCGGATCCTTGCTTTTGGCCAGTGCTTTGGTTCTTGATCATGTTACCTTTTGAGATGGCTGAACATTGACCATTTCTTTTTGGTACTGTGATTTTGTGTACTCCTTCCATCTTCTTTTGTAGCTTTCTGCATAAATCATTCAAAGCTTTGCCCATAGAACCCTTCAACATTTCAAGTTGAGGCTTGAGCTTTTTTCTTCAGTTCTTACAGCTTGAGAAATACTGAGCATGTTCTTCCCTTTTGGTTTTCTAACTCCAGGTCTTTGTACATTTCATGATAATACTTGAGTTCATCTTCTGAAGCTGCCCTTTGAAATTTTCTGTTCAGCACTTTCACTTCCTCATTTTTTCCATTTACTTTAGTTTCTCTACACTCAAGAGCAAGTTTTAGAGTCGCTTCTGACATCCATTTGGGTATTTCTTTCCTGTCTTTATAATGATCTTTTGCTTTCTTTCTGTACGATGTTCTTGATGGCATCCCACAGTTCTTCTAGTCTTCCGTCATTAGTGTCTAATGCTTCAAATGTGTTCTTGCGATGATCTCTAAATTCAGGTGGGATATATTCAAGGTCATATTTTGGTTCTTGTGACTTGTTTTAATTTCTCTGAGCTTTAGACTGAACTTGCACATGAATAATTGATGGTCTGTTCCACAGTCTACTTTTGGTCTTGTTTTGGCTTAATGAGATTGAATTCTTCCACCGTCTCTTCCCACAGATGTAGTCAATTTAATTCCTGTGTATTCTATCTAGTATAGGTCATATGTATAGTCACCTTTTATGTTGCTTAAGAGAGGTATTTGCAAGGACTTCGGGCAAAATGGCTGGCTAAGCAGATATGCTATACAGATCCTCTACAACAAAGATATGGGAGACCCAATAAAATAGACACAGAGGACAATTCTGGAACCCTGAGCTTCAGAGGAAAGGTTAGAGGAGTGAAGCGAATACCTACTGGAAGGAGAAGCTGAGCAGGGGCAATGAAAGAAGGATATTGACTAGTGAACGGACTGCTGGCCAGACATGGCATGGTCATCTTGAACTTTTTTTTTTAACAGTGATAAAATATATTTTCATTTATTTTGTTGAGTCAGAAGGGTGTAAAAAAAATTGCTAAAGTAGGTAACAGGCAAACAAAGGTGCTTTATAAGTCCAGTTACCTTAGAGTTTATTTAAAACAAGAGAAAAAGGTCATAATGTTTTCATGCAATATATACTTGGTTCTTTAACAATTATGACAATAGCAGAAGGAATTAAGGATTGCTGTACTTGTGATCCATACAAAACACCAACATTTTGGGTTGTATATAATTAAAGAAGTATCTCAAACACTTTTCAAAATACTGTAATAGCCAATACATAGAAGCATGCCTTAGGTGGGCATAGGAATGCAATTAAACAAACAAAACAAAAAAATCACACAGGAACTACTCAATTTTTAAAAAATCACTGAGCAAGAAAAGCAGCATTGAACTTCACATACTGATTTTACACAACTTCTATACGGTACCTTGACTTAAATCCAAGAGCAAAAGTTAAGACTCCCCTTCTCTATTTTTGGTAAACAACTGCCTGGTAAACATAGATGACTTTCCCCGCTAGATTCTACCTGGGAGTATTTTTTTTTTTTTTTTTTTTTTTTAAAGAGGGCAGGTTTGGCACTTTTATACTGATATCACCAATGTTACTATTTTGTGGGATCTCAGGAAAACTCATGTTCTTTAACAGCTGATACAGCACAGGCTGGGGCTCCTGCAAAGCCCACCTCAGATTTCTCCAGTTTATTCTGTGCATCGATTTGTGTAACAATCTCATTCATGTTGGTCTCCAATACCATTCCCCCCATCACCATTTCTGTAAGGATATACTGAACCTTGACTACATGGAAAATTAAATCTAGTTAACAGACATTTTCAAAACACTTGACCAATGTTTCCACAAATACTTGAATTAGATCTAAAATGCCAAGTTCACTTTCTGAAGAATCCACACAGAAGACAAAATATAATGTTGCGTAATGTCTATATAATAGTTTGTTGTCAGATCCTCCTATTAACAATCCTCCTTCTAAGAAATTACAAACATTTTCATCTCTCTTAGATTCCAAATGGAATGTCTCTCTGATGATTTGCTGTTGTGAATCTTCACTGTAGGGCTGGTAGAACTTGGAGAGCCGCGACTTCCCGTGGTTGTTGAAGATGAGGATCGCCTTGATCATGGCTTGGCAGGGCCGACCTGGTGGGCACTAGGGGACCAGGGCGGGGGCGGGCGTGTGAGCCTTGCCTAGGGATCTAGCCGCTATCCTTCCCCACCTGCCCCCTTCCGCACTCCTCATCTTCTTGAACTTTTGCGAGCAACTTTGGAGAGACAGACAGATAGCAGTATGATGGTGCGGAGTCACATAGGTGACAGAAAAGGCGGGATTCCTTCTTGCTCCCCAAATTCCCCTGGATAACAGAGATGAGGCTGGTCCCCACTCTCATCTACTCCAGCACAGACCTTACTCTCTGGGAGTTCCGAGTTGCAAAGTTTAAGCCACTGTGAGGAGGTGTCCACTGGTGCCATGATGCCTGAATTTAGGTGGGCTCTGCTCCAGATCTACAGAACCCAACAAAGCCTCCCTCCCAGAGTTAGACTCACAGAGTTAGACTCATATTCAGCCACCCTTCTCCCTGTTGCCCTCTGTTTCTGATAGACACTGTAACTAGCAATCTGAAGAGCCTCCACAGACTACTTCCAGATTGGGTGCCGTGAACATGGACAACACCTAGGCCTATAGGAACTCCATCTAGGCCTGAGAACTCAGCCGTCACCTCCCTCCTTCACCCACCTCGTGATCCCCGTGGCTGGCAGGAACTTCCCAGAGTTTTCTCCTCTCTGGGTCCAACAACTGCACTGTGTTTTGTTTTTTTTCTTTCATTGTTTTATTGTTTGTTTCTTTCTTTCCAGTGCTGCTGCTTCTTCCTTTCCCCTGATTTTTATATCCTTTCTGTCTCTGCTTCTGTTTTTACTTCTTTTCTTTGCTTTCTCATTTCTACCCTTTTCTTTTTTCTCTGAATTTTTCTTTAACACACTCTAGTCTCTTTCTCTTTTCATCTTCCCTCTCTGTTTTTATGTGTTTGTTTTTTCCCCCCTCATTTTATTTTCTCTTGTGCAGCTCTATTTTACTGTCCCTCTTTTTAGTTATTATATTCTCTTTTTTTCTTTCTTGTTGCTGTCCATTTTCTCATTTTTGTTTCTTTTTTCTCTTGTTATATTTTTTGGGGTTTTTTTTTGGCTGTTGTTTGCTTGTTCTGTTTTGTTTTCCTGTGTGTGTTTTCTCCTTTTGCCCCACCCAACAGGTGACAACAATGGTGCCCATACAGCTCAGCTACAACTGTACTCTTTGCAGTCCAACCTACTGGACAAGAGTCAATACCAGCTCCTATACCGCCTGATCAATGATAGATAGACACCAGCTAACACCAGTCAAACCCACTCTAAACTGAGCTGCATAAACACATTTCTATTCTCTAATCACACCCACCAGGGGATAGCTGTTGAGAGCCTAAGAACCCACCAATAATACAAACATGAATTGAATATAAATATGACACCACAATGTCTCAGAGACAACAGAAGATTTTAGCTCACAGGAAGAAACAAGACAGAGTGTCTCAAGCACATGGCCAAGGTGTAGAGCCAGAAAGCTAGAACAACAATCGTAAAAAAGAATGAAAACATCTGATGAAAGCCTGAGATTTATGTGGGATACCACGAAGATGAGCAACTTATGAGTGACTGGAATTCCAGAACAGGAAGACACATTAAAAACATGGAGAACATTGTCTGAGAGTTGTTGAAAGAAAACTTCACTAACATCATAAAAGATGAGAAGATAACCATTCAAGAAGCTGAATGAACCCCAAAAAGGAAAGATCCCAAAAGAAAGTCACCAAGACATATCATAATCAAACTTTCTAAAACCAAAGACATGGAAAAAAAATTCTGAGAGCAGATTGGTAAAAACGAAAAGTTACCTACAAAGAGAACCAATAAGACTAAGTTCTGATTTCTCAGCAAAAACTATGCAGGTAAAAAGGCAATGAGATGACATATACAAAACTGTGAAAGAGAAAAAGTTGTCAACCATGTATCATATACCAAGCAAAGCTGTCCCTCAAATATGACAGCAAAATTAGGATATTTTCAGATAAACAGAAATTAATTTTCAATAACCAGATCAGCTTTACAAAAAGTTACTAAAGGGTGTTTTTTGGATTGAGTCTCAATGACAGAAGATAACAATTTAAGATTAACATACATGACAACACCACCCAAAACTCAATCCAACATTGTTGTAAAATGCCATGGAGTAGGTTCCAACTCATAGTGACCCTATATAGCGTTTCCAAGAAGTGGTTGGTGGGTTTGAACCACTGACCTTGTGGTTAGCAGTCCAGTGCTTATCCTACAGTGCTACACCAGATCTCCAATTCATATATAGGAGTTTTCAAAGTAAAAGAAACCTACAAGATGATAATAGAGAATCAAGAGATATCAATTTAAAATGAAGTCAACTACAAAACAAAAAAAGGGATGAGTATAGACACAGAACTCCTAAATGGAGAGAAAGTCAAGTAGATTTCAAGGTAAAACACAAGTTTTAAATAGGGAAAAATCAGTAACTTACAGGAAAATTAATAAACCTTCACATCAAAATAAAAAAGAGGAAAATCAGAAATATTTAGTAAACATTAACACAGCAAAAATGAAAATGAAAAGAAACCCCACAAACAAAATGAACTTAGCACAGAAAATAATGTGGAACAGAGAAACCAGCAGTACCACAAGAAAACACACGGAAAAATGGCAGCAATCAATTCACGCCTATCAGTAATCACACTGGATATATAAATGGATTAAATATATCAGTCAAGAGACAGAGAGTAGCAGAAGGGATAAGAAAACAGGATCTTTCCATATGCTGTCTACAAGAGACACATCCAAAAGATGGAGACAACCTAAATGTCCATTAACAGAAGCCAATGATGATGAAATTGAAGAGTCCTACTAACTTCTTTAAGGAGCTCTGGTAGTGTAGTGGTTACGAATAGGGCTGCAAACTGTAAGGTCAGCAGTTCGAAACTACCAGCTGCTCCGCATGAGAAAGATGAGGCTTTCTGCTCCCATGAAGATTTACAGCCTCGGAAACCCTGTACAGGGTCGCTATGGGTCGGAACCGACTCGACGGCACTTAACAACAACAACAACAACTAACTTCTTCAGTCTGAAATTGATCAAACATGCAATCAAGATGCATTTATAATTACTAGAATGTGAAGGTTGTAAACAAAGAGGAAGGATCAGTAGTTGGAAAATATGACTGTGGTGATAGAGATGATGCTAGAGATCACATGATAAATTGCACAGGCATAAAAGGCCAGAGATTTCCTGCTTGCTGTGGGTAGTTCATTTTCAAAAGGAAAGAAGTGGGGGCTGAGCTAAGCAAGTCCAGCTTACTCTTTCCAAATTCACTAGTCAGATAAGGCACACATCTTGCCTTGAGTGGAGACAGTAATAGTGTGAAAACAAAAACAAGGGTATTATACTAACTAGTCTTTATACACATGGAAGGAAAAAAATTAAGAAAAGGAACAAAGCATTTCCATCAGGCAATGCCTAATCTTTTGCTTTTAGAAATTCACTTAAAAAATTGTGCCATATTCCTAAGTTTTCATCTTTTGCTACAGGATCAATATATTCCAGGATAATCTAGATATCTCACTATATTTATAATGGAAAGTTCACTCCAATCAACTGAGTCCTCTGGCCCAATAAAACTAGTTCAACTCCTGCCTAGTGTATCTTTATAAAATTATCTTTTAATGATGGTGGACTTGTTTCCAATAACTCTGACATTTGAGTTTCCTCTGTATGTTTTCCAGGAACTATCTTCCTAGTTCTCACGTATATTGGGTCTAGTTCTGTATTTTAAAGTCACTCAGAATAACCGTCATTTACAGAGAATCAATTGCTCTTTCTGGAAAACAGACAGACAAGATGTCAATGGTTGGGAAGTATATATATGGCAAATAACACTAAAAAGATGCTCAGGAAGAGTGGTGGACTGAGTGCTGTTGGCAGGACAAAGAGAAGGAAAACATTGTAGAGACACGGAGACATCTGGGTTATTTGGAGTGCTGGACCTGAGTTGTTATAGCCAACTAGCTGATGAGGACCAACTATAGATCATATGCTGGGTGCAAGATCCAAGGCACTGTGCTGGATCCAGGGAGAGATTCTGAAAAGGGAGGAGACATCATCTATGCTCAGCTTGGTAGGCAAGAAACTCCCTGATGCTGAGGCATTCGTTCTCATAGCGAAGACAGAGCATGAGCATAGCCTACAGACATACACACTCCCTCCTCAAATGATTGAAAACATTGAAACTGCTATAAGGTAAATAACTAATTACAACGGTTTATTGAAATGTGTAAATTACTGGAGATTCAGAATATTACACAAGGAGAAGCCTAGTCGAGAAAAATTAGTATGAAAAATCATTGGTTTTCAGATATGTGTAAGGAATGAATGGGAAGAGAAAATAGTGTGGGAGAAGGATGAGTAATGAGTACAAAGACCATGGCTCAATCAGAGGGCCCTAACAAGATGGCCTTGATTCATGGGACCAAATATCTAAGACTGGGTATAACACTCTAGTCTTGTCTTATCTATGCCATTTCCTCTGAAACACTTAAATTAGGTATGCTAATGAGAATGATGCAGAACTAGGCAGCATTTCATTCTTTTGTGCTATGTGTCAGAACCAACCTGAAGGCACCTAACAACAACAATTTCCAGTAGCTTGTAGTCACTAGAAATGATCAGAAACAAGAGCCTATTAAAGTCATTACTGTGCAAGTCTGTAAAGGTGCCTCTTCTGCCTGTCAGCTTCTCCAGACCCTACTTCATGTCTTTGTATCTCAAGCTATAGACGAAAGAGTTTAGCATGGAGGACAAAATTGTGTAGATGACTGTTGCCCTCTGCTCCTTGACAGTGTAGTTGGACAGGGGTCAGAAATATATGTAAGTGATGTTTCCATAGAAAAGGGTCACCATGGTGTTATGGGAGCCACAGGTGGAGAAGACTTTCTGTTTCAAAGTAATTGAGGGAATCTTAAGAACAGCTATGAGAATTCGTAGGTAAGAGATGACAATGCAAATAAAGGGTGTCACCAGAATTATTAATCCTTCTTCGTTAATTACAATTTCATTTACCAATATGGAGGAGCAAGACAATTTCAGCAGAGAGCTGATGTCAAGAGGAAGTGGTGGATAACACTGGAATCACAGAAGATGAAATGATTTATTGGAAGAACTAGCAAGGGAGAATGGAAGTGAGAGATGATGGAGAAGAAGGTCAGTAGCAGGACACAACGGCAGTGGCTCACGATAGTGGCAAAGCACAGGGGGTCACAGATGAGCATATAAATGGCAATCATTGCCAGGAGATAACTTTCTGTTATGGGCAAAAGTCAAGAAGAAATACATTTGGATCATATACTCAATAGATGAATTGATCATCTTCTTTTGACAGAAAGTTTACCAGCATTGGGAGCAATGATTGTTGTGTAGTGGTTGCTACAATAATCAGTGAACAGTAAGATGCTGAGGGGAAAAATACATGGTGTCTGGAGACAGGTGTCAGAGCAGATGACCAGAATGATGAACAAGTTCTTCCCACTGTGACAAGGTATGTGGTGAGAAAAAGTGCAAAAAGTGGCTTCTGGTCCTTAGGCCAGGAGGATGAATTTAGAGACATTGCTGGTTTGATTTTTCTTTCCATGATCCTGTAGAGAATCCTAGAATTTTCAAGTCAACCAGTTTCGATTTATTTAAACTATAGATACTGCTGTTGTTGTTGTTAAGTGCCATTGAATCAGTTCTGAGTCTTGGTGACCCTGTATAGAATTTCCAAGGAGCAGCTGACAGGTTTGAACCACTGACTTTGCAGTTCAAACCAACTTTTCAGTCCAGTGCTTATCCTACAGTGCCACAGGGATTCTATAAATGGTTCATAATTCTGTCTTCCCTTCCACAGTCCACAAAAATAGGTTGAACAATAAGTTTAACTTGTGCTAAAAGCTAGAACATTAAAGAGTGGATTTAACTTCAGAAAGAAGCCTAGGTGAACCTCCATGATCTATAAATCTCTAGTTACCCATCCATACTTACTTAGGTCAATTGAGACTCATCTTTCTACTATATTTGCAAACAAAACAAAACAAACAGCTAGATTAATCAGGCAAATTAGATGAATGCTGACAAGTGTTTATAAACACCCTTTCAGAGACAACATTTTAATTCAAATCCTGAAAAAAAAAAAAAAAGCCATAGTACTTGTGAACCTACTTATTAAAACATTCATAGACATTGGAGATTCACAATTACTCAACACCATTTTATTAACTACCCAGTGGGAACTCAACAAAGGAATTATAATGAAGAATAATTCTCAGTTCTTTTTTTAAATGCTGTTACAGTGTAGTGGTGAAGGGAAACCTTTAAACAAATAAGTGTGACAAAATTCTACAAGGGTAGAGATAGAGCTACACTTACTGAAAAGCAGTGTAGCATAACTTAGTGTCTTTGCTTACAGTATGTTTTGAAATCAACCTTTTCACTTTCTTACTGTGTGGTCTTGGGCTGCTTATCTAACATCTCTGATCTTCGGTGTCCTTATCTGTAGTATGAGGATTGTAAAAACCTCTCTTGGGTTATGTTGTAAAGATTAAGTGCTATAATATTTTGTTGCAATTAGTATCATGTGTGAAATATGGTATGTATTCAAAACATTATCCTTCCTTTTTCTAATTCTTATATACTTTACTTCTCCTTCTTTTTCTCTACTTCCTCTTCCTCCTCCACCTCTACTTCTTGCTTTAAATTTTCCTCTTCTTCCTGCCAAAATCCTCTTCCCTGTTAGATGTCCCTGAAGGTTCTTGATGTATATATATATAGTTTTTGTTGTTAAGTGATATCCAGTTGGATCTGACTCATAAGGACCCTGCATCGGGTTTCCAAGGAAGGGAGGCAGATTTGAACTGCCTACCTTGAGGTTAGCAGTCCAGTGCTTATTCACAGTGCCACACCAGGACTCTCTCTCTCTCTCTATATATATATATATATATACACCCAGAATAGTTGCATATATACACACAAGATTTTGTAGTATATATGTATATATAATACACACAAGATTTTGCCATATGTATACTGCAAAATCTTGTAGATGTCATATATTTTTCATTATTTGATTACCCTTCATCTGATTTTCTGAGACTTTGTAGGAGAAATATTTACTTGTGCCTTGTATGATTTGAAATATGCGGATGATGCAACCCTTGATTGCTGGAAGTGAAGAGAACTTAAAATACTTATTGATGAAGATCAAAGACTACAGCCTTAAGTATGGATTGCACCTCAACGTATAGAAAAACAAAAATTCTCACCACTCGGCCAATGAATAACATCATGATAAATGGAGAAAATATTGAAGTTGTCAAAGACTTCATTTTACTTGGATCTACAATTAACACTCATGGAAATAGTAGTCAAGAAATCAAATAATGGATTGTTGTTGGATGATGGATTACATTAGGCAATTCTTTGGCAGCAGTTCTCTTTGAAGTGTTAAAATGCAAAGATGCAAGTTTGTGAACTAAGGTACTCCTGACCCAGCCATAGTATTTTCAACAAGATGAATTGCCATGCAGAAGCCACAAATAGAGCAACAATTGTGAGAGGACGGTGCAGGATCAGGCACTGTTTTGTAATGTAGTGCATAGGATCACTACATGAATTGACTCAATGGCAACAATGAGATATCATCTCACATCAGCAATAACAGCAAAGATCAAAAAAATCTATCCTGTCTGGGGTTTGTTCAGCTTCTTTACTGATTAGGTTTTTATCCTTCATGACGTTAGGGAAAATTTCTCCCAGCAGCTCTTAGACTATCTCTTCTGTGGTTTTCTTTGTCTTTTCATATTCTGGAATTCCAGTCACCTGTAGGTTATTCCTCTTTATATTGTCCCACATGAACTTTAGGCTTTCTTCAGATTTTTTTTTTTTTTCACTCTTTTTTCTGCTTTTTCTTCTATCTTAGTAGTATTGAGAGATTTATCTTCCAGGTTTCTAATTCTGGGTTTCATCTATTCAATTCTACTTCTTTGCCCTTTCAGTGTATTGTCCATTTCTGATATTTTAGTATTGATCATCTGGATCTCTTTTTGCAGGTTTTGTATAATCTCCAATGATATATATCTGTTTTGTTTGCTTTTTCCTATTTCACTTTCCTGACTTCTTCCTTATTTTCCTTGACCTTTCTGTGGACCATTTGGATGCACTTCAATATCATTCTCCTGAATTCTTTTTCAGGTAATTCCAAAGCTTCTTCTCCCTCCAAAGCAACTTCTTGCTCTTCTTGTTGGTTGTTTGTTTGAGCTACTCTGCCTTTTATCTGTACTTGAGCAAGAAAATTTCTGCTGTTTTTTGGGCATTGTGGTGTTGTTATATTTGCCTTAATTAGCTGAATGTATGTTGGTGTATTCTTAAGCACTATCAAGTTGCCTCCTGGTAGGTGTGATTCAGAGATGGACTTCTCTGTTCATCTCCTGTACAGTTCATTTCAGAATGTTTTTAGCAAGTATTGGTTGTAGATGCTACTCTGATATGCAACATCTAGTATTGGCTCTTGCCCAATTGGTGGGGTTTTTTAGAGAGTGCAATTGCAGCTTGGCTGTATGGCACTAGTTGCTGTCTCCTTTTGGGTAAGGCAAGGATAGAAAAGGCTCCCACAAGATAGAAGGAGGCTCAAAGAACAAAACTAAAAATGAAAGTCATAGAAACCAGGGGAAAAAATATACATAAGGACAATAAACCTGGAGTAATTCTGTAGTGCCACCTAGTGGACTCTTGCCTCCAAAGCCTCCTGAGAAATTTCATGATGGTTCTTGCTGTTTCTCCTAGTGAGAACCAACCCAGGGCTAGCCAGACTCAGTTTGGAAGAGATTCCAGGCACCGGCTCTTATTGTTGTCTCCTCCTCCCTTCAATTCTTCATCCAACAAATCGTGCCACAGAACCCTCTGCATGGGCTACAGAAACCTCTGCACGGACCACAGAATCCTCTGCATGGACCACAGAACCCTCCATGTGTGCTGCAGAATCCTCCATGTGGGCCATCAAACTCTCTTCATGTGGGCTGCAGAACCCTCTGCATGAGGCAGAACCGTTCCTATGGGTGTCTACTTTTACTAGTCTCATCTTTGGTTACCACAGAGGAAGTGACTGGAAAGAGAAAAAGAAGAGAAGGAAAATGAGAAAAAAGAAAGAAAGGGGGAAAAAACCACTTGTATCTATGTGTCTGCAAATCACTAGCAGGTTTCTGTAATAGGAGTGGTCTCTTGTCTCACTCTCTGCTCATTTCCATTCAAAATGGTTGCAGTGGGGCACATTGGCCACCTCAAACAGAAAGCTCCTCTTTTCTTGCTTCTTTTCCAAATCTTTCCCCTGGTAAGCACTCAATCCACTTATTAGTCCCTTTATCTGAAGTTCAAAGTTCTGAGACTGCTCTCTGAATCTGTTTCATCCAGTTTTCCATGTTTTTGCTAAAGACGGTCTGCACAGTCTTTGTGCCTAGTCCTCCTTCTTAATTCTGTAGATTGTATCGGGACTAATTAACATAATAGAAGTAAGGATTTACAACATAGGATAATTACACCAGGTTAAGAGTTGACCACATCATATCACATCATGGGGGTGATTGCATCATAGTAGATAGTAGTGATAGTGACATATCAAACAAGTTGAAACAAATCCTTAACTGTCACAGACCTGGAGTTAGAAAACCAAAAGAGAAGAACACATTTAGCATTTCTCAAACTGAAAAAGCTAAAAAATAAAAAATCAAGCTTTGACTTGTAATATTGAAAGTTTCTAAGGACAAAACATTGAATGATACAGAAAGCATCAAAAGAAGATAGAAGGACTATACAGAATCAGTGTACCAAAAAGAACTGTTCAATGTTGAACCATTTGAAGAGATAGCATATGATCAAGAACCAATGATACTGAAGGAAACTGAAGCTGCGCTGAAGGTATTGGTGGAAATCAAGGCTCTGTGAATCGATGGAATACAAATAGAAATCTTTCAGCAAACTGATGCAATGCTGGAGGCACATGTCTATGTCAAGAAATTTGGAAGACAGCTACCTTGCAAGAGATCCATATTTGTAACCATTCCAAAGATAGATGACCCAATGGAATGCAGATATTACTGAACAAATACCATTAATATCACATGCACCTAAAATTTTGCTGAAGATAATTTAAAAAATGGAAGCAGCAGTTCATTGACAGGGAGCTGCAACAAATTCAAGCCAGATTAAGAAGACGATGGATCTTGGCTGAAAGCAGAAAGTACCAGACAGATATTTACTCATGCTTTATTGATTATGCAAAGGCATCCAACTGTGTGGATCATAACAAACTTTGAATAACTTTGCAAAGAATCACCATTAATTGTGCTCATTAGTAACCTGCACATAGATCACAGGGCAGTTGTTCTAACAGAACTGGGGGATACTGAATGGCTTAAAATTAGGTAAGATGCACATTAATGTTGTATGCTTTTGCCATCTTTATTCAATGTATATGCTGAGCAAATCATTATATGGAGATGAGTGTGGTATCAGGATTGGGAGAAGACTCCTTAACAACCTGCAATATGCAGATGATACAACCTTGCTTGCTGGAAGTGACAATGACTTAAAATACTTACTGATGAAGATCAAAGACTACAACCTTTGGATTGAATCTCAATGTAAAGAAAATGAAAAATTTCACAACTGGGACAATAAACCACATCACGATATCTGGAGAAAAGTTTGAAATAGTCAAAGGCTTTGTTTTACTTGGATCCACAGTCAATGCTCATGGAAGCAACAGTCAAGAAATCAAATGACATATTGCAGTAGGCAAATCTTCAGCAAAATAACTCATTAACGTGTTCAAGAGCAAAGCTATCACTTTGAGGGCTTAGGTGTACCTGACCCAAGGCTATGCAGTATTTCATTCTGTTGTGCATTGGGTTGTTATAAGTCAGAACTAACTCAGTGGCATCTAGCAATAAAACAATCCATGCAATTAAGGGAAATAATAGTTATGCCGAAGACACATTTGGGAGAAGTGACTCCATATAATAGGCACTGGACTACAAACCACAAGGTCCACATTTAAAGTGTTAGAGAAAGATGAGGCTTTCTGCTCCCACAAAGATTTTAAAGCCTCAGAAATCCTATACAGGGTTGCTATGAGTCGGAACAGACTCAATGGCACTTAACAACAAGAAGACACATTGAACATTAAGTATGGATTATATGCATTTATTTGAAACAACTCAATTCTAACACAGTAATTCTGTATAGAGTAAATCTTTATGGGAGCAAACAGCCTCATCTTCTTCCTTGGTGGTTGGCGGGTTTGAATTGCAACCTTGAAATTAGCTACCCTGTGCTTATACTACTAGGCTTCATAAGTATCAGCAGAATTTCCTTTTAATGCATAAGGAAACCAAGAATAATATGTGCTTTGTTTTTTAAGATAATGCAGTCACAAAAGACCCAAAACCTGAATCTTAATCAAGATGGCCATAGACACGAGGGTGACCCAAAAATTATCCACATTCTGGTTGCAAAATTTATTTTAATCAATTTTTAGAAAAGACAAACACACCATTTTCCCACATAATCTCCTTGCTTTTCAATACACTTTGCCCATCTGTCAACAAGCTTTTGTATTCCCTTATTAAAAATGTTTTAGTCTGAGCTGGGAACTGCAAATGCACCTCCGCCTTACGTCTTTATCAGAAGTGAATTTTTGTCTTCAAAGTCCTGCTTTCAGGGGAACAAAAAGGTGGAAGTCCAATGGAGCAAGATCAGGACAATAGGGAGAATGTTTTAACACCTCAAAACGAAGTTTTTACAGAGTGTCAGTAGTGTGGGCAAAGGTGTGCACACATTCATACTCATACAAGACCACAATACTCTTGGATTGCTGTCCTCTGTTTTTAATCCGAAGTTTAGACTTCAGCTCTTCAGTGAGCATCTGACTGTAATGAGCACTGTTGATTGTTGAACCTTTATCCTAATAGTGTTCCAATTCTGGTCCTTGAGAGTCCCAGAAAACTGTAAGCACCAATTTTCCAGCTGATGGTTGACTTTTGAACTTTTTCTTGGTTGGCGATTGAGGATGCTTCCATTCTGCTGTTTATTCTCAGAAAATTGACCATATCCCCTCTTGACATCTCTTCTATCCATTCTCTGCAGTATGGCCACAGTGATCTTTTAAACACAAAATCTATCATCATATAACTTTCTATGTTAAAGTCCTTTTCCATTTATTTTTGCTGTGTCTTTACTATATGTCAAGAAGTCCAAAGTCCATTGATAGCTTCCCACTCCAAATGATGAAAGCAAATGTTATTTATCTGGTTCTGTGTAATTGGACCCTACTCTTGAATCCACTATTGAAAACCCTATGGAACACAATTCTACTTTGACAAACATGGGATTGTCATGAATTGAAGTCAACTGCATCGCAACTGTACTTAGCGGGGTCTAGGGACTTAAGGGAGGTTGATAATATCAGGGACTTATTTCCTGGGATTTCATCCAGTTCTTTAAACATGATATTCTTTGTCCTGGAATGTTTTTCTTTAGTGTCTATTCATAATTTGGATGTCTGGTCACCATTACATTCCCAAATCTTGGCAATGTCTGTCACATTGTGTTATTGTTGTTAGGTGTCTTTGAGGGAGTTCCAACACATAATAACCCTATGCATAACAGAACGAAACACTGTGTGGTCCTGGGTCATCCTCACAATTGTTGTTTGAATCCACTGCTATTGCCACTATGTCAATCCATGTGGTTGAATATCTTTTTCTTTTGTACTGAAGCTTCACTTACCAAGCATGACGTCATTCTCTAGGGATGATCCCTTCGGACAACATGTCCAAAGAACTGAGTCTGACCATCCTTACTTCCAAAGAGCATTCTGATTGTACTTTTTCCAAGACAGATTTATTCTTCTGGCGGTCCATAGTACTTTCAATATTCTTTGCCAACACCATAATATAAATGTATCAATGCTTCTATGGTATTCCTTATTCACATCTATGCACACAAATATACTCCCTCACACATAAATCACAAGCTGCACCTTTCTATTGCCTGAAAAATTGTTGTCCCCCATATTAATCTACACCAGGTCCTTAAAAGCAAAATTGTAGTTCACCTCTATCAACATTCCTATCTTTCAAAAACACCTATCATTTATCCTCAGCTATCAGTCATCCACAAATAGGAAAGCTGAATCACACCGAGGAAATATGACTGAATCCAGAAGGCGGTGAGAATATCCTCAATGTCAGTTAGGTGGCCCCACCCATGTTTTCTGTTCCCTTAGGCTAGGCTTTGTTTTCTAAACTTGGAGCAGGCCCAGAACAGCATTTACCATGGGTAAAATAGGAAGAAAGAATACCAGGGGCTCCCGGAGACCTGGGAAGGAAGAGTAAAACCTAAATGGGTGGCAGAGGCCTCCAGATTTCATGAGTCCTCATTGTCTTCTGAAATGGGGAATCAAGATGATGCTGGGGACCAGAGGTGAGGATTGAAAAAAGAATTTGAAAGTGTCTGGAAAACCTATGATCTCTGTTAACCGGTGTCTCTGACGGCATCCTGCTCTGTGTTCTGCTCACGGTCATCATGGGAGGAAATGTAAGAAGGCTGGAGGCTTCAGTTGAGCTGGAGAGCTGAATAAATTTGCAGCTGTGGTTGAAGTTAAACTGCTTCTGAGAAACCAGAAGCTACCACATCTGGAAATCAGAAGCTACCACATCTGGAAACCAGAGGCTACCACATCTGGGAATCAGAAGCTACCACATCTGGGAATCAGAAGCTACCACAATGAAAGTGTCCTTGTTTACAATCCACATTTATCAGGCATGCCTTTCTTCATGCCCTCCATGTGAAATTCAGATCTGTTTCTGGGGAGTCTGTTCCGACTCATGGCAACCCCATGTATTGCAGAGTAAAACTGTTCCTTAGGGTTTCCTAGACTGTAGTTTCTCTGGTAGCATGGTGGGTACTGTGGTGGTGAATTGGGCTGCTACTCTCCAGGTCAGCAGTTGAAACTACCAGCTGTTCTGTGGGAGAAAGATGAGGCATTCTGCTCCTGTAAAGATTTACAGCCTCGGAAACCCCTGTACAGGGTCGCTATGAGTCAGAACTGACTCCACAGCACATAACAACAACAACAGTCTTTATGGGAGAGTCTTGTATAGCACTGTAGGACAAGCACTGGATTCCTAACCACAACGTTGGTGATTTAGCTGCTCCTTGGAAGCCCTAGACAGGGTCGCTATGAATTGCAACGGACTCGATGGCACTTAATAACAAGTCTTTGTGGAAGAGACTCTCAGACATTTCTTCCTCAGAACCGTTGGGTGGGCTTGAACCACCAATCTCTAGGTTAGGAGTTGCATACAAAACATTGTGATAGCCAGGAACCTTTGTGTGAGAACAGTGAGTTCCAAAATGAATAAAAGCTTGGCAAAAAAATCATTTCTGAACTTTCTGTTTGGACATCGATGAAGCAGGAAAGGGTTAACCATTGGTTTTTCTCAGAATTACTCCAACAAAATCTAGTGTTTTTTTGTGTGTACAAAAAGGAGTAGGTGGCCACTATGACTAACCATCTGGGTTTTCAAATGTTTGGTTAACCTTAGTGCAAACCAGGCACGCTTCCAAACTTTAACTCTGACTGGTCATTAACATTGCCAAAATATTTTCCTGTGTCTTATAGTAAAAAACAGCAAATGTCTACTAGCAGCGATGCTAACCACCTGCCAGACACAGGTTTTATGTGCTGATAGCGTTTCATATCCATTTAGTGCTACCAGCAACTCTATGAAGTAGGTATTGTCTTTATCCCCATATTAGGAATGAAGAAACTATGGCACAGAGAGGGTAAGTAGCTTGTCCTAGAGCACATACCTGGCAAAGGACAGGACGGTATTCTAAGAAAGCAGTTCAAAGACCATGCTCTCAGTCTCCAACTCTATTACAGAACAAGCATTAACTCTCTGTAGGGCGCAGCCAAGAGACCAGAGTTCCACTTATGACTCTAATAATATAAGTGACATGATAAGTAAAGCCCTTCCTCTCAGCAAGCTTCAGTTTGCCCTTCTTTGAAATGAGGCTGTGGACTCCACAATCTCCAAGCATTTCTTCATTGCAGAACCTCTATGGGTCCGTTTTAAGGTTGAAGTATTAAGAAACCCAGAGGAACCGCTAGAGAGAGGGCTCCCAGAATTCCCAATTGGCTAGTGTCTCTGCCCCATCCCATGAATTAAATGGTATGGGGGAGCGGGACTGCTCTTTTGACAGAGACTTGAGGATTACTGCATTTCTTTCTAACATCTGCTCAGGATCCTAAATGACTATCCACTCATTATTTCATTCTACAAATATTTATCAAGGGGTTATTGTGTTCCAGGCACCAGGCCAGGTGGAGCTGTGCAACGAAGAACCAGACACAATCTTTATACTTGGGCAGCTTTCAGTCTAGCAGGGGGCAAACAGTGTTGCAAATCCTGAACCTCAGGTCTGTACTGAGGATGCAGGAGGGGAGTCTAATCTAGAATTGTGGAGGAACTTCAGGCTTCTGAATGGATATGTCATGTAGGCTGAGCTGCCTGGGTGAGGATGAAGCACCTTTTATGAAGATGGAATACAAAGGGAAGAAGGAGGAGCTAGATGGCAAAAGCTGTTTCTTTCTGCTGCTAACCTAAAGGTTGGTAGTTCAAACCCACCCAGAGCTCTATGGAAGAATTGCTTAGCAATCTGCGTCCATTAAGATTGTTGTTGTTAAGTGCCGTGGAATCAGTTCTGATTCATAGAGATCCTGCAAAGGGTTTCCAAGTCTGTACATTTTTGCAGGAGCAGAAAGCCTCATCTTTCTCCCACAGAGCAGCTGGTGGACTTAAATTGACAACCTTGTGGTTAGCTTACCCTACAGAACCACCACACTTAGCCTTCAAGATTGCAGCCAATCAAATGTTATGGAGCAGTTCTACTCTGTAACATACAGGGTGGCCATAAGTTGGAATTGACTCCACAGTTAAGGTAAAAAGGATCAAGCAATGCCTCTGAATTGGAGCAGGAGAGCAGGGAGGAAGGCAAGAGATGTGGTTGCAGAGCCCAGCAGGCGCCACTCCAAGGGAAGCTATAGGGAGGAATTTGACCTTTAGTTAGAGGGCGATAAGAAAATTTATGCAACAGGAAAACGACTAAATTTTGCATTTGAGAAAGAATGGATGTGGCTAGTCTTTCAAAACTGGTTTGAAAGAGGACAAGACTGACTACAAGAACAGATTGCAGGTGGCCATCAATTCCAATTCAAAGAGACCCTGTAGGGCAAAGTAGAATTGCCTCATGTTAAGTACCATGGAGTCGGTTCCAAGGCTGTAAATCTTTATGGGAGCAGAAAGCCTCATCTTTCTCCCGTGGAACTGCCTCATAGGCTGTAATATTTTCAAAAGCAGACTGTCACATTTTTTTCTTGTGAACTCGAACCACCAACCATTTGGTCATTTGGTTAACAGTCAAGCTCTTAATCACAGAGGCACCTGGGCTTCTTACATTGAAAGTAGGAGATGATAAAGGTCTGGGTGAGGGCTGGGCAATGGAATGATTGGCTGGTTATGGGAAATAATAGAAAATGGGAAATCAAGAATGGCATTTGTGTTTGTAGCTCAGGTAAACATGTAACTGAAGCAAACACTATTTGAACTGAAGCAAAACCAGGTGAAGAATTCAGGCACAAGTTCTATATAGATGGGTAAATTATAAGTGCACTACACAATCACAGCTTTCAGCTAAACACCACTTCCGGTATTTACCTTCATGTGCCTCCAGCTTTAAGGCCAGGCGTGACTTAGTTTTTCAATACTGTTTTCAACATGGTTTTCAATCAACTGTGTGCCCCAACATTCATCTGTCAGTTTATTATATTGTGGTGACTTGTGTGCTGCTGTGAGGTTGGAAGTTACAACACCAGTATTTTAAATACCAGCAATGTTACCCATGTGGACAGACTTCAGTGGAGCTTCAGACTAGAAATAATCTGAATAGATAACTTCTGAATAGATAACCATTGAAAACTTTATGAATAGCTGCAGAACATTGTCAGATATACTGCCAGAAGATGAGCCCCTCAGATTGAGAAGCACTCAAAATATGACTGGGGAAAGCTGCTTCTCAAAGTAGAATTGGCCTTGATGATGTGGATGGAGTAAAGCTTTCAGGACCTTCATTCATGGATGGGCCACAACTCAGAATGAGAAGAAACAACTGCAAAACCCATTAATAATTAGAATGTGGAATGTAGGAAGTATGGTTCTAGGAAAATTGGAAGCCTCTAATAATGAAATGGAATACATAACTATTGGTATCCTATGCATTAGTGAGTTGATATGGATTGGTATTGGCTATTTTGAATCAGATAATCATATGATTTAGTATGCTTGAAATGACAAATTGAACAGGAATGGCATCATGTTCATTGTCAAAAAGACTGTTTCAAAATCTATCTTGTGGTACAATGCTGTCTGTAATAGGGTAATATCTATATGCCTGCAGGAAAGACCAATGGCGCTGTAGGATCAGCACTGGATTATGAACCACAAGGTTGGCAGTTCAAACCCACCAGCTGCTCCTTGGAAATCCTATACATGGTCTCTGTGAGTTGGAACTGACTTGACAGTACTTAACAACAACAACATTCAAATTTAAATATCAACCACTAAAGTCAATGATGATGAAATTTAAAAATTCTACTCATTTCTCTTTAGTCAGAAATTGATCAAACATGCAATCAAGATGCATTGATAATTACCAGTGATTGGAATATGAAAGTTGGAAACAAAGAGGAAAGTTCCTTAGTTGGAAAATAAGACCTTGGGAATAGACACAAGCACTGTTGGTGTTGTTAAGTGCC
The DNA here is from genome assembly GCF_000296735.1 of Chrysochloris asiatica. NCBI lineage: Eukaryota > Metazoa > Chordata > Mammalia > Afrosoricida > Chrysochloridae > Chrysochloris > Chrysochloris asiatica. The sequence goes on along the minus strand of NW_006408599.1, from coordinate 461,562 downwards.
ACTGAGTGTGCTCCGACTCATAGCGACCCTGCTTAGAATATTGATCTTTATGTGTTCCATTGCATTTTGGACAACTTCCAGTTTCTCCAGATTAATACTTTGTACATTCTGTGTTCTGATTATGAATGGATGCTTGCAGCTGTTTCTCCTCATTTTGAGCTGTGCCCCATCAGCAAATGAAGGTTTTGAAAGCTTTGCTCCATTCACATCATTCTGGCCAACTCTACTTTAAGAATGCAGCCTTTCCCCAGTTGTATTTGGATGTCTTCTAACCTAAGGGGCTCATCATCTGGCACTGTATCTAACAATGTTATACTACTATTCATCATGCTTTCATTTTCAGGCACTATATCTGACAATGTTATGCTGCTTTTAATAAGGTTTTCATTGGCTAATCATTCAGAAGGAATCCATCTTTCCTGCTTCTTAATCTGTCTTTGTCTGGAATCTCCATTGAAACTTGTTCCCCATGGATGACCCTCCAATGATTTAAAATACCAGTGGGATAGCTTCCAGCATCACAGCAACACACAACTCATCATAGCATGACAAACCGATAAATGGTAGTGTTTCCTAATAGCGTTTTCTAAAACTAAATTCTCTGTTTGAATGTATTTTTGTGGTCACTTCTTTTTGCATCCTATTTAAGAAAAATTTTCTTACCCCAAGATCATGAAGATATTCTCTTAGGATATTTTCTAGTAAATCTGTTGTTTTATCTTTCACATATATGTCTATAAATATAAATGGATTGTTTTATAAGTTGTGAGATAGTAGTTGCTTATCCCCCATATGGATAGCCAATGGACCCAGAACCATTTCTTGGAAAGATATTTTCTTACAACTGCTTTGCAATACCACTTTTCGAAAAAAAAATTTTTTTGTGAATTAAATGAAGGTTTGCAGAGTAGATCATCAGTTTTATGTCCAACAAATCACACACCTTGTTTCATCTCAACGATTGCAATCATCTCCATGTAAAAACAGTCATCTTGCTTTCTCCCTGTAGTTCCTATTTCTATTATACCCTTCTTCTGAACCTTGTCCCCAGGTAAATGCTGCCCTCACTAATCTTGTCTCTCTGATACTCCTATCTAAGGAGCTCTGGTGGCATAGTGGTTATGAGTCAGGCTGCAGCCTCAAGGATGGCAATTCGAAACAACCATCGGTTCCGCGGGAGAAAGACGAGGCTTTCTGCTACCATAACTATTCACAGCCTTGGAAACTCTATACAGGGTCGCTATGAGTCGGAATTGACTCCATAGCACATAGCCACCACCGCCGTATTCTTATCTACTACTTGGTTGAAAATTAGACCAAGAGACTGAGTTTCGTTCCAGACCTGAAGAGTGGCTGAGGGTCACAGTCTCAGGTGCCGCCAGTCTCTTTCGGACAAGCAGGCCTGGTATTTTTTTTATAATTTTGAGTTTTGTTCCACGTTCTCTCCCATTCTATCCAGGGCCTTCTGTGTGATCCCTTTCAGAGCAGTTGGTAGTGGTAGCCAGGCACCATCTAGTGCTTCTGGTCTCAGAGTTGTGAAAACTGATGTTTACGTGTTTCACTAGTCCATCGGACTAACTGATTCTAAACATCTTCAATTTTCATCAGTCTTCTTTTTTCCATACATGAAAAGACCAATTGTTACACTTTAAATGGCTGCTCATGAGCTTTTTAAGATCTCAGCCACCATTCACCAAAGTAGAACACTGTCTTTTTGGACTGTGTTATGCCAACTGACCATGGTGTCCCCCAAGACCATGGTCCTGAGCCCACAGGTCCAGTAACTCATTGCCCCAAGGTGTTTGGTAATGTTGAAGAAGTTCTCACCCTTTTGTCTTCTGTATGTTCCACTATGGAGACTTGTTGTGGCACTCTAGGATAAGCATTGGACTGTTAACCACAAGGGCAGCAGTTCAAACCCACCAGCTGATCCTCAGAAACCCTATATAGTCATGCTATGAGTTGGAACGTATTCAACAGCACTTAACAACACCATGCTCTACCACATTCATAGGTGTGTTTGCAGTTAAGGTAAATACCCATGTACAAATACCTTCTGTCAAATCTTTATGCTCCCACTCTCCATCCCATTTCTGTTCAGCCTACATACCTGTCCCTGTGGAAGTTGGTGCAGAGTTGTGTATATAGTAATATTTACCTCTATTCCATTTAATCCTTTCATTTCTCTCTGTGTCTTCACTTGTCTTCATAATTTTTCTGCCAGCTTCCCTCTTATTGTATATTGACTTCCTCATCACTCGAGTATGTGTCTACCCTCTAGTCTGTGAATTGTTTTTCCTTCCCTCTCATGCCTGGTAACTATCAAAGAATATTTGTTTTAGCATGAGAAACTTTTCTTGAGTTTTTACAATAATGTTCTCATATAATATTTGTCCTTTTGTGATTGACTAATTTCACTCAATACTTCAGGTTCAATAATGTTATGAGGTGTTTCACAGGTTCTTTGTTAGTCTCCAACACTGTTTAAAAATGATAGTTAGGGTTCTGTGTCAACCTGACTAGATCAGGATTTCCAGTGGTTTAGCAATAGAGATGTGCTATTCCCATGGTGATGAAACCTAAAACAGGCATAGTTAACTACGATAACTGGCTATGAGCAGCCAATCAATTGAAAAGATGTATCCTTGGGGTGTGGCCTGACCCCAATATAATGGACATGTGGGAAAATCTCTCTCTTCTGCTGGGGACCTGGGACTCTGCAATTGTAAGCCATTTCCTTGATAATCAACTTCTCTCTATGTAGATACAGATCTATGTTTCACTGGTCTTGCTTTTCTAGAAAACCCAGCTTAAGACATGTGGTACCGAGATTGGGGTTCTAGAGAAAAAAATCACAAGGATAAGTTTTCTAAATTAGTACTTCAATCTGAGTAATGTTTAAGGCACGGATATAGTGTGGGGGGCTGCCTGATCTCCACTTCTTAGGAACGGGCCTTGGGCTGACTTTGAGTTTGATTTTCTTTTCCCATTGTGAAGTCAGAGAAGGTCAGACATGGTTTTTGCATTTGGTGTCAGAAACAGGATTTATTGCAATGGCTCCAGACTCATGGAAGCATGAGGTCTTGTAAGAGAAAGAACCAAGGGACATAGGAAGTGAAACTGGATTTTTAGATGGTTAGTTTGGATTTTGCTACTTGTAGAGGCACTGTGGGTTAATATGCTGGACTGAGCAGTCTGTTTTAACAGCAAGGTTGGTGGTTCAAGCTCACCAACTGCTCCTTGGAAACTCTATGCAGGGTTGCTTTGGGTCAGAACTGACTCCACGGTTGGCACTGTTGTTATGTTTATAACAACATAACAATGCCAGTCATTATATGTCCAGTGATGTTCAAAGGAAGGAATCCTCTTAGGCTACAGGAGAGTCAGTATGATAAATATAAAACCAAAATGTGACTAAAACAATCATGTCATCCTATTATTATCCAGGCAGGTCACCAGTAACTCTGATTGATCTCTTCAAATCACATTCTCAGGTAAATTCTCAAGACAATTGTTTTAGTTTTGGTTTAGGCCAGTTCTTCTCAGGAGAAAGCAAGGAAGAAGGGTGCCTGCAGGCTTCTTGAGGTTATGATGGCTAGTTAACTTTTAAAAGTCAGCTCAGAAAAGTGAAGCCTCCAGCTGACACGAAGTGAGGGGAGATGCACAAGAATGCCTAAACTTGTAGATAATACCAATTTGACCTAGCTTTGAGGGCTTAATGATCAGAACTCAACTGGAGGAAGATAAAATAATAATTTTTAATAAAGGAAACAAGCGTAAATTGCTACAATTTGATGAACTTGACTTATGAGAGGGAAGGAGTCTTCACATCAAGTATCAATCTTATGCCCTCTGTACACAGGGTAGATAGGGACAGGCAACTTAGACATTGGCTACCTAAAATGGGGGAGGGTTACAAAGGCACCAAGTGACTGGCTTACAAGTTTTCAAGAGGAGGTTTAGTTTCCGAGTGTACGTAGTGGTTGTGGTAATGTACTGTGGAGTTGGTTCTGACTCAGCGACTCTGTACAGGATTTGTGGGAGCAGAAAGCCTCATCTTTCTCCTCTGGAACAGCTGGTAGTTTTGAACTGCTGACCTTGAAGTAGGAAGGTATAATCCTTACTGAATAGTTTTCATCTTGTCTAGTGGGGTCTGGTGAATGGAGATGGGAATAAGATTCTTATGATTGAATAGTGAGTAATTGTTATCATGACTAATTGTGACCGTCACAACTGTAAAGGAAGAAGTTTTGTGCCAAAAGGTGGGAGTAGAAAAAACCCCAAAAACTAATCACATGCAGCTTGAAAAAACAGTCAGCTCAGAATACACACGTAGTAAACAGAAAAAAAAAACCAAAAAAACTGGAACCTGGCCTATATCTTTGACAGAAGTCTCTCCTTACGATTCAGGCCAATTCTTTTCAGGAGAAACAAACCTAGGGCCCCTTCCTGTATTGGCTTTAACTCAACACCACAATGAGAGAAGGAGATGAAAATATTACTCCCTTGCTTTGAAGAGAATGATGACTCCCTTTTCTGGCACTATTTCCCATTATGTAATCTCTTTTCTTCAAACACAGTTCCCCAGCTCTTGTACTTCATTATTTGTCTTTCCCAGACTGGGCCTCTCTGGGTAGAAATCCCCAATTCAGTGTACTGTCCAACAGTGCATGGAACAGGATTAGGTTTGTTCATTTCCAGGAAGAATTAGACTTGGAAAGGCATGAGGAAATGAAATATCACATATGGTAAATCCTAGTTTAACTCAACAGGTGAAGTCACTACCCAGTTTATTTCTTCTTTTAGAAATTATTGTTGCTGTTGTTTGTTGTTAAGTGCTGTCGAGTTGGTTCCAACTCATAGCGACCCTGTATAGGGTTTCTGGGAAGCAGCCGGTGGGTTTGAACCGCTGACCTTGTAGTTAGCAGTCCAGTGCTTATTCTACAGTGTCACACCAGTATTAGGTAGTTAGAACAGAGAAATATGGGAGTCTCAAGTCACTCTAGGTATGGTCCATCTCAGCAGGCATTTCTGAAAAGAGGGAGAGAAAAGAATGTTTGCAAGAGGAAATGAAGTTATAAGTGGGGAGGGCAAGAGAAGATACTGTGAGAGGAAACAAAGGTAGTTAAGAGGTGTAGGTGAGAGAGGGTACTATTGTGAGGAGAAATAATTACCTCTCATCTACTGATTTCTTCCTCTGAATTCCTTCAAATTTCCAAAGATGTCTTCCTTTAATTACCTATCAAATTCATATGAAAGGAGCTCTGGTAGCATAGTGGTTACAAGGTGGGCTACTGAACCTCAAGGTCAGCAGTTCTTAAGTACCAGCTGTTCTATGAGAGAAATATGAGGTCTTCTGCTCCTTTAAAGATTTACAGTCTTGGAAACTCTGTACAGAGTCGCTATGAGTCGGAACCGACTCCACAGCACATAACCACTACCACCATATTTATATGAAATACACATTCACCTAGTATTAATTTATATTGTGAACCAATGTCTAGTTGCCCCAACAACTTTTACTTTTCATTTCCAACTCATTCAATTAAAAAAAATAAATAAAGTAGAATTTATTTATATATAGTTGTTGTTGTTAGTGTTGTCAAGAAGAATGGCTGATGAGTTTGAATCATTGATCTTGTGGTTAGTAATCCATTGCTTATGCTGCAGCACCACACCAACCCAAATCTTGCGTGTAAAGTTTTTACTGTCGATAAAAAAAAAAAAAAATTGATTTTCCAGTTTATAGACATTAGGATCATTCCCAATTTGGTCTATTATGAATAGAACTTCTATGAATGTTCTTATAAAAAGGCTTTTGTAGATACAGAGTACTTGTATGTGTAATTAAAAATGTTTTGTATATATATATATATATATATAAAGTTTGCCACTTTAGTCATTTTTATATGAACAATTCAGTGACATTAATTACATTAACAATGTTGTGCTATCATTACCACTATTCATTTCCAAAAGTTTTGTATCACCCCAAACATAAAGTTAGTATGCCTATAGCAGTAACACCGGGTCTCTTCTCCCTCCAGCTCCTGGTAGTCCATCATAAATGGAGATTTCTATGCATTTGCCTAATTTCAATATTTCATTGTATCTGACTTACTTTACTCAGCATAATACTGTCGAGGTTCATCCATGTTACACATGTATCAGCATTTTATTTCTCTTTATGACTGAATAACAATCCATTGTATGTACAAAGTAAATTTTGATTACTCATTAATCTGTTGATAGACACTTGAACTGTTTCCACCTTTGGGTTATGGTGAATAATGTTGCAATGAGCATTGATAAATATGTTTCAGTCCTTGATTTCAAATCTCCTGAGTAGTAGTATACCTAGAGGTGGACTTGTAGCATAGTAGTTACGAATCGGGCTGCAAACCCCTAGATCAGCAGTTCAAAACTACCAGTTGTTCCGTGGGAGAAAGATGAGGCTTTCTGCTCCCATAAAGATTTACAGCCTCAGAAACCCTATACAGGATCACTATGAGTTGGAACCGACTCCACATCATATCACCACCACCATGATAATTCTAAGGAGTCCTGCTGTGGCACTGCAGGTTAATGAGTCAGACCGCAAAGCTGTTTGAACTTCAAGGTCGGTGGTTCAAACGCACCAGCTGCTCCTCGGAAACCCTATACAGGTTTGCTATGGGCCGGAACCAACTTGACAGCACTTCACAACAACAACATGATGATTCTAAGGAACCCAGGGGTGTAGTGGGTTATGTGTTGGGCTACTAAATGCAAGGTCAGCGGTTCAAGTCCAAGAGTAGCTCTTTGGAAGAAAGAAAAAGGCTTTTTGCTCCCATAAATTTTATAGCCTTGGAAACCCTATACAGGCTCTCTATGAGTAGGAATTGACTCAATGGCACACAACCAGGATAATTCTATGTTTCACATTTTTATTTTATTTTTTTTACAAAAACTTATTAAGGTAAGTATGCATACATACATAACACAACATTTACCAACATAGCAATTTTTACATTGACAAAGATCGAACGGGAGCTTCTGTTTAACAATCCAGTATTGGGTTGCACACTGTAAGGACTCAATGCAGTACTGCAATTAAAGGGAATTTTCAAAGAGCTTATGGACAAGAGGATCCAGGAACTTACAAGAACAAAATTTTGATTGGTGGACAATGACAAAATCATGTTTTACCAGACCATGGCAAGACCCCTCAAACATTATTTTGCCACTCATCAAGTCTGAGTCATTTAAAAGCTTACTTGGTGGGTGTGTCAGAGGGCCAGCCAGAATGAATGCTCTCCCTGGAAGTATGCTGTGAGGAAGGTAGAGGAAGGAAGGAGGATGCCTGCAGACTTCCTGTGGTCTGATGGCTAGCTGAATTTTGAAAGTCAACTCAGAATAAGCAGCAACAGGAAAAAAAAAGGAACCGAACCTACATCTTTGACAAAAGTCTCTCCTTATGCAAAGCACCTAGTTGTTTTGGGCTCATTCATAACATATAAAACAAAAACAAAGAAAGAACCAAACCAAAAGAAGCTGAGCAAAAATGAAATATAAACAAGTATTCATAACATCTCTTACTTGGAAAACGGTATGCTGAGAGATGGTATTGGTTAAAGCCAGGGCATCTCCATAAAATATTGTTTTTACACGAAGTTTCTGGAGAAGGGAAAGTGTACCTGCGAGGATTGAATACTACACAGGAAGTACAGAGTTACAGAGCTTGTCTTAGGCTTGGTTCTCTAGAGAAACAAAACAAGTGTAAGAGAAATTTATCTTGAGGAGATGGCTCACACAGTTGTAGAGACTGGCAAGTCCTAAGGCTGTGGGTCAGATATCAGGTTCCTTCTGACTTACATAGCTGCAGGGTTGATGGAGCTGAGATCAGAAGGTCAGACAGTGGCTACTGGTCTAGAGGCTGCAAGGACTAACACATTCCAAGATTGGCAGGCAATAGAATGAGTGAAATGGGAGTATCTTGTACAAGGAGTATGAGAATATGATTGCCCAGTCTTGCACATGCAGGTGACAGCAAAGATACAGTTAATTCAGGTTTCCCAAGAAATTGTAGAAAGGTTAAAAATAAACAAGTATGTTAAAACTGCAAGTGTTCCTTTACCCAATCCACAGATTTTGTTCCTTGACTTAAATGTAGTTAAGTCTTTTCTCTCATTGGTGAGTTCTTCTGTTTATAAAATATGATCTGATATCAAACAAACAAACAAAAAAAATCAGGCTCAGGTCCTAAGAACTAAAGTCAGATGATAAGAGTCAAATGTAGAATTCAGAGCGAGCAAAAAACAGGAGAGCATTGTCAGAATGTTCATATATATTCAATATAGGCTACAACCCCATGGAAACACTTTTTCAATTGATTGGCTGCCCATAGGCGATCTCATCATGGAGGTGCCTATATTAGATCATCTCATCATGGGGGATAGCTACATTAGAGCTGCTAAACCACTGAGAACCAAGGGCCTGCCATGGTTAAGGCTAACAACCTTAACCATCACTCCTTATCAACTTGGCACCTGTACCCATCTCTTTAAACCATACATAAATAAAGACAAATACCAAATCATACTTGCATCTAATAGGATACAATGAACACATATACAACCAAAAACTCACTCGTCCCATTTATAGCTTATACTTTATAAGTGAAGAAACAAAATTATTTGATGCACTCAAGGAAGAAGTACAAGGAAGAAATACTCATAAAATGTACAATTCTTGCTTCTGCAACTGTTTATATCATCATAGCTGGAGTTTAGAACTAACTTTTTCCACCACCCATTCTATATTCCCATTGTCCTCAATAAGCACCTCAGCTTTTCATGGTCCCTAGAGGGGGTGACCTAAATATTCATTCCTGAAGGGTCTGGGCCATTAGTAGTCTTTCCAGAATTGGGTTGCTGTAGTTTTCCATTGACTTTCATCACAAGGCTTGGCAGTATAAAGAGATATCCTCAGAAATCTCCTGTACTGCAAACACACTCTTCTTTACCTCCCTTATGCATTATCATCAATCTGAATTCCCCTTGGTAATCAGGACCAATCACACAACCAATAGAGTAACTCCCTTTCTTACATATTGATCTATAAGCATGAAGAGCCCAAAGTGGCTCAGTGGCATTTTTTTTGTTTTTAGACTTTTCCTTTTGGGAAGTGGGTGGGTAGGTAGAAGTAAGTAGCATTAAAGAGTTAGGGCTAGAACTATGGCTAGGTCTAGGCAAGGCCTATTAGGGCTATGGTTAGGATTAGGATTAATGTTATTGGTAGGTTCTGTGGGTTAATGCACTGGACTGCATAGTTGGTTTGAATCGCAAGGTCAGTGGTTTAAGCTCACCAGCTGCTCCTCAGAAACTCTATATAGGGTCGTTATGAGTTGGAACCAACTTGATGGTACTTAACAACAAAAGGAGTAAGGCTTGGTCTAGTTTCAGGGTTACACACCGGTTTGTTTTTCAATTTTCATTTTCTCTGGAGAGCTACTTGATTTCCCCTTCATTTGGAAGTTCTGTAACTACATTATTCCCTTCTTTTGTTTTTTATTTTATTGTTGATGTTGTAATTGGTATCTCGGGTTCCCCATTTCCAGTCTGATAGGTTTGTTTCATGTAGGTATGTAAAGAAAACAAAAATCTTCACAAATGGACCAATAAACAACAACCATATACATGGAGAAAAGATTGAAGTTGTGAAAGACTTCATTTTGCTCTGATCAACCATCAACACTCATGGAAGGAGCAGTCAAGAAATAAAACAACATATTGCATTAGGCAAATCTGCCACACAAGACCTCTTTAAAGTGTTCAAGAGCAAAGGCATCGTTTCAAAGACTCAGATGCTCCTGACCCAAGCCTTGGCATTTTCAGTAACCTCACATACATGCGAAAGTTGGACAGTGAATAAGGAAGACCATAGAAGAATTGATGCATTTGAGTTATTATGTTGCAGGAAAAGTATTAAAAGTACCATGGACTGCCAAAAGAACAAACAGATATGCGTTGAAAAAGTACAGTCAGAATGCTCCTTGGAAGCCAGGATGGTCAGACTTCATCTCTCATACTTTGAACATGTTGTCAGGAGGAACCAGTGACTGGAGAAGGATATCATGTTTGGTAACATGTTGGGTCAGAGAAAAAGAGGAAGACCCCCAATGAGATGGATTGGCACAGTAGCAGAAGCAATGGGCTCAGGCATAGCAATGATTGTGAGGTTGGCCCAGGACCGGGCAGTGTTTCATTCTGTTGTGCTGACTCAATAGCATCCAACAACAACAGCAAGCTTTGTTTCACTTGGAATACTTCTAAATCTGGGTTGAGTTCTGGGAGCCATTGTCATGTATGTTAGTTTCAGGTTGGTGTCTGCTGTTGTTGGTTCTTTGTCTAGAGAATTCCCTTTAGTATGTTTTGTAAGGTTGGGTTGGTTTTCCCAAATTCTTTTCATTTCTGTTTAATGGGAAATATCCTAATTTTACCATCATATCCATACTTGGTGTAGCGTAGGATAAGCACTGCATTGCTAACCTCAAGGTTGGCAGTTCAAACCCACCAGCTGCTCCTCGGAAACGCTATACAGGTTCACTATGAGTGACTTAACAGCAACAAAACAACAATCCACATGAAAAGTACTGGACTGGAAACTACAGGTCTGTAGATTGAGCTCGCCAGCTTCTCCATGGGAGAAAGAAGATGTGAAGCTCAGGAACCCTATACAGTGTTGCTATGAATTGGAACCAACTTGATGGCACTTAACAACAACAACAATTTGATTTTGACACTATATGATTCTTGGTTGGTAATTTTTTTCTTTCAGAGTTTTATTTATGTTATCCCATTGTCTTCTTGCCTGCATGGTTTCTGCTGAGAAATCAGAGCTTAGTCTTATTAGTTTTCCTCTGTAGGTAAATTTTCACTTTTCCTGAGCTGCTCTCAGGAATTTTTCCTAGTTGCTGGTTTTGGAAAGTTTGATCATAATATGTCTTGGTGATTTTCATTTGGGTTCTGTCCTGTGTAGAGTTTCAGTTTAACTTCTTGAATGGCTGTTTTCTCATATTTCATTGTGCTATGGAAGTTTTCTTCCAGCAATTGTTGGATAATTTTTTCTATGATTTTGTTTCTTCTGGAATTCTAGTCACATTAAAATGATACCTCTTGATAGTGTCCCAATTAAATCTTAGATGACTATTGAGAGATTTGTCTTCACGCTCACTGATTTGACTTTTCATTCATTCAATTTTAATTTATGCTTTCAATGTATTATCTATTTCAGAAGTCTTAGTATTAATTTTCTGACTTTCTTATTGTTGTCTTTACATGGCTTGCACAATGGCCTGACCCTGTTGTAGGGACCCGATCTTTTTTAGGGACCCGATCAAATCCAACTCAAATGAGGGATATGTTGTATCCCAAGTCCAAAGAGGCTCCCTTTAGTTGTGGGAGAAGCCAGATATAATAACCCTTCCTTGACATTAGTAGAAATATTTTGACATATCAAATACAATTGGACACCTAGAAAGTTCACGGAGGTGAAAGGCACCTGAATTTTTGTTGAGTTAATTTCCCACCTGGACTGCAAAGTCTGTTTGAACCACAAGGTTGGCAGTTCAATCTCACCAGCTGCTCCTCGGAAACCCTATACAGGGTCGCTATGTGTCGGAACTGACTCGATGGCACTTAACAACAACAAGCGCACAAATGTCTAACCCATGTCTGTTGTTAATAAGTGCTGCTGAGTTGGTTCCAACTCACAAAGACTCTGTGTAAGGTTTCTGAGGAGTGGCTGGTGGGTTTGAGCAGATGAATTTGTGGTTAGCAATCCAGTGCTTATCTTATACTGCTTATTCAGTGCCACACCAGGACCCCTCAATAAGTCTAAAGTTATTAATATTTCTTTTTTATTAGGTCCAATCAGCATAATGTATCAATATAATGGACCAGTGTGACATCTTGTGGAAGGGAAAGGTGATCGAGGTATCTGAGAACTAAATTATCACGTAGTGCTGGAGAGTTAATACATTCCTGAAATAGGAGGTGAAGGTGTATTGGTGACCTTGCTATATAAAGGCAAACTGCTTCTGGTGATCCTTTGAAGCTAGAACTGAGAAAAAGCCATTAACCCAAGCAACAGCTGTATACCACATATTCAAGGAGTGAAACTACATCTGGCACAGTATCTGCAATTGGAGTCACTACCTGGTTGAATTAACAATAATTCACTGCCATTCTCCATCCATTTCTTTCACAGATCAATCAAGCAAGTTAAATGGAGCTTTAATGAGAATCACTACCCATTCATCCTCCAAGTCCTTTGCAGTAGCACTAATCTGTGAAACTCCTCCAGGAATATGGTATTGCATTTGGTTTAGTATTTTCCTAAGTGGTGCACATTGAATGACTTCTACTTGGCTTATTCTGCCATTATAGCCACATGTCAGGGATACAATGTTGGGGCTCAGCCAGTTGACACACTACAGGATGGGCTTGGGGACCCACTGTGAGATGAAATTGAGGTAAGACTCCTCTGCAAGTCCCTACTCTGACTGGTGGGCTACAGTGACGTTTTAGTTATCTGGGGTAAGTGTCAATTTAGAACTAGTATACAGTGATTCCTGAAAAGTCTAACTATTAAAATTTTCTCAATTAACATTTATTCTTGCAAAAGATGCCAGAAAATGAGCCTCTCAGGTTGGAAGTCACTCAAAATACAACTCGGGAAGAGCTGCCTCCTCAAAGTAGAGTTGATCATGATGACATGAATGGAGTAAGCCTTCAGGACCTTCATCTGCTGATGGGGTACAATTCAAAATGAAGAGAAACATCCATTAATAATTAGAACGTAGAATGTATGAAGTAGTCTAGGATAACTGGAAGTTGTCAAAAATGAAATGGAACACATAAAGATCGATATCATAGGCATTAGTGAGCTGACATGGACTGGTATTAGCCATCAGGAAATCACATGATTCACTATGCCAGGAATGACAAATTGAAGAGGAATGGTATCACATTCATCATCAAAAAGGACATATCAAGATCTGTCTTGAAGTATAACACTGTCTCTGATAGGATAATATCTATACGCCTACAAGGAAGACCAGTTAAAAGCACTATTCTAATTTACGAACCAACTGCCAAATCCAGTGATGATGAAATTGAAAACTTCTACCAGCTTCGTCTGTCTGAAATTGATCAAACATGCAAACAAGATGTGTTGCTAATTACTGGTGATTGGAATACAAAGGTTGGAAACAAAGAGAAAGGATCAGTAGTTGGAAAATATGGCTTTGGTGATAGAAATGATGCTGGAGATCACATAACAGAATTTTGCCAGACCAATGACTTCTTCATTACAAATACCTTTTTTAAACAACATAAAAGATGACTAAACACATGTACCTCACTAGATGGGCTACACGGAAGTCAAACTGACTACATTTGTGGAAAGAGACATTGGAAAAGTTGCATATTATTAGTCAAAACAAGGCCAGGGGAAGACTGTGGAACACACCACCAGTTGAAGTGGCTAAAATGGAAGAAATGAAAATAAATCCAAGAGAGCCAAAATATGATCTTAAACATATCCCTCTTGAATTTAGAGATCATATGAAGAACAGATTTGATGCAATAGACACTAAAGACCAAGCATCAGAAGAGTTGTGAGAAGACATCAAACATCATACAGGAAGAAAGCAAAAGTTCATTAAGAAGACAAGAAAGAAGGAAAAGACCAAAATGGATATCAGAAGAGACTCTGAAACATGCTGTCCAGTGTACAGATGTTAAAGCAAATGGAAGACATGAGGAAGTAAAATAGCAAATAAAAAGTTTTAAAGAGCAGCTTGAGACAAAGTCAAATACTTGAAGACAAAGTCAAATACTATAGTAAAATGTACAAAGACCTGGAGTTAGAAAACCAAAAGGGATGAACTCACTCAATATTTCTCATGCTGAGGGAATGAAGAAAAATTCAAGCCTGACTTGAAATATTGAAGGATTCTATGGGCAAAATATTGAATGATGCAGAAAGCATCAAAAGAAGATGAAAGGAATACACAGTCACTGTCCTAAAAAGAAATAGTAGGTGTTCAACCATTTCAAGAGTTAGCACACTGAAGGAAGAAATCCACGGTGCATTAAAGGCATTGGCAAAGAACAAGAAAATGGGAATTGATGGAATACAAGATGAAATCTTTCAACAAACTGATGTGGCACTGGAGCCAATCATCTTTGCCAAGAAATTTGGAAGACAACCACATGGTCAATTGACTGGAAGAGAACCATTTTGTGGCCATTCCAAAGAGATGTTACCCAATGGAATACAGAAGTCATCAGACAATATCATTAATATCTAATACAAGCAAAATTTTGCTAACGATAATTAAAAAATGACTGCAAACATACATTGACAAAGAACTGCCAGAGGTTCAAGCTGGATTCAGATGAGGATTTGGAACAAGGGATATCATTGATGATGTCAGATGGATGTTGGCTGAAAGCAGGGAATACCAGAAAGATGTCCATCTGTGTTTTATTGACTATGCAAAGGATATGGATTGTGTGGCTCATGACAAGCTATGGACAACATTGAGGAGATGAGTATTTTGGACAATTTAATTGTGCTCCTGAGGAGCTGTGCATAGACCAAGAGGCAGTTGCTTGAATAGAACAAGAGAACACTGAATGGTTGAAAATTAGCAAAGGCGTGCACTAGAGTTGTATGTATCCTTTCATCATACTTATTCAATTGGTCTGTTGAGCAAATAATCCGAGAAGCTGGATTATATGAAGAAAAACATGGCATCAGGATTGGAGGAAGACTCATTAACAACCTGTGATATGATGATGATACAACCTTGCTTGCTGAAAGTGATGAGGATTTAAAATACTTATTGATGAAGATCAAAGATCACAGTTTTCAGTATGGGTTGCATCTCAATGTAAAGAAGACAAAAAGCCTCACCATTGTACGAATAAATAGCATCCATATAATGGAGAAAAGAGTGAAGTTGACAAAGACTTCATTTTGCTCCGATCAACCATCAGCATTAATTGTTGTCTAGTGTCTAGGGTCGTTATGCGTCAGTACTTACTCAATGGTACCTAGCAACAACAACAACAGCTTGTAAAAGGCCATAGATCCCATCATGGAAAGTTTGGGACAAGGTTACCAGTATAAATTTTTGGCTGTGTTGTGGGATCCGTCTTCAAGTGGGCTTTGCCTCCCCTTCAGTTTAAGAGGTTATGGGCCTGGAAACTCGTTCAACTCAGAGGATTGATAGATGGATTCTGATTCTCTGTTTTGGTGATTCAAATTAGTCTGCCAGTCACCTGACTGAGAATTCTGCTTGTACAGTTCCAGCAAAAATGTGGTAGAATTTTCATCTATTTCATTCCTTGTTACACTATACTTCAGTAGGCAGTGCCATACTCCATATGAGTCAGATTATTCTGATTACTGCTTTAACGCTGCCGTCCATTAGGGTAGCCAAAATCACTCTGTTTTTGGCCTCTAGTGCTTTGGGGTTTAATCGGCTCTGTTGTAGTATGTGTCTTAATTCAACTAGGGCAGTTCCTTCAGTGAAACCTCAGTTACATAAAACACAAATCACAGCAGGCTTCAAGGATGCTGGGGTTCCCTTCACAAATTTGTTCCTTACCATTGTGGTGAAAACAGTGTGTCCTCTGGGGACTCCATGTGTGGGTCTATGGATCTAACCTGGTAATTGCACTCTAATATGCCAATTTCCCTAAGCCTTTGGATACCTTCTTCTATAGTATACCAAAGCAGGACTGCTACTTCAACTTGATTTGGTGTAGGTCACCATGCAATCCATACTTTTGTGAACCAACCAAATAGATGATTAGATTCTTTTCTAACCTCTTGAGTTGAAATATAGAACGAAGAATCTGTGTTTTAGTAGGCCCACATCAATAAAGTTACATGGATCCAACTTTGTCTTTCTTGCACCATTATCCCACAACCTTACTAGCCATTCCCACACACATTCTCCAGGTTATTATTTGTACCTATTAGAAAAATGAAGCCATTATTTTGTAATGTGGAGCACATCTTCCTACATCACATTTTGTACTTCACCTTTTGGGGCATGCTGAGTCTTAAGTCTAGAAGCAAAAACGGATGGTTGGGGTGGTTCCTAGGAACATCCAGCAACGTCTTTAAGTAATATGACTCAGGCTGTGTTCCAGACAGTGCCCTGGTGCCATTAGAGCAGGTACACACCTGGGTTAATCTCAACAAATGGGTGCAGAGGGATAATGGTTTCACTGATAACGGCATGTTGTTGTTGTTAAGTACCAATGAGTTGGTTTTGGCTCATAGCGACCTTGTATAGGGTTTCCTAGGAGCAGCTGGTGAGTATGAACTGCCAACCTTAGGGTTCAAACCAACGTTTCAGTCCAGTGCGTTATCCTGCAGTGCCACACGTAGTAATCTTTTCAGATGGGAGGGTGATGATGTTGGCAGGAGGAAGTCAATGGAATTTAGGGGCCCAATGTTTCCATCTTTCTGATTTCCTGCCCATGTGTCCACAACTCAAGTTTAGCATCCCTTTTCTTCCCATCAATGTGCTTAACTTTAGATGCCACTCAAAGTTGGGAATTCAGTTGGCATCGTAATTGATCTTTTGTGCAGCACTTGAACTGTCACACTCAAACCCTGAAATCATCTCTTTCTCTCACCACTCTGTTTAATGAAAGTAGAACCAACCAATTAGCTTCCTGATACTTCTCATTCTGACAAAATAGCAGCAAAGTATGTAATATGCAACCACCCAAAGCCTTGTTTCTCATAAATAGTTAATATTTTAGTTGTATCAATTGCCACCTCATGTCAGGGATTAGCAGTGCCCTCTTCACTACTGGAGGCAGAGTCAGCAGTGCCTTTACCACTAGACAGTCTTGAAAAGCAACTTAGAAAACTCATCTTCACAATTTTGTTTCTCTAGAACCACACCCAAAACCAAATGTCTTAGGCTAGGATATGTAGAGAAGCAAAACCAATGAAGCTTACACAAACACATGCACACACACACATATGTGTGTGTAATATTTCTTATGAGATGAGACTTTCTAGTCTCACAAAGATTTGCCATCTTGGAAGCACTATACAGGGTTGCTATGAGTCAGAACTGACTCACCGGCACTTGACAACAACTATCTATCTATCTATCTATCTATCTATCTATCTATCTATCTATCTATCTATCTATCTATCTATCTATTTATAGGGGCTTCAGAAAGTTTATCAAACTATTTTCATCATCTTTTAATCCCATTTTCCCACACACTTTTGAAACTTCTCTCTCTATATGTATAGGAGTCCTGACTTCATGGTATAGGACTAGCATTTGACTGCTAACTGCAAGGTCAGCTTTTCAAACCCACCAGGTCCTCCTAACATGATTGTTATAAGTCAACAACACTTAATCTCTCCCTCTCTCTCTCTATCTCTGTTTCTCTCTCTACTTTTCTATCTATTTATATCTATTTATATATGAACATGGTGGCTCCATATGATAGGCACTGGACTGCAAGCCACATGGTCCACAGTTCGAGCCTGCTAGTAGCTCCAGGGAGAAAGTTTCTGCTTTGTGAAGATTTAAATCCTCAGAAACCCTATACAGGGTTGCTAAGAGTCAGAAGTAACTTGGCAACACTTAATAACAATAATAACTATCTATCTATCTATCTATCTATCTATCTATCTATCTATCTAATCTATATATCTCTATGTGTGTGTGTGTATATATATATAATCTGAAGGGGAAAATATAGAGAGAGAGAAAGGGGAAGGGATTTATAAAAAGAAAATGACTCACAGTTGTGGAGATTGGCAAAGCTTCTCTTGACACACATAACTGCAGGGGTTGATGAACCCAAGATTGACAGATGGGACAGCCTGTTGCTGACTCACAGACTGCAGAGATGAATGGATCCCAAGGTTGGCAGGCAATATGGGAGGCCACTGGCACAAGTTCCAAGAACTAGAGATCAGATGATAAGACCCGGATGCAGTATCCAGAGACAGAAAAAAGCTAAAGAGCATTGACTAAATGCCTATGTATATTTGATGCAGGCCACAACCCCAAAGAGGTTCCCTTTTAACTGACTGGCAGATCCTAGTAGATCTCATTATTGAAGTGATTACGTTATATCATGGGAGATAACAAAATCATAACTGCTAAACCAGAGAATTATGGCCCTGTCAAGTTGACAACCTAAACCATCACAGAGGTCAGCTGGATAGCTGAGAGATGGATTACTAACTCACTGGGGTTTATTACTGAGCTGTTGTTTGCTACAAGGCACAGAAGAAAATACAATGGGTGATACAGAGGAAGGAGGAGACATGGTCCAATTTGAGCTGATGGGAAACAGACTCTACTTTTTGTCAAGGACATCTCTAGGGTTCTGGGATAGGCAGACTAATCGTTTCTCTCATTTTCTTTCTCCTCCCCTCCCCTTCTTATTTATTCCCTCCATTCTATCCCTCCTTCAAATGTTTGAAAAGATATTCAAAAAACTACAAATTGAGTAACTGTTTCCAGCACTATACTGAAACGTGAAGATTTTGGGGAGAATTAGCCTTAATAAACAGAGAGAAATTTGTTCAAGAAATGTTTGTGGAACAGGGAGCTGTTTATAGCAGTATTTGAAAGAAAAGAATGAGGAGAAGAAGTAAGAAAGATTATTGAAGTTGAAGAAGATGCAGTGTCAATTTCTGGGCCATGGCAAATGGTTATAGGTATCCATGACAGTTTTATTTCGTGTGAATTAAACACAACATCCCAAAAAGTTGGCTTGTACTCCAAGATCCAGCAACAATTAGGTCCAAGTGAAGCAGATCCCATTCTTGGGTTTGTCAGGAGAGAGCTGGTTATGTTTTCCTCCTGCCCATCAGCTTCTTCAGGCCCTGAATTAAGTCTTTGTTTCTCAGGCTGTAGATAAAAGGATTTAGCAAGGAGGACAAAACTGTGTAGATAACTGTTGCTACTCGGTCCTTGACAGTGTAGCTGGACAGAGGCTGTAAATAGACATAGAAGATGCTTCCATAAAAGAGGGTTACCACAGCGATGTGAGAACCACAGGTGGAAAATGCTTTGTGTTTTCCTGCAGCTGAGGGAATCTTGGTAACTGTGATGAGGATTCGTATATACGAGAATGAAATTCTTAAAAAGGGGCTCACTAAAATAATCGGTCCTTCTGTCTTTATCACCAATTCATTTATATATGTGGAGGTGCAGGACAATTTCAGCAAGGGACTGATATCACAGAGAAAGTGGTGGATAACATTGGAGCCACAGAAGGTGAGGCGTTTTAGCAGGAGAATGTGCAGGAGGGAATGGGGGTGAGCAATGCAACAGGAGAGGGCCAGCAACAGGACACAGTGGTGGTGGCTCATGATTGTGACATACTGGAAGGGATCACAGATGGCCACATAGCGGTCAATGGCCATGGCTGCCAAGATGCAACTGTCAGTGTTGCCCAAAGCGTAGAGAAAATACATCTGTGTCACACACCCAGCATAGGAGATGGTCTTTTTTTCAGACAAGGTGTTTACCAGCATTTTTGGCACAATAGCTGTTGTGAAGGAAACATCAGTGAAAGACAGGAAACTCAAGAAAAAATACATGGGGGTATGAAGCTGGGGGTCATAATAGATGGCTAGAATGATGAGCAGGTTCCCTATTAGAGTGATGAGGTACATGATGAGGAAGATGACAAAGAGTGGCTTCTGGTCCTCAGGCCTTGATGAGAGTCCCAGGAGGATAAACTCAGAGACACTGTTGGTTTGGTTTATTTTTTCCATGGTCATGGAGCCAGCTAGAATAGAGAAGATTCTACTGTTTGATATAAATCTCTTTTATAACTTTAATCACAAAGAAGTTTATAAATCCATGCTGCTTCTTACCTCTACTTTCATTGTTAGGGTCATAATTAGCCGTTATCTGAGGAACTTTCCAGCCTCATGACCTTTGACACTGCCGTTCCTACTGTAACACTTCACAGGTTTCTTGTGTTGACAACAGGGACTTGGGCAGGAGAATTTGCCTTCAGGAAGAGTTGAAATGTACTGATTCAGTTTAATACTAAACACTGATGGTTACAAAATACTAAACACTGATGGTTACAAAAAATAAACATTAATTGAGAACATACTGTGAAAAAGAAATACTTGTTATTCAATAGCTAAGCATTGCATTGTTAACGGCAACATCAGTGAGTCAAGCCCATCAATCGCCTGAGTAAAGCTTGATAGTCTTGAAACTCTGGAGTAGTTCTGCTTTTTCTAACAGGCCCATTATAAGTCAAAATGGAGTCACTTGGCAGCGGGTTTGGTTGATTTTGGACTCTGTGAAATGGTAACACAACAGTGAGTAGGAAGACAAAGGTTTCACTTCATAGGTGTTGCATTCTAATGGGGGAGACTACACATGCACACCTACACACACATATACTTGCACTTGTGTGAAAAGTTGTGACAAAAATAATGTAGCATAAGGGGATAGAGACGGCAAGGGAAGAGTGAGGTGAGAGTAAGTGAAAAAGTATTGCTACAAATTCAGGAAACCTTTATTAAACAAAACATCAAACTGTTAAGCTCATTTTTTCCTTCAACATTTCCTGCACACTTCTGAAGGTGGTATTTACATTTCTCTAACCCTTCACAGTCCCGGTGTGGCGCTGTGGGCTAATGCGTCAGACTGCAAAGTCGTTTGAACTGTTTGAAGTGGTTCAAGCTCACCAGCTGCTCATTGGAAACCCTATACAGGGTCTCTATGGGTTGGAATCAACTCAACGGCACTTAACAACAACAACAACCCTTCTCCATTAAGAATTCTGTGCTCTTTGATTTATATGACAAAAAAATGGAATTTATGTGACCTCATGGAAGGAGCTCTGGTAACGCAGTGGTTACGAATCAGACTGCTAATCTCACGGTCAGCAGTTTGAAACTACCAGCTGTTCCGTGGGAGAAAGGAAGCTTTTTGCTCCCGTAAAGATTTACAGCCTCAGAAACCCTGTACAGGGTCGCTATGAGTCAGAACTGACTCCATGGCACATAACAACAACAACATGGAAGTCATGAAGGTTGTATTCTTTCACCATACTTATTTAACCTGTATGCTGACCAATGAATCCAAGAAGCTGGGTTATATGAAGAAAAATATGGCATCAGGATTGGAGGAAGACTCATTAACAACCTGCAATATGTGGATGATACAACCTTGTTTGCTGAAGAGGACTTAAAACATTTACTGTTGAAGATCAAAGACCACAGCCTTCGGTATGGATTACATCTCAGTGTAAAGAAAACAAAAATCCTCACCATTGGACCAATAAACAACATTCTTATCAACAGAGAAAAGATTGAAGTTGCCAAGGACTTCATTCTTTTTGGATCAACTATCAACACTCATGGAAGCAGCAGTCAAGAAATCAAACAATGTATTGCATTAGGCAAATCTGCTGCACAAGACCTTATGAAGAGCAAAGATGTCAGCTTGAGGACTAACATGTGCCTGACCCAAGCCATGGTATTTTCAATAACCTCATATGCATGTGAAAGCTGGACAGTGAATAAGGAAGACCGTAAAAGCATTGATGCTTTTGAGTTATTGTGTTGGAGGAGAATATTGAAAGTGCCACGGGCTGCCAAAAGAACAAACAGATCTGTATAGAAGAAGTACAGCCAGAGTGCTCCTTGGAGGCCAGGATGGCCAGACTTAGTCTCTCATACTTCGGACATATTATTATTAGTAGGGACCAATCACTGAAGAAGGACATCATACATGGTAAGATGGAGGATCAGAGAGAAAGAGGAAGATCCCCAGTGAGATGGATTGGCAAAATGGCAGCATCAATGGGCTCAAGCGTCACAGCAATTATGAGTTTGGCCCAGGACCGGGCAGTGTTTCGTTCTGTTGTGCATAAGGTCGCTATGAGTCGGTACCAACTTGATGGCACCTAACAACAACAACAACAACAACATGGAAGTCAAACCACGTTCCTTTTGAATGTTCTTTGAATTTTAGGAACAAAAAAGAGGTCTGAAGGGGCAAGTTCAGGGCTTTTTGGATGGATGGGGAGAGGTTTCCGAATGAAATTCTCACAGGACAGTCTTTGCTATCCTTGAAGAATGACCAGGTGCACTGTCAAGGTGGAAACAAAAATCCTTGGAACAACTTTATTAGCCCTTTTCTCACTGATACAATTTAAAAAAATTTTTAAACTTTTTTCTAATATGCTTCCATGATTATCCTATTTTCTTCTGTAGAGATAATCTATAAAAGGTAACGCCTTTGGAGTCCCAAGTAACAGTCACCATAATCTTTTGAGCTGACCTCTCTGCCTTGAAATGAACTGGGCCAGCAGATTCACCTCAGAAACAACTGTCATAATTGGACCTTTGTGTGTGTGTGTGTGTGTGTGTGTGTGTGAAGGCACACTAATGAGACTTGTTGTTGTTGTTAAGTGCCATCGAGTTGGTTCCAACCTATAGTGACCCTGTATAGGGTTTCTGAGGAGCAGCTGGTGAGCTTGAACCGCCGACTTTGCAGTTCAAATGGCTTTGCAGTCTGGCGCATTAACCCACAGCACCACACCAGAACTCCAATGAGACTAAGACAAGTGTATTACTGAGAGGACTTGTCTGCATCCAGCTAGTGATTGTACAGACTTATTTAAACACGTGTTTGGAATAAACTAGTGCATGTATGAACTGGAATAGCAATACTTTTGGACTCACCCTTGGAGTGTTCTCTTTCAAAACAAATTTCCAATTATGTCATGGCTTGCTGAAATAAACAGTAGAACGATCAGAAGAATCATGAAACCAGATCAACAACTTTGTTGTTATTGCTTGTTTTATCCTCAAAGCACTTATTTAGAAACGTATACTGCACCATGAATGTCAAGTAAATAATAAGCTAGAAGTAAATGAAAAGAAAATCCTTTCTTTACATTGACTTATGATTGTCTTCTAGTTTCCCCAGACTTCATTATGTTCCTACATCATGAACATCCACCTTAAGCATATGTCATGCCATGCCATGTATATGGAGTCCTGGTGTGGCGCTGTGGGTTAATGCGCCAGACTGCAAAGCCATTTGAACTGCAAGATCGGCAGTTCAAGCTCACCAGCCGCTCCTCGGAAACCCTAAACAGCGTGGCTATAGGTTGGAACCAACTCGATGGCACTTCACATCAACAACAACAAACCCTTGGAGAACGTATTTATTATTTTGTTTCTTTGTATTTTTTCCCAATTACACAGATAATGGTGGTAGTGTGCCTTGGTGTCGGTTCCGACTCACAGTGACTCTGTATAGGGTTTCCGAGGCTATAAATGTTTACAGGAGCAGAAAGTCTCATCTTTCTCCTCCGGAACAGCTGGTAGTTTCATACTGCTGACCTTGAGGTTACCAGCCCAACTTCTAACCACCATGCTACTAGATAGTGCTGAGATTTATGCTACAGTATACGGATCATACTGTGGTATAAATCTCATTCGACTGTTTTTTTTTTTTTTTTCTTTTTCTTTTTCTCGTACACAAATTTTGGAAGTGTATATTCTTATTCATTACTCTTGACCCCTTTAATTGAATGCATGCACCACGCTTGAAGTAATCCTTTCCCCTAGATGTCTGTCCTATAGCCCTTTGCTACCATGAGCAATAGTGATTCAAATATCTTCATGTCCACAAGATGTTTTAAATTGTTCATTAAAACTTTGAGAATGGGCATACTGTATAAACATTTTTTCTTAGCAGTTTATGCAACAACAATTTATTCACTTATTTATTAAACATTTGAATGCTCATTTCTAGCTGTTTAACACTAGACAAGTTATTAAATATTTTTAAACTTTAGTTTTCTCTTCTATAGAGAGAGTATACCTTATATTGTTGTTGTTAAGTGCCATCAAGTCAGTTCCAACCCATTGCGACCCTGTACAGGGTTTCCAAGGAGCAGCTGGTGGGCTTGAAGTGCCAACCCTGCAGTTCAAACTGAGTTTGTGGTCCTGTGCATTAACCCACAGTGCCACACCAGGACTCCATATACTTTATATATTGACATATAAAGTATTAACATATATGCCATACAATTTTCATGAAACTTTAATGACACCATGTGCTTAAAGCACTTTGAATGATTTCAGACACAGAGTAAATATTTGATAACATCACCTCTCCAATAATTTCAAAAACTTTTTTCCCCCAAAAAGTATTTGTGGGCGTTCTCAAAAGTAACTGATATGAATATTAGTAAAACCCATGTCCTCATACTGTAATTATCAGGTTAATTTTTATATGAGTTTATAGTTCTTTAAAGGAGCTCTGGTAGCATAGTAGTTACAAATCAGGCTTCAAACCTCAAGGTCAGCAGTTTGAAACTACCAGTTGTTTCGCAGGAGAAAGATGAGGCTTTCTGCTCCCATAAAGATTTACAGCCTCGGAAACCCTGTACAGGGTCGCTAAGAGTCAGAACCGACTCCACAGCACAAAACAACAACAACAACAACATAGTTCTTTAAAATAAGGTATTTATGTTTCATCTGAGATTAAATCAGTAATTATGTATTTACTTTCTGGTGAGCAGTACCTTCTTTATTTTTCACAACAACCTTTTGAGTCATACTCTATTGTTTTTCCCATTTTTCTGATGAGGAAACAGAAATGGAGACACAATGGTCAAGTAAAAGCAGAAATAAGATTCCCATCAAATTCTGAAGCTCATGCTTTTTAAGCACTATGTTACCTTTTCTAATATTTGTGTAAAACAATAAAAGTTTGGATTTTAAACCTCCATGTGTCAGATATAAACATATATATTTTAACATTTTGATAATTTTCTACTTGCACAATCAATATGGCTTCCCTCAACTTAAAAAAAAAAAAAAAATCCCACATTAACAGTAGACCTTTGTTTATTACAACGGGAATTTTTGGAAAATTCTAATTTATTTGATTGAATGACAACATGTGGAGAATTTAATATTGGGTAGTTGAAGCATGTGTGTGTCTATTGGGCTATGGCTTAGTATAAAGTGCACTGGACTTGATGCAGAAGGTGATGGTTTGTGTCTGATCTCCAATACTTCAACATTGGGTGATCTTATCTTGTTTCAGGAGGAGCTAATAAAATGTCATGTATAAGTGCAGTCTGCAAAACATACAGCAACAAAAAGAATTATTTATGAAAGAAATGTGAAATGAATATTTGCAGTGATCAAGTAAGATTGGATACTCCTGTGTCTCATAAATGCTGGAAGGGAGTTTTGGAAATAAGAATCCGAGTGTATAATTCTAAAAGCTTGGTATATGGGATGGGGACTATTGTTTTTGTCTCTTCTACTGAGTTCCCAGTATATTTATTTGGGGGAAATGACACATTCTGTCCCAGTGATCAAGGAAGGTAGACATAAAGCAAAAATGCAGATTTAAATGTTAAGATGAACTCTGTGACAAGCTGTGTCCATGGGATTTATGGAACCAGAAAATCAAAATAAAAAAACAAACCTGTTGTCATCAAGTCAATTCCAACTCATGGTGATCTCATATGCTTCAGAGTAGAACTAGACTCCACAGGGTTTTCTCCACTTTCATGTTATAGAAGGTTAGGTTCTCTGGGAAACTGACTTTGAGAGGGACATCTGCCTGCTGAGTTAGGCCTTTTGTGTGTATCTTGCCAGTGGATGGATCCAAATCACCAAGCTTTTCTGTTAGTGGTCAAGAGTAAATCGTTTCTACCACCCAGGTACCTTCACTGCCAAAAAGGCTGAAACAAATACCTGAATGTGGTAGGAGGGCTAACTTAAGCAGGCATCCAGTGTACTGCTGCTCACTTCCCTTATCCAGATATCTTCTCTCTTTTTCCAGTTTATTTAGTGCTGATCTTCCTCCTGAATTACATTTTCAAATTGATTCTGCATATCAGCCACGATTACTTAAGTTTTCTCACATTTCTCCCTTACCTCTTTAACTTTTTAGTCAGTTACAAACAAGAAGAGATCAGATAAAGGTGGAAAGAACAGGTAGATTGATTTAGATTCTACTTAGCATTTTCCTGATTCTGCTTCACATCCATGACTTTCTCAAATTCTGACTCCCAGCACTTTTCTGTTTCCCATCATAAGAGGCAGAGATACCCAGATTCATGTGGCAAGAACTCTCCTGGATAGCGAAGTCCACCAGCTTCTCATAGGTTTGAGGTCTGCGCTTCTAAACTCCTTGGGACCATTAATGAGCTGAGGGCACTGTACGGAGCTCACACCATCTTGATTCCTCAGAAATATTTGTTCTGTGACCTCTCTAGTTGCAGAAATCACAATGGACATCAGAATTGAGTACAGTTGCCCTCAAGGGACAGGGCCTTCTGGGACCCCCTTCAGGAAACAGGCGATTATCAGAGACCTCAAGCTTAAAATCTCCAGGGCATGATTCAGTATCCCCAATTGTAAGTGATCAAAAGTGGTGGGATATTGTGCTAGTTTAGTGAATAGAGTGTTTCAGGTTAGGTTCCCTGGTAAACTGACTTTGAGATGGAGATCAGCTTATTAAGCAGTGCTCTTGGGATCTATGCCTGTGGAAGGGACTACTAGCCTCCTGAACTGTGAACACATGGATTTCTGTTGTTAAAAGATACCCAGGTGTGGTATTTGTTGTTATGGCAGTACTGGGTAACTAGGGTACCAGACTTTATTTAAAAAATGGATCCACTTCACTCCTTTTGGTTTAGGATTACCACTAGAAGACTGTCATTCTCCTTGCTATTCATAAACTAAGTTCTATGATAACACACCCTATAATCAGTCTGACTTACAGAAGAAAAAGACTACCATCAAAAGACAACAATTAAATTATACACCTAGAAACTATTGAATTGGTATATATTTTTGTGCATATTATCACCACAATTTGTGTTCGTTTCCTATCATTAATCTGTTTGTAGCCTACTAATCAGTATCACAATTTGAAATTAAATCAATATGTAAGTATTCATTCATCTACTTTAGATATTTTCTTAGAAGAAAAACAATAGCAGAATTATCCTCCTCTCCATCTTTTTCCACTATCAGTTTAATTTGATTATTTTATTGTGATAAGTATATGTAACAAAACACTTGCCATGTCAAACATTTTTTCATAAACAATTCAGTGATATAAATTATGTTCATCATGTTGTTCAACCATTACTATTCTATGATTCCAAATTTTCCATGACCCTTAATAGAAGCTCAGCATTCCCTAGCAATGAGCCCCCTTCCCCCTGACTTTCTGCTGACCCGTGATGAACACTAATCAGCAATTTGGTCTCTATGCTATTGTTGTTATTAAGTGCTGTAGAAAGATTTTGAGCTATAGTGACTATGCATAGGGTTTTGGATGAATGGTTTGTGAGTTTGAATCACTGACCTTGCTTATCGTAGATACCTAGCTGATTTGAATATTTCATATTAGTGGGATCATAAACGTCTGTCCTTTTGTGACCGAATTCATTCAGCATACTGTTTTCAAAGGTCACCCATGCTATATATATATATATATATATATATATATATACACA
Source organism: Chrysochloris asiatica (assembly GCF_000296735.1). NCBI lineage: Eukaryota > Metazoa > Chordata > Mammalia > Afrosoricida > Chrysochloridae > Chrysochloris > Chrysochloris asiatica. The sequence continues at coordinate 433,969 of NW_006408599.1, read as the reverse complement.
CATACAACATGCTCTGGTAGCGTAGTGGTTACAAATAGGGCTACTAACCTCAAGGTCAGCAGTTCAAAACTACCAGCTGCTCCATGGGAGAAAAATGAGGCTTTCTGCTCCCATAAAGATTTACAGCCTCAGAAACCCTGTACAGGGTCGCTATGAGTTTGAACTGACTCTACGGCACATAACCACCACCACCACCATATACATACATTTTTATATCAGCCCTTGATTCCTATTTATGGCTAATATTTCATTGAATGCATATATCACATTTTGTGACAGAGTTCAAGCTGGATTCAGATGAGGACATGGAATGAGTGATATCATTCCTGACGTCAGATGTGTCTTGGCTGAAAGCAGAGAATACCACAAAGGTGTTTATCTGAGCATTATTGACTATGCAAAGGCTTTTGCCTTTATGGATCCTAACAAACTGTGGACAACATTGCAGATATTGGCTATTAAGGACAACTTAATTGTGGTCACAAGAAAACTCTACAGGGACCAAGTGACAGTTACTCAAACAAACAAGGGTCCACTGATTATGTTTAAAATCAGGAAAGGTGTGTGCCAGGTTGTCTTTTACCATACTTATTCAACCTATATGCTGAGCAAATAACCTGAGAAGCAGGATTACATGAAGAAGAAAGTGGCATCAGGATTGGAGAAAGACTCATTAGCAACCTGTGATATGCAAATGATACAACCTTGCTCACTGAAAGCAAAAAGGACTTAAAATATTTAATGATGAAAATCCAGGATTATAGCCTTCTGTATGGGTTGTATCTCAACACAAAGAAAACAGAAATCCTCACAACTGGACTCATAAATAATATCATGATAAATAGAGGAAACTTTAAAGTTGTCAAAGACATCATTTTGCTTGGATCAACTATCAACATTCATGGAAGCAGCAGTTAAGAAATCAAATGACATATTGCGTTAGGTAAATCTCCTGCACAAGACCTCTTTAAAGTGTTCAAGAGTTAAAGATATCAGTGTCAGGACTAAGGTGAGCTTGACACAAGCCATGTATGGTATTTTCAGTCACTTCATATGCAGTGAAAGTTGGACAATCAGGAAGACCTTAGAAAAACTGATACATTTGAGTCATGGTGTTGGAGTTGTTGTTACGTGCCGTGGAGTCGGTTCCGACTCAGCGACCCTGTACAGGGTTTCCGAGGCTGTAAACCTTTATGGGAGCAGAAAGCCTCATCTTTCTCCCATGGAACAACTGGTAGTTTCGAACTGCTGACCTTGCGGTTTGCAGCCCGATTCGTAACCACTACGCTACCAGAGCTAGTACCATAAACTGCTAGAAGAACAAACAAATCTATGTTACAAGAAGTATAGTCAGAATGTTCCTTAGCAGCAAGGAGTTTTTCACACTTCAGACATGTTATAAGGAGGGACCAGTCCTTGAAGAAGGACATCATGCTTGGTAAAGTGGAGGGACAGTGAAAAAGAGGAAGACCTCCAAAGAGATGCACTGGCACAGTGGCAGTAGCAATAAACTCAAGCATACCAACTGTGAGTACGGGGCAGGACAGGGCAGTGTTTCTTTCTGTTGTGCATAGGGTCCCTATAAGTCGGAACTGAATCAATGGCACCTTACTAAACTAAAGCAACAACAACCACATCTGTTTATCCATTTATCTATTGATGGATAGTCTGTTTCTACTTTGTGGCTATTATGAATAGTGCTGCAATGAACACTGGTGTATAAGTATCTGTTTACATTCCTGCTTTCCATTATTTTGAGTATATTTCTAGAAATATAATTGCTTGATCAAATGGTAATTCTATGCGTAACTGTTAGAGGAACTACTCATCTACTTATCACAGTGACTATTCCATTTTACTATCCCACCAGTGTTGCAGACCATGTAAGACTAGTCAGAGGTTCGAGGCCCTCTAGGGCCGAGTGTAACAAATGAGGCCACTGGCAGTTAATGGCAAATTAATATTCAGGTATATATATTAAATTAATATACTGGAGCCTTTGACAATCCACAGATAAATGTGATATTTTCCTAAAGCCAAGACTAAAAGTTGCAAGGTTAAGCCTTTCTCCAAAGGATTAACTAAAAATATCTTAGCTACTTCACAGTTCTTTGTTCCGTAGACAAAGAACCCATCCTCCCTAATCCTTTTCCAGGTGCAGCCCATTCACCTGGGCGTCTGGAGTCCTCCTGCAGACCTGGCTCAGGAAGCCAAAGCAGCAGGACTCCACCCAAGCTTTTGTCTTTA
>NW_006408599.1:428165-429377 GCF_000296735.1 Chrysochloris asiatica | reverse complement strand
TTCTAACGATCAAAGGCAAACGCAGTAGAGAGATTTTAGGGCAAGATTTTAACAATATAATGCTCCCCTATACCAGTGAGCAATTTGAGTGGTTTCTTAATTTTTCAAAGGATTTTCCCTTGGCATTTCTGGCCTTTACGGGACAAGTTTTGTTTCACCTGATGCATTTCCTAAAGACCCAGAAAGTAATTATTCCTTCAGCCTTTAGTGCTCTCATCCTCACAGAAGGCCTGAGTGTTTTTTCAAACAATTTTTCCCATGGGAGGACTGCTTTCTCTTCCACCCAGAAAGTGGAGATTTTTGTTGTCATAGAAGTTTTTGAGACCTTTACTTAGTGTCCTATTAATCTTTACACTGATTCGCAGCACGTGTCTTGTCTGTTTCCTGACATTGAAACTGCAGTTATCAAGTTTGATAAAACTTCCATTAATGATTTATTGTTTACCTTACAAATCTTAGTGCAAAATGCAAATTTCCCTATTTTGTAGGGCATTTACGAGCACATACTCATTTACCTTAACCTCTAGAAAGTCCTACTTGGATCGTTTAACTCAATTGGCTTTTAAAATAGGTGAAAGGCCTGTGAATTCAGAGACATGGTAAATGGCAGAGTGTTATCAGCAACTCAAACCTGAGAGAGTTTTCAGTAAAAGCCTTTTCCCCTGTGGAATTAATTTTGCAATGTTCTGGACCCCCGGCCTAGAGTGGGGGCCCTTTCTCAGATCTTTGCAGTTTTTCAAGGAATCTCACCCTAAGGAAGCTATTGTAAAGCAAGCTATTAAGTACCTACATGATTCTGCTCCCTGTGACCTTGTCGTCCTTTCCACTGACACCTACTGGAGCCATTTGGCAAACTCAGGAATCTTTAGAATGGATTCGTTTGTCTGCTTCTTCCTCTCCCTGAACTCTGCCAACACCATTTTTCCCAACAGTTTTCAATTAACCGCCAAGCTAAATTTCTCAGGTACGGCCGACTGCAGAAACTTTAGCACCGGATTGATTAACTCTGCTTTTAATCACTTGCAGCAAATCTCTTCTCATCTGTTTCCCGATTCTAGTATTTTAAATATATTATTAATCAAAAAGAGTGAAAGTTTTAGCCTATTTTTCAGAACAAAGGCCCTTCCACATAGATTCCAGCCTGACTGAATTGACCCTGTAGAGAGAGGAGCCTCGTGGAAGCCAGCATTCACCGAGGACCCATCTGAAAGA
>NW_006408599.1:380740-426215 GCF_000296735.1 Chrysochloris asiatica | reverse complement strand
ACATGTTCACTATGCAGGATATTACGGCCTTCGTGGCTGAGATGTTTGCAATGCAGGATCTGCCTGATGCCAGTCCAGCATTCACTCTGGTTTCGGAGTGTCTCTTTGTCTCTCTCTTTGTCTCCTTTCTGTCTTTTTGTGTATTCTTGATATATATGAATTGCTGTCAGGTATCCTCTCCTCGTGAACTGAACCCCAATGTCGAGGCGGGTCCCCGACACACCAGAAATGGATAAGTTCCAATGTTTCCACAACCTCTACAACAGCTCCACGGCTTATCTGTCTGTTTGTTGTTCTTCAATGGTTTTCTTGTTGCTGTGATAAGGATGCTATGCCATTGGTATACCAGGAGGGTATACCCATGATGGATAGGTTTCAGTTGAGTTTCCAGACTAAGACTGACTAAAAGGAAGGAGAAGCAGATGACTTCTGAATGTTTAGCCACTGAAAACCTCATGAATAGCAGTGAAACACTGTCAGATAGGACCAGAATTTTGAATATTGAAACATGATGAACAGCACCAGAATATTGCCAGATATAGTGTCAGAAGATGAGCTCCTCAGGTTGGAAGGCATACAAAATATGACTGGGGAAGAGATACCTCCTCAGAGTTGAGTTGACCATGATGATGTGAAAGGAATGAAGTTTTAAAGACCTTCATTTGTTGATGGGATACAACTCAAAATGAAGAAAAATAGGTGTCAACATACATTAATATATGGAAAATGTAGTGTACAAAGTATGAATCTAGGAAAATTGGAGGTTGTGAAAAATGAAATGGAACACATAAAGACAGATATCCTAGGTGTTAGTGAGCTGAAATGGACTGGTATTGACCATTTTGAATCTGTGAGTCATATGGTTTACTATACCAGGAATGACAAACTGAAGAGGAATAGCATCTCATTCATCATCAAAAAGAATATTTCAAGATCTATCTTGAAGTATAACACACCTACAACACAGACCAGTTAATACCACAATTATTCAAATTTATGCACCAATCATTAAAGCCAGTGATGATTAAATTGAAGAATTCTACCAACTTTCTTGGAGTCCTGGTGTGGGACTGTGGGCTAATGTGCTGGACTGCAAAGTCATTTGAACCACAAGGTCGGTGGTTCAAGCTCATCAGCTGCTCCTTGGAAACCCTATACAGGGTTGCTATGGGTCAGAACCAACTCTGTGGCACTTAACAACAACAATAAATTTTCTCAGTGTGAAACTGATCAAACTTGCAATCAAGATGTGTCAGAGACCTGCCTCGACAGGGAAGTTTGGTTCACGAAGTAGGGAGATCTGGCGGCGAAAGAGATAGAGAAAGAATATACACAAAGATGCGATGAGAGAGACAAAGAGACACCCCGAGACCAAAGTGGATGCAAAACTGGCAGGCAGACCCTGGATTGCAGGCATCATGGCCCTGCAGGCAGTAATGCACACAGGGTTCCATCTGCATTCACCTTTTATTTCTGGGAGGGATTTTATGTAAAGGAAGAAGGGGATTATTAAGATAGGGTACAGAAATGAAATGTGATTAATCGTTCAAAACAGGACACAATGATTTACAGGAACAAATTCTAAAATATACATCACAAATTGTCTTAATAATCTAACATTCTTAATTTTCCAAAAATTCAAGCAAACTGTTATAAATTACTTTTTTGGCTCAAATCCTAAGGCAGTGACTCGAGGTTTCTCAAGGCTAATTAACATACCTATAGCACTTAACCTCTACTGGGAAAAGGTGAAAAGGATTTGAAAGGTCTGAAGAGAGTCAAGCTGTTTCAGCTACCTGGCTTAGGCTTTCAGGAGGAAGGAGGAAGGAGGACGTCTGGGTTAATGGTTTACACCTGGGGACGATTTGAGGAGGTTGTCACTATTATTCCTTGAACAATACTCCGGGAATTTACCAATCTAATTTGAGTGAATTCCTTGGGCAGATTGTCTCCAGAGCCTCTTTGCGGAATCCCAGCAACCCTGCCTTTGGAACTTTTATGGCCTCGGCTTTAGAAGAGGTTTTTGTTTTAATATTTGTCCATGGGTATCCAGGGCTCATGTATTAAGTTAATATCAAACATAACTGAATAATTTGATAAAGAACAGTTTGGACATGCTTGCCAGGTGGCCAGAGTTTGTTCCTCAGAGAGATTTGTTTCCAGGACCTTACGCTCTGCCAACACAGTGGAGACATTAAGAGAGGCACCAGTGAGTTTGCAAAAGCCTATGAACCCGGGACATCAGCAGGTCACTTCCTTGGCCCTCAGGGTCCCTTGGCTAGCAATCCTGAGTGGGGCCTTCGTGTTGGGTTTTCATCCATGACACAGGGCCTCAGCATCTCAGTGATTGCGGTCCCCAACAAAGATGTATTGATAATTACTATTAATTGGAAGGCAAAAGTTTGAAACAGAGGAAGGATCAATATTTGGAAAATAGAGCCTTGGTGATAGAAATGATGTTGGAGATCCCATATGGAATTTTGCAAGACCAATGACTATTCATTACAAATACTCTTTTAAATAACATACAAGATGACTATACACATGGACCTCACCAGATGGTGTACACAGAAATTATATTCAGTACATCTGTGGGAAGAGATGGTGGAAACACCATATCATTGGTCAAAACAAGGTAAGGTGCAAGCTGTGAAATAGACCATTAGTTATTCACAGTCAAGTTTAGGCTGCAGCTGAAGAAAATTAAAACAAATCTATGATAGCAAAAATCTGACCTTGAACATATCCCAGCTGAATTTAGAGATCATCTCAAGAATAGATTTGATGCATTAGACACTAATGACCATAGACTAGAGGAGCTGTGGGAGACTTCAAGAACATCATACAGGAAGAAAACAAGAAAGAAGGAAAGGACAAAAATAGATGCCAGAAGAAACTCTGAAATTTACTTTCTAGCTTAGTGATGCTAAAGGAAATGGAAAAAATGAGGAAGCAAAAGAGCTGAACAGATAATGCCAAAGGGCAGCTCAAACAAACAAAGTCAAGTATTATAATGAAATATGCAAAGACCTGGAGTTAAAAAACCAAAAGGAAAGAATACACTCAGCATTTCTAAAGCTGAGTGAGCTGAATAAAAAATTCAAGTCTGGGCTTGCAATATTTAAGGATTCTATGGACAAAATATTGAATGATGCAGAAAGCATCGAAAGATGGAAGAAATATACCAAGTCACTATACTAAAAAGAAATGGTCACTGTTCAACTGTTTCAAAAGATACCATATGATCAAGAATCTATGGTACTGAAGGAAGAAGTCCAAAGTGTACTGAATGCATTGGGCAAGAACAAAGCTCCAGGAATTGATGGACTACAAATTGAAATCTTTCATTAAAGTGATGCAACACTAGAGGTACTCACTCAACTCATCTATGCCAAGAAAATTGGAAGACCTGGCCATCTGATTGGAAAAGATCCATATATGTGGCCATTCCAAAGAGAGATGACCCAACAGAATGCAGAAATCATTAAACAATATCACTAATATCACACGCAAGTAAAATTTTGCTAACGATAGTTCAAGGACAGCTGCAACACTACAGTGACAGGAAACTGTCACAACTTCAAGCCTGATTCAGATGAGTATTAGGAATGAGGGATATCATTACTGATGTCAGAAGGATCTTGACCGAAAGCATAGAATACCAGAAAGATATTTACCTGTGCTTTATTGACTATACAAAGATTTTTGACTGTGGATCATCACATACTATGTACAACATTTTGGAGAATAAGTAATCTGGAACACTTAATTGAGCTTATGAGGAATCTGTACAGAACAATGGCCAGTTGTTTAAACCGAAGAAGGAGAAACTGAGTGGTTTAAAATTAGAAAAGATGTGCACCAGGGTTGTATTCTTTCACCATACTTACTCAATCTGCATGCTGAGCTGAGCAAATAATCTGAGAAACTGTACTATATGAAGAAGAATGTGGTATCACAAATGAAGAAACATTAACAGATGATACAGCCTTGGTTGTTGAAAGCAAAGAGGACTTAAAATACTGATTAAGATGAAAGACCACAGTCTTCAGTATGGATTGCACCTTCATATAAAGAAAACAAAATTACTCACAACTGGACCAATAACTAACAGCATGACAAATGGAGAAAAGATTGAAGTTGCCAAAGCCTTTATTTTGCTTTGATCCTCTATCACCACTCATGGAAGCAGCAGTAAAGAAATCAAATGACAAATTGCATTAGGCAAATCTGCACAGAACCGCTTTAAAGTGTTTGAGAGCAAAGATACCCAATTGAGGACTAAGGTGCGTCTAACCCGAGTCATGGAATTTTCAGTAGTTTCACATGCATGTGAAATTTGGATAGTGAATACGGAAACTGCAGCCGGATTGATGCATTTGAGTTATGGTGTTGGAGAAGAATATTAAATGTATCATGGACTACCACAGGTTAAACAAATCTGTGTTGGAAGAAGTGCAGCTAGAATGCTCCTTAGAAGACTGGATGGCAAGACATGTTATGAGGAGGGACCAGTCACTAGAAGGACATCATGCTAGGTAAAGTGGAGGGTCAGTACAATGGCAGCAATAATGGCCTCAAGCTTAACCACAACTGTGAGATTGGCTCAGGACCTGTCAGTGTTTTGTTCTGTTGTGCATAAAGTTGCTATGACTCAGAACTGACTTGACAGCACCTCACAATAACAGCTCCAACAACTATTGTTTTCCATTTTCTTGATCACAGCCATTTTAGTGTGAGGTGAAGTGAAAACTCATTGTGGTTTTGATTTGCATTTCCTAATGACAAATGGGTGTCTGAGTGTGGCACTGTTGCATAAGCACTGGACTGCTAACTGCTAAGTTGGAGGTTCAGAACAGTTGTTCCTCAGAAATCTTATCCAGGGTCATTGTAAATTAAAACAGGCTTAACAGCACTTAACAACATCAACATTGGCAAATAAAACTGCATATCTTTTCATGTTCTTTTCTACCATTTGTTTGTCTTCTTAGATGAAAGGCCTATTCAAGTCCTTTGCCCATTAAAATTTTTTGATTGTCTGTATTTTTGTTGTTAAGTTGTAGTAGTTCTTTATGTATCTGAATATCAAACCCTTATCAGATATATGGCTCCCACAATTTTTCTGTCTTTCTGTAGGTTGTATCTTCACTTTTCTGGTAAGTTCTTCGATGCACTAAAGTGTTAATTTTGATGAAATCCCATTGATCTCTTTTGTCTTTTGTTGCTTATGCTTTCAATGTTGTATCTAAGAATTCATTGTTAAAAAACTAGAGCTAAAGGAGTTTCCTCTATATTTTCTTTTGTTAAAATGTTTTTAAACAGCTTTATTGAGATATAATTTGCATATCATACAATTCACCCATTTAAATCACACAACTCAGTGGATTTTTAGTATATTTGGAATTGTACAACCATCACCACAATCAGTTTTAAAACAATTTTTTAAATTTTTTTATTGTGACTTGAGTGAGTGATGGATTACATGGGGGAACATCAGTTTTACATTCATCGTTTCATTGCAATGATTACAATCTCTGTGCATCATCATTCAGCAGTATTTGCTTCTATTCCCTCTGTTTTATTTTATTTTTTGAGAGGGCTGGGGGGATGCACACAAAAACACTCAAGAATATATAATCATTTAAATAACCAAAGAACACATTCTGCAAGACTGCCTCCTGGCCACCAGCAAGCTGGCTGCCTGCACACAGCCTTTCTCTTTCCATGAGTCTAGAGTCCTTAGCTGCTCCCTCTCTCCATGTCCTCATCTCTGTCTCCATCTCTGGTGCCACTACTTCTCTAGATAGGGTCCCACATTCCACTCGTACTCTTTTCCCTTGATGGTAAGATTAACTACTTGTACCCTCTTTTTGTTATAAAACTTCTATCTTTACAGCTGTGACAATCTTTACAGCATGATAACAATTACTCACTATTGAATCGTAAGAATCTTATCCCCATCTCCTTTCACCAGACCTGTCCCCTATATTTTCTTTTCTAAGAGTTTTATGGTCTTAGTTTTTACATTTAGGTCTTTGATCCATTTTAATCTAGCTCTCACATAAGGTATGAGGCATAGGTTCACTGTCATTCTTTTGTTGTTGTTGTTGTAGATATACAGTTATCCTAGCACCATTTATTTGAATGAAGGAGCTCTGGTAGCGTAGTGGTTACGAATTGGGCTGTGAACCTTAAGGCCAGCAGTTCGAAACTACCAGCTGCTCCGCGGGAGAAAGATGAGGCGTTCTGCTCCCGTAAAGATTTACAGCCTCGGAAACCCTGTACAGGGTCGCTATGGGTCGGATCCGACTCAATGGCACTTAACAACAACAAATTCTTTCTCTGAGCCCTAGTGTGGCACTGTAAGATAAGCACTGGACTGGTAACCACAAGGTTGGTGGTTCAAACCCACCAGTTGCTCTCAGAAACATAAGCAGGGTCACTAGGAGTCATAACCAACTCAATGGCACACAATAATAACAATTCTTTCTCTACTGGATGAACTTTTCATACTTGTCAAAATCCATTGACCACAGATTTCTGGGTTTATTTCTGAACTTTCAGTTCTATTCTGTTGGGTTATAAGTTTATTTTGATTACTGTAGCTTTAAAATAGATTTTTATTGTGAAGTGTGAGTCTTCCTATTTTATTTTTCTTTTACAAGATTGCTTGGGGTATTAGGGACCCTTCTCCTGGAGTGGCACTGTAGGATAAGAACTGGACTACAGTCGGCAGTTCAAACCTACCAACTGCTCCTTTGAAATGCTGTACAGGGTTGCTATGAGTCGGAACCAACTCTCATGGCACTCAACAACAACAAAAATAGTTACTTAAGGGGTCCTGGTGTGGTGCTGTACTGGACCGCTAATCACAAGGTCAGTGGTTCACACCCACCAACCACTACCTGGGAATCCTATACAGGAACATTGTGTAGAGGAATCAACTCAGTGGCAATTCACCACCACAACAACGAAAGTTGCATAACTCCTAGCTCTGGTAGTTAGAACAGGGCAAGAAGGGGGTTTCAAGTCCCTTTAGGTATGGTCTGTCTCAGCAGGAAACAAGCCAATCTCAGCAGTGAGAAATTTCTGAAAAAAGGATAGGGGGAAAAAGGAGATTGCAAGATGAAATGAAGTTAGTTTAGTGGAGAGGAAGAGAGAAGAAACTGTTTGCAAAGGGAAATAAAGTTAGTTAATAATCAGATGAAAACCGAAAGACAAGACTCAAGGAAACTGTATATAGACCAATTCTCCAGATATGGCTACTTGGGCACTTGAACCAGGAGTATAGCTCACTCCCCTGACAAAGGGATATATAAAGAAGAAACCAAATGGTTATTCGGGGCTCCACCTCATTTTCTTTCCCAAGGTGGATGCCTGTTCTTACCTCTTTCTGCAAGAATGTCTATGCTTATAATTTCCCAAAGCCTCTTGTCTTTCTAACTCCTTTTGTGTGGGTGTAAGTGTGTTATGTCTTCCCAATTATTTGGAAGGAGGGTAATTCAGTTCTAGGGACTATAATTCAATTTGACAATGTGAAAAGTTAAGCACTCCACTGCTAACTGTAAGGTCACCGATCTAAACTCACCAGCTGTTTGGTGGGAGAAAGATGTCACCATTGACTTCCATAAAGATTAAATGCCTTGTAAACTCTATGAGGTCTATGAGGCAGTTCTATTCTGTCTTATGGGTTTATTTTGAGTTGGAATAGACTCAACAGCAATGGATTATAGTTACAAATAAATTTGATGACTGGTTTTTCCATTTCTATAAAAATGCTCTTGGAGTTTTGATGGGTATTGATAATTGGAACAATTATTAAAATGAATATTTCATTTGACAATTTGATTAAAATTAGTCCTTTTGTTGTTAAGTGCCGTCGAGTCATTTCTGACCCATAATGACCCTTACAGGGTTTCCAAGGCTGTAAATCTTTATGGGAGTAGATAGCCTCATCTTTCTCCCATGGAGCGGTAGCTGGTAGTTTCGAACTGCTGACCTTAAGGCTCGCAGCCCAATTCGTAACCACTACGCTACCAGAGCTCCTTAGTCCAAGTGATTTTCAGGAAACTGATTGAGCTATGATACTGTTACTATTTATTCCTGGTGTGGCACTGGACGAACCACAGGTTGACAGTTCAAACCTAACAAGTGCTCCTCAGAAACCCTATACAAGGTCGCTATGAGTCAGAACTGATTTGACGGCACTTAACAACAACTATCTACCATAGGTCTGAGGAAACAGAATGATGCAGAATTTAAGCACCAGTGAGTCAGTGAAATTTAACGGATCTCCAGTTAGTCTGTATTTGATATTCTTGGGATTAATCCCTCTACTCTATCATCTCACCAACAAGCCTCAGCTACTGCCCTGCAGTGATCTCAGAGAAGTGGGGATACCTGAAATCTCCTAGGTGGCAGTTGAATCTGTGCTTTAATTCAAGTCAGTGTGTACAAGTCTGCAAGGGCTGGGTCTTACTCTGGGTCATTCTGTGATGTACGGTGAGCCTGACTTAAATTCTGTGAGTATTTGAGCGCAAGAGTGAACATAACCACTTTTGCCTCTTATGACATCAATATCAGAGTCTCTTCCGACATCCATTTTGGTCTTTTCTTTCTTGTATTCTTAATGACCTTTTGCTTTTCTTCTGTATGATGGTCTGGATGCTATCACACAACTCTTCTGATTTTTGGTCATTAGTGTGTAATGAATCAAATCCATACTTGAGGTGTTTTCTAAATTTAGGTGGGATATGTTGAAGGTCGCATTTTGGCTCTCATAGACTTGCTTTAATTTTCTTCAGCTTTAGTCTGAACTTGCATATGAGCAATTGATTGTCCAGTCTCCCCCTGGCCTTGTTTTGGCTGATGATATTGGGCTTTTCCATCGTCTCTTCCCACAGATGTAGTCAATTTGATTTCTATGTATCCATTTGGTGAGGTCCATGTGTATAGTCATCTTTTATGGTGTTTTTAAAGAGGTACTTGCAATGATTAAGTCATTGCTCTTGCAAAATTCTATTATGTGATTTCCAGCATGATTTCTATTACGAAGGCCATATTTTTCAACTACTGATTCTTCCTTGTTGTTTCTAACCTTTGGATTCCAATCACTAGTAATTTTCAGTACATCTTGATTTCATGTCTGAACAATTTAACACTAAAGAAGTTGGTAGAATTTTAAATTTTCATCTTTACTGGCTTTAATGGTTGGTGTGTAAACTTAAATCATAGTGGTATTAACTAGTCTTCCTTGTAGATGTCTGGATTTTTTCCTGTCATAGACAGAATTATGTTTCAAGATAGATCTTGAAATGCTCTTTTTGATGATGAATACAACATCATTCATCTTTAATCTGTCATTCCTCATATGATTCATAATTTGTCATTCCCCATAATAAACCATATTATTATCCCATTTAAAATGGCCAGTACCAGTCCATTTCAGTTCATTAATGCCTAGGATCTTTATGCACTCCATTTCTGACAACTTCCAATTTTCACTGGAAACACCAAATGGTTTAAAATTAGGAAAAGTGTGTGCCAGGGATGTATTCTTTCACCATACTTATTCAATCTGCATGATGAGCAAATAATTTGAGAAGCTGGATTGTCTGAAGAAAAACATGGCATCAGGATTGGAGGAAGTGTCATTAACAACCTGCAATACGTAGATGATACAACCTGGCTTGCTGAAAGTGAAGAGGACTTAAAATACTTACTGATGAAGATCAGAGACCACAGCCTTTGATATGTGTTTTTTCTCAATGTAAAGAAAACAAAAATCCTCACCATTGGACCAATAAACAACATCCATAGAAGTGGAGAAAAGATTGAAGTTGTCAAAAACTTCGTTTTGCTCAGATCAACAATCAACACTCATGGAAGCAGCAGTCAAGAAATCAAATGATATGTTGAATTAAGCAAATCTGCTGCACAATACCTCTTTAAAGTGTTGTAGAGAAAAGATGTCAGTTTGGGGACTAAGGTGCACCTGACCCAAGCCATGGCATTTTCAATAACTTCATGTGAAAGTCAGACAATGAATAAGGAAGACCTTAGAAGAATCGAAGCATTTGAGTTATGGTGTTGGAGGAGAATATTAAAAGTACCATGGACTACAAAAAAAAAGCAATCTGTGTTAGAAGAAGTACAGCCAGAGTGCTCCTTGAAAGCCAGGATGGCCAGATTTCACCTATCCTACTTGGGATATATCATCAAGAGAGACCAGTCCCTGGAGAATGATATATCATGTTTGGTAAAGTGGAGGGTCAGAGAAAAGAAGAAGACCTCCAATGAGATGGATCGGCACAGTGACAGCAGCTATGGGCTCAAACATAGCAAAGCTTACGAGGTTGGTGCAGGACCAGGCAGTATTTTGTTGTTATGCATAGGGTTGCTATGAGTTGATACCATCTCAATGGCACATAACAAAAACAACAACAAGTTAGTCTTGTTCTACTCCCCTCCCCTGTGCAGTAGCTGTCTTGAAGATATTAATCGGTATTTCTGATGTGGATCCATGGCTCTGGAGGGAGCAGAGTAGACCTTGTTTTTCAAGAAATATGTTTGTCTGTTTTGATCTATCTGGGAATTCCATGAAAGACTGATGCAAAGAGCTTGCTTTGCTTTCACCAAAATCTAAAGTTTTTCATAGTAGAAAAGTGATAGAGTAGAGAGTGTACTTCAAGCACATTGACTGGTAGATGAACAAATCATTGCCAACTGGGATAGAAAATTACAATTGGGCAAAAAACAGGCATGTCCAAGATCTGGCAGGAAATCTCAGAAGAGAGTTACTTTGGGTACTAAGGAGTTTGAAAGGCTTCAGCATATAACAGGGACTGTAGAAAACCACATGCATGACCAAGGCAGGATGCGTGCTGAAAACTGACTTGAGAAAACTTTAAGCTGTCACCTCTGATTGATCTTTTGGCTCAATGTAAGCAGGAATGGAAGACTAAGGCAGAGTTGTAAATGAACTTAGTGTTGATGGAGTGCCCAACAAATAGCCAATCTTTCATGGAGACTGTTTTCTTTCCTTTTTTTTTTTTGACTTTAGGCATTTAAGTAAATCTTTGTCAAACCAATAGTTGACCATAGCCTAAGAGGACAGAGACTTCAGAGACAAAATAGGATGAAGAAGAGAGTTTAAAAAATAGTTAACGGGCTACCAAACAAACAAGTAAGACACAAGAAATCATGAGGAAGTGGAAGAATTTGATTTTCAGAGTTAGCATTTCAAATGTCAAATTCTCCACCAAATATTTCACATGCAAGGAAAGTAAATATGGACCATTTATAGAAAACAGAAATTGACAGAAACGTTCACAGGAACACAGACAGTGGAATTAGTAGACACAAATTTTAAATCAACTGTCTCAGTATGCTAAAAGAGATAAAGGAAACCAGGGAAATTATGTCACAGCTAATAAATAAATAAAACATTTTTAGAAAGAAAAAAACATTTTAAACTATATAACAATCTTTATTATGAAAAAGTAGCTGAAATGACAATGAATAAATTACAAAAGTAGAACTTGGTAAAAAGAAAATAAAAACAATAGACAAGACCAAACCAGAGTGTCCAGTTTTGCTTCCCTGTAAAATCCACCTATTCTTTATTGATTTCTCCTCACAGTTCTGAACCAGGAATTGATTCCCTTTGAATGTTTCTCTTCAAATTCTAATCCCCTGACTTGAAGGCACTAAACAGAAACACGTACTCATACTATATATTATTTGGAAAACAGTGTGCTGAGAGATGGTTATGGTTAAATCACAAGCATCTCCATTGAATGTTATTTCTAAAAGGAGGTTTTGGAGACGTGAAAGTGTGCCCATATCTACAGGTGTTGATGAACCCAAGATTGGCAGATGAGACAGCCAGTTTCTGACTCATTGACTGCAGAGATGAATGGATCCCAAAGTTGGCAGGCAATATGGAAGGTCATTGGTTTAAGTCTCAAGAACTAGAGAACAGATGATTTGCGCCACATGCATTTCCAGAGACAGCAAAAAGCTAGAAAGCTTTGGCTGAATGTCCATATATATTGGATGCAGGCTACAACTCCCTTTTAATTTATTGGCAGCTCACAACAGATCTAATAATGGAAGTGATTATACATTATATCATTGGAGATAACTAAATCATGCTTAAACCAGAGAATCATGGCCCTAACAGTTGACACACAATCAAAACCATCACACAGGTAAGCTGGGTAGCTGAGAGTTGAATTAAATCATTTTATTCATTGGGATTTGCTCCTTGATACCAGGCCTAGAACTAAACACCATGGGTGATATAGAGGAAGGAGGAGACATAGTCCTGCCTGAGCTGATGGGACAGAGACACTACTTTTTGCCAGGGATATCTCTATGACTTTGAGAAAAACATAATTGTCTCTTTAATTATCTTCCTCCTCCCTCCTTCTTCTTTCTTCTCCACCTCTTTTCTTCATCCCTCCATCCTCTCCTTCCTTAAGTGCTTGAAAAGATATTCAAACAACTACAAATCGAGTAACTGTTTTCAGTGATAATTGAAATGTGAAGAATTTTGGACAATCAATCTTAATAAACAGAAATTTGTTCAGGAAATGTTTGTAGAAACAGTAATAATTTTGAGGCGTATTTGTAAGAAAAGAAGGTTCAAGCTCACCAGCAGCTCCTATACAGGGTTGCTATGGGTAGGAACCAACTCGACAGCACTTCCAACAACAGCAACATTGAAATTTAGGAAGATGCAGGGTCGATTTCTGGGCCATGAAAAATGTTTGTAAGTGCCCATGGCAGCCTTCATGTGGATTAAGTATAACAATCTCCAAAAGGTTGACTTGTACACCAAAATCCAGTAGCAACCGGGTCCAAGTGAAGCAGATCCCACTCCTGGACTTGCCAAAAGAGAGGCTGGCTACGTTTTCCTCCTGCCCACCAGCTTCTTCAGGACCCTTTTCAGGTCTTTGTTTCTCAGGCTGTAGATAAAAGGATTTAGCATGGAGGACAAAACTGTGTAGATGATTGTTGCTACTCGGTCCTTGACAGTGTAGCTGGACAGAGGCTGTAAATAGACATAGAAGATGCTTCCATAAAAGAGGGTTACCACAGCGATGTGAGAACCACAGGTGGAAAATGCTTTGTGTTTCCCTGCAGCTGAGGGAATCTTGATAACCGTGATGAGGATTCGTATATAAGAAAAAGAAATACATAAAAAGGGGCTCACCAAAATAACCAGCCCTTCTGTCTTTATCACCAATTCATTTAAATATGTGGAGGTGCAGGACAATTTCAGCAAAGGATTTATATCACAGAGAAAGTGGTGGATAACATTGGAGCCACAGAAGGTGAGGCGGTTTACCAGGAGAATGTGCAGGAGGGAATGGGGGTGAGCAATGCAACAGGAGAGGGCCAGCAACAGGACACAGCGGCGGTGGCTCATGGTGGTAACATAGTGGAATGGATCACAGATGGCCACATAGCGGTCAATGGCCATGGCTGCCAAGATGCAACTGTCAGTGTTGCCCAAAGCGTAGAGAAAATACATCTGTATCACACACCCAGCATAGGAAATGGTCTTCTTTTCAGACAAGAAGTTCACCAGCATGTTTGGAACAATAGCTGTTGTGAAGGAAACATCAGTGAAAGACAGGAAACTCAAGAAAAAATACATGGGGGTATGAAGCTGGGGGTCATAATAGATGGCTAGAATGATGAGCAGGTTCCCTATTAGAGTGATGAGGTACATGATGAGGAAGATGACAAAGAGTGGCTTCTGGTCCTCAGGCCTTGATGAGAGTCCCAGGAGGATAAACTCAGAGACACGGTTGGTTTGGTTTACTTTTTCCATGGTCACGGAGCCAGCTAGAATAGAGAAGATTCTACTGTTTGATATAAATCTCTTTTTATAACTTTAATCACAAAGAAGCTTATAAATCTATGCTGCTTCTTACCTCTACTTTTCATCATTATGGTCATGAATAACCACTATATGAGCAACTTGCCATCTTTGATGGTCTTTGATGCTGTCCTTCCCTCCAAACTATAACACTTCACAGGTTTCTTGTGTTGACAATATGAAATTGGGCAGGAGAATTTGCCTTCAGGAAGAGTTGAAATGTACTGATTCAGTTTAATGTTAAATCTTAAAATAAGTATTTACTGAGAAACTACTCTGAAAAAGGAATCCTGGTTATGCAGTGGGTTAAACCTGCATTGTTAACTGAAGGAAGCCTCAGTGATTCAAGCACATCAGCTATTCAAGTAAAGATTTAAGGTCTTGAAACTATGATATAGTTCTACTCTATGATAGGATCCTTATAAATTGGAATTGACTTGTTGGCAGTGGTTTTGGTTGACTTTGGACTCTGTGGAAAACACTATTCAGGGGATGGGGACACAACAGTGAGTATGTAGAGAAAGGTTTCACTTTGTGGAATCTTTCTAGTGGAAAAGACTGTACACACACCTATGTGTACATATATTCATATGTGCATATATGTGTGTGTAATCTACATTTAATGACAGTACTACATTTTATGATAAAAATAAAACAGTGTAGGTGGATAGAGACTGACAAAGTAACCTATTTTAGATCAAGTGATTATATGAGGGTAAGTGAAAAAGTATTGCTACAAAATCATAGAAACCTTTATTTTAAAAAATATCAAAATGTTACGTTATTCTTAAAATTTCTTCATAATAAACGCCCATGATCATCCTATTTCTTTTTATAAAGATACTCTATAAAGATAACACCTTTGGAATCCCAAGAAACAGTCACCATAAACTTATGAGCTGAATTCTCTGCCTTGAATTGAGCTGGCCCAGTAAATCCCCCTCAAAAACAACAGCTTTGATTGGACCTTTTTCTGTGTGTGTGAAGGTACCCTTATAAGATGAACACAAGTGTATTACTGACAAACTTATCTACCATCCACTGATTGCAGAGACATGTTTAAACACTTGTTTGGAGAATAAACAGTGCATACATGATTTGTAATAACAATACTTTCTGACTCAACCTCATATTTCCAGTTCTGTCATGCTAAGGTTTCTCTCTGAACTTCCTTTCCAGTAAAAGAGGTTTGCTAACATAATCAGTAGGCTATCAGAGAAATAATGAATCCAGGTCAGCATTTTGTGTTGTTGATTGTTTCGTCCTCAAAGGCACTGGTTTAAAACCTCATACTTCATAGTGAATGTTAAACAAATAACAAGTAAAAAGAATATTCCTTACAATGAGTTATTATTTTCTTCTAATTTCCCTAAACTTCATCATGTTCCTATATAAAGTTCATTCATCATTAAGCATGCTGTTTTCCATTTATACATTTCCCTGTGTATAAACCTTTGTAAACCATACTTACTGCTTTTTATGTGTATTTGTCCATACACATAAATAATAACTGTGGTTTATATTTCACTCTACTGTTGTTTTTTATCTCCACACAAATTGTTGAAGTAGATGTTCCAATTAATCTCTTTTGATCCCTTTCATTGTATGCATGCTCCACACTTGAAGTAATCCTTTCCCCTATATATCCTATAGCCCTTTGATACCATGAATAATAGTGATTCAAATATCTTCATGCATACAAGATGCTTTAGACTATTCATTCAGACTTTAAGAATGGGTATATTGTACAGACATTTTTTTTTTAGCAGTTCAAGGAATGACAACTTATTTACTTATTCATTCCACATTTAAAGCCTACTTTCTAGCAGTTTAACATCAGGCAAGCTATTAGATATTTTTAAACTTTAGTTTCTCATCTGTAAAGAGAGGCTATCGTAAATACTAATAAAAGTCCTAATATCTATCACATAAGATTTTATGGGTGAAGTGTATGTGTTTAAAGCACTCTGAACAGATCTAGGCACAGAGTAAATATTTAATACCACTACCTTATCAAACAATTGCTAATGCTTTTTCACCTCACCAAGTATTTGTGGATGTTCTCAAAAGTAACTGATATAAATATTAACAAAACCCATGTCTTCATACCATAATTAACAGGTTAAACTTTATATCAGTTTACAATTAAAAAAAAACATATTATTATATATTCCTGAGTGTTTCTGTGTATACCCCCCAAAACAAACAAACAAAGAACAGAGGGAATGGAAGCAAATACTGTTGAATGATGATGCATGGAGAAGATTGTAATCATTGCAATGAAATGATGTTGTAAAGCCAACGTTCTCCCATGTAAACTATCATTCAGTTCACAATAAAAACTTAAACATATATTTATAATCTGAAAGTATATCCATAATTTGTGTTTTACCTTCTGGTGAGCAGTACCTTCGTTACTTCTCATCATAACCTTTTGAGTTATAAGCGATTATTTTTCCCATTTTTCTGATGAGGAACCAGAAATAGACACAAAGTGATCAAATAAACACAGAAATAAGGTTGAAATTTCCATCAAACTCTGAAGCTCATACTTTTAAGCTCTATGCTACCTATTCTAATATTTGTGTAAAGTTATGAAAGTTTATATTTTAAACAATCATGTTTCAGATATGAACATAGGCTATATAGCTTCCCATTTTGATCATTTTCTACTTACACACACAATATATTCCCCCAAAATGTTTTGTTTTTTTCTTAAATCCCACATTAAGAAGTGTTGTTAAGAGTCGTTGAGTTGGTCTGACTCATAGCGATCCTGTATAGGGTTTCCAAGAGTGACTGGTGGGTTTAATTTCTAACCTTGTGGTTAGCATAGTTAGCAGTCCAGTGCTTGTCCTACAGCACCACACCAGGGCTCAACATCAAGAATAAGCCTTGGTTCTTACAATGGGAATCTGTCTTTCTGCGTTGAATGGCTTGTGGAATTTGACATTTATAATTTATGTGATTGAATGGCAACAATGTGGAGAATTTAATCTTGGAAGGTTGAGACGAGTGTGTCTGTGTGTGTGTATAGAACTGTGGTTTGATATAAAGTGCACTGGACTTGATGCAGAAGGTGATGTTTTGTATCTGATCTCCAATACTTGATCATTGGGTAGTTTTATCTTGTTTCAGGTAGATCTAAGGAGCTCTGGTAGCTTAGTGGTTATGAATCAGGCTGCGAACCTTAAGGTCAGCAGTTCAAAACTACCAGCTGTTCTGTGGGAGAAAGATGAGGCGTTCTGCTCCTGTAAAGACTTACAGCCTCAGAAATCCTGTACAGGGTTGCTATGGGTCGGAATCGACTCAACAGCACTTAACAACAACAACAATGAAATACCAGGGAGCACGGTGACTCTGTAGGAAAAGTACTAGACTGTGAACCACAAGAACGGCAGTTCGAGCACACCAGCCACTCCATGGGAGAAAGATGAAGTTTTCTGCTCCAGCAAAGATGTACAATCTCAGAAACCATATACAGAGTTGCTAAACTAGACAACACTTAACAACAATAACGAAATATCAGGTTTAAGTGCAGTTTGCAAAACATACAGCAGCAAAAGGAATTATTTGTGAAAAGAATGTGAAATGAAGAATATTTGCAGTGATCAAGTAAGATTGGGTACTCTCATGTCTCATAAATGCTGGAAGGGACTTTTAGAAATGAGAATCTGAGTGTATAATTCTAAAAGCTTGGTATATGGGATGGGAACTATTGTTTTTGTCTCTTCTACCTGAGTACCTATTTATTAGGAAATTGACACATTCTGGCCCACTGATCAAGGAGGGTGAGGATAAAGCAAAAATGCAGATTTAAATGTTAAGCTGAACTCTGTGACAAGCTGTGTCCGTAGGATTTATAGAACCAGAAAATCAAAATAAAAAACCAAACCTGTTGTCATCAAGTCAATTCCAACTCATGGTGATCTCATATGCTTCAGAGTAGAACTAGACTCCACAGGGTTTTCTCCACTTTCATGTTACAGAAGGTTGGGTTCTCTGGGAAACTGACTTTGAGAGGGACTGTTATTAATTAACTGCTGACTGTTATTAATTAGACTTCTTTTTGTTGTCTTTTAACGTGGAGCCAGTGGATGGATCCAAGTCATCAACCTTTCTGTTATTGGTCAAGAGCAAATCGTTTCTACCGTCCAGGTACCTTTACTGACAAGAAGGCTGAAACAAATACCTGAATGTGGTGGGATGGCCAAGTTAAGCAGGAATCCAGTGTACTGATGCTCACTTCCATTTCCAGACATCTTTTCTCTTTTTCAAATTTATTTAAAGCTGATCATCTTCCTGAATGACATTTCTCAATTGGCTCTGTTTCAGCCAAGATTACCTAAGTGTCCTTACATTTTCCCTTTATTTTTCTAACTTTTTAGTCAGTGACAAATAAGAAGAGATCAGATAAAGATGGAAAGAGCAGATAGACTTATCTAGATTCTAGAGGAATTAAGTGTTTTCCTGATACTGTTTCACATCCCTTTCTCTTTCTCAATCTCTGACTTGCAGAATTGTTAACTACTTCACATCATAGAAGGGGCAGAGATACCCAGATTCCTGTGGCCAGAACTCTGTTGGGTAGTGAAGTCCAACAAATTCTTATGGGTTTGAAGTCTGTGCTTCCAATCTCCTTGGGGCCCTTAATGAGCTGAGGGCACTGTGCTGAGCTCACACCATCTTGATTCCTCAGAGAAATTTGCTCTGTGAATCTTCTAGTTGCAGAAATCACAATGGGCATCAGAATTGAGTATAGTTGCCCTTAAGGGGCAGGGTCCTTCAAACTTAACCATAACATCTCCAGGGCATGCTTGAATTTTCCCAACTGTTCAGTACTCAAAGGTTGTGGGATATTGTGTGAATTTAGTGAATAGAGAGTGTTTTAGCTTGTGAATAGCACTGGGAAACTGACTTTGAGATGGCTATCAGCTTGCATTATGCTTATTAAGCAGTATTTTTGGGCCAACACCTGTGGAGCGGACTGCTAGCCTCCTAAACTGTGAGAAAATAAATTTCTGTTCTTTAAAGCCCCCCAGGTGTGGTATTTTTTTGTTACGGCAGTACTAGGTCATTATGTTATTGTGCATTATAAAATTGGGTCCATTTTGCTCCTTATAATTAGAATTACCACTAGAACTCTTTCATTCTCCGTGCTATTAGTAAACTGAACTCTGTGATGGTGGTGGTGGTTGTGTGCCACTGAGCTGGTTCTGATGCATAGCAATCCTGTATAGGGTTTCCAAAGTTGTAAATCTTTACAGGAGCACAAAACCTCATCTTTCTCCCATGGAAAGACTAGTGGATTTCAACTGCTGACCTTGTGGTAATCAACTACACTACAAACAAAACATTTCTGTGAAAGCACACCCTACAATCAGCCTAACTTACAGAGAAAAAAAGACTGATATTAAAAGTGCAAAATGAAATTATCCATGTAGAGATTATTAATTTTTTTGTGTGTGCTTATTTTCTCCATAATTTGTGTTCTTGTTTTCTATCTATAATCTGTTTGTAGTCTGATTATTATCATAATTTAAAATTAAATCAATATATAGCTATTCATTCACTTACTTACTTTACTTTTCCTCTTCTACTTATTTCTCAATTTTTAATTTTATTATGATTATTTTATTGTGATAAATATATGACATGAAACATTTGACATTTTAATATTTTTTTTACAGGAACAATTCAGTGACTTAAATTATGTTCATCATATTGTTCAACCATTACTAGAATGCTGCTTAAAAACCAGAATGTCGAGACTTCGTCTATCATACTACTTTTGTGGAAAGAGATGGTGGGAAAGCTCCATATCATCAGCCAAAACAAGGTCAGGGGCAGACTGTGGAACAGACTATCAACTGCTCATGTGCAAATTCAGGCTGAAGATGAAGAAAATTGAAATGTCCACTGGAGTAAAAATATGATCTTGAACAATTCTCACCTGAATTTATAGATCATCTCAAGAACAGATTTGATTAATTAGACACTAATGACTGACGACTGGAAGAGTTGTGGGATGATATCAAGAATATCATATGGGAAGAAAACAGAAGATCATTAAGAAGATAATAAAGAAGGAAAAGATAAAAGATAAAAATGGATATCAGAAGAGACTGAAATTTTCTCTCTAGGATAGAGAAGCTAAAATCAAACAGAAGAAATGAGAAGGTAAAAGAGCTGAATAGAGACATTCTAAAAATTAGAAACTTATGTGCAAACGATTTCAAAGGATTTCACCAAAAGAGTAAAAAGGGATCCCACAGAATGGGAAAAAATCTTTTGCAATGACATATCAGACAAGGGAAACTCAACATCTTCACAAGAAAAGACATATAAACAATTAAAAAATGGGCACAGGACATGAACAGACACTTCACCAAGGAAAACATTCAGGCATCCAACAAACATATGAAGAAATGTTCATGATCATTAGCCATTGTGTTGTTGTTGTTGTTAAGTACCCTGGAGTCGGTTCTGACTCATAGTGACCCTGTACAGTTTCCAAGGCTGTAAACTTTTACGGGAGCAGAAATCCTCATTTTTCTCCTGCAGAACAGCTGGTAGTTTTGAACTGCTGACCTTGAAGTTAGCAACCTGATTCGTAATCACTACTCTATCAGAGATGCAAATCAAAACAACAATGAGATATCATCTCACACTAGCAATAAAAACAAAGTTCAAACAAATAGAAGACAATAAATGCTGGCAAGGATGTTGAGAGACTGGGGACCCTCCTACATTTCTAGTGGGAATGCAAAATGACCCAACTATTATGGAAAACAGTATGGTGCTTCCTCAGAAAGTTGGAAATAGAAATAGGTTACGATCCAGCAATTGCTCTACTTGGTATATATCCACAAGAAATGTGAGCCATAACACAAGTAGATATATGCACACCAATGTTCACAGCAGCACTATTCACAATAGCAAAAAGATGGAGACAGCCTAAGTGCCCATCAGTGGAAGAATGGATAAACAAACTTTGGTACATACACACAATGGAATATTATGCTGCCTTGAAGAATAACAAGGAAGCTGCAAGCCAAGACGTAATATGCATGAACCTACAAGACATTATGCTGAGTGAAATTAGTCAGTCACAAAAGGACAAATAGTGCATAAGACCATTATTGTAAAAGCTTAAGAAAAGATACCCATAAAAAAGGGGGCAAAAAACTTCTTTATTAGTTACCAGTGGGGTGGGGTGGGAGATTTGGAGGGGTGGAGGGAGGGATGGTAGAGCAGGGTAGCAGGTAGACGCATCGTAATTCAGGTGTTGAGGAGGGGAATACACAAGAAGGTAGGTAGGGGAACTCTGAGACTCTGAAACTCTGAGGTTTGTATGGGCTAAATGGAACAGAGGTGAATAGTGATGCATGCTCTGTGATACTGGGATTGAAGCATAGTTTGAAGAGGGGAGATAATGCTAAGATGCTTGACTGTCTTATGAATATTGGTTTCCCTTGCCAACTATTGTAATATGAACACTTGAGTGGTATTGAATGGAATGCCTGAAAACATGATTATTGAAAGCTTGTAAGCCTGTCTGCAGCCTACAATAGATTGGATACCTAAACGGGGTTCTAAAACTTGCCCAGTAAAATAGGCTTCTTGCAGAACCTTTGCAATGCATAGGACTTTAGGTGAAATCCTGAGCCCCATCCAGAAACTTCTGAGGTGGGACACTCCCACTAGAAAGGACACACAAGAGAAATACTGAGCATGTACTTCCTTTTTGGTTTTCTAACTCCAAGCATGCACATTTCATTATAATATTTGAATTTGTCTTCTTTACCTGTCCTTTGAAATTTTCTTTTCAACTCTTTTACCTCCTCATTTCTTCCATTTTCTTTAGCAGCTCTACACTGGAGAGAAAGTTTCAGAGTCTTTTCTGACATCCGTTTTGGTCTTTCCCTTTTACTTTGTCTTCTTAATGACCTTTTGCTTTCTTCCGGATTCATGTTCTTGATGCCATCCCACATTCTTCTGGTCTTCAGTCATTGGTGTCTAATTCATCAAATGTGTTCTTGAAATGATCTCTATATGTTCAAATCATAATTTGGCTATCATGGACTTGCTTTAATTTTCCTCAGCTTCAGTCTGAACTTGCATATGAGCAATTAATGGCTGTTTCACAGTTGGCCCCTGGCCTTGTTTTGGCTTATGCTATGGAGCTTTTCCACTGTCTTTTTCCACCGATGTAGTAGTCAATTTAATTTCTGAGTGTTCATCTTTTGAGATCCATGTGTATGCTGTTTAAAAAAGGTATTTGCAATGAAGAGCTCATTGGTCTTGCAAAATTCTGTCATGCCATCTCCAGTATCATTTCTATCACCAGGGCCATATTTTCCAACTATTGATCCTCCCTCTTTGTTTCCAATCTTTGCATTCCAATCACCAGTAATTATCAATACATCTTGATTATGTGGCTAACCAGCTTCAGGCTGAAGAAATTAGTAGAAGTCTTCAATTTTATCATCACAGACTTTTGGTTGGTGTGTAAATTTGAATAGTAGTGATATTAACTGGTCTTAATTGTACACATATAGATATTATCCTATCACAGACAGCATTGTATTTCAAGATAAATCTTGAAGTGTTCTTTTTGATGATGAACAAGATGCTATTCCTCTTCAGTCTCATTCCGTACATAGTAAACCACGTCAGATTAAAAATGGCCAATACCAGTCCATTCAGCTTACTAATGCCTAGTATATCAATGTTTATATGTCCCATTTCACTTTTGAAAACTTCTGATTTTTTTAGATTCATACTTCATACATTCCATGTTCTGACTATCAATGGATGTTTACAGTTGTTTCTCCTAATTATGAGTTGTGCCCCATCAGCGAGTGAAGGTCCTGAAAGCTTTACTCCATTTGTGTGTGACTCTACTCTGAGGAAGCAGCTCTTCCCCAAACATATTTTGAGTGCCTTCTAACCTGAGGTACTTATCCTCTAGCGCTATAGCTGATAATATTCTGGTATTCTTCATCATGTTTCAATATTCAATATTCCAGTGCCATCTGATAGTGTTCCATGCTATTCATAAGGTTTTCAGTGACTAAATATTCGAAAGCAGTCTGTCTCTCCTTATCCTGGTTTGTCTTAGCCTGTAAGCTCATCTGAACCCTGTCCACCATGAGTGGCCCTGCTGGTATTTAAAATACCTGTGGCACAGCTTACAGAATCATAGCAACATTCAAGTTACCACAGTACAACAATCTGTCAGACGAGTGGTGGAAATAGATTGAGATTTACATATTATATATTGTTATGTTCTTTCCCCACATCTTTTCCACTCTATTCTTAGCTCAACCCCTATGGGCAACCATTCCTATTTGTTTATTAGTTTCTACGAGATCATTGGTGATGCATGAAGTCTTGCTGTGATGCTGTAGGATAAGCACTAGCATGCTAACCATAGGTCAGCAGTTCAAATAATCTGCTCCTTAGGAGCCCTAAACAGGGTCATGATGAGTCAGAACTGACTCACCAGTCGTTAACAACAACAATAACAACAACAGGTATTGCAAACAGTTAATACACTGGATTACTAACTGAAAGGTTGGAAGTTTGAGTTCATTCAGAGATGCTTTGGAAAAAGACCTGGTGATTTACTACCCCCACATTAGTCATTAAACACCTATGGAATAGTTACAGACCTGTAAAAAGTTGAATTGGCAAAAGTTGTGTGATATATTTACAAAAATAGGGGGAAAAGTGTAGCTACTGAGCTTGCTGATATAAAACACATCACCTCATGGGATTTCGTTCCTTGGTTTAGAGGTTTAGGGTCATGGTTTCATGGGACATCCAAGTTAATTGGCCTAATAATAGGTTTAGTACATCTGTGCTACCTCCTAGTTCCTTGCATAGTACTGGGGTCTTGGATTGCAAGCAACCATATAAGACACAATGGTTGGTCTTGATTCACTTAGAGAATCAGAAGAAGAAGGCCTGTCAGGAATAGAAGGAGGAAATAGATTGTGTGGCTAATTGCCCTCATAGCAACTGCTTCCTTTGCCATGAGATCAGAAGTGGATGGTGTACAGTTACTATTACTGAACATTTTGATGAACGATTCCATAGATGCACTCTGATCAAGGAGTAAAATACAAAACAGAATTTCAAATTTTCATGCACACTAGACATTCTGTATCCATGGAGGCTGGATGAATATCTGAAACTATTGTCTTACAATAACTTTAAACCTTAAACCAAAAATATATCCTGAAGTCTTTTTAAAACCAAACAATAGTTTAGCTTAACTAGTAAAAAAAAAAAAAAAAAAGTTTACCTTTAGCATTATGCTCTCTTAAGAACTATCTTGTTATTAAGTGCTGTTGAGTCGGTTCCAACTTATAGCAAACCTGTATAGGGTTTCCAAGGAGTGGCTGGTGGGTTTGAACCTCCAACCTGTGGTTTGCAGTCCAGTACTGATCTTCCAGGGCCACACCAGTACTCTAAGAACTGTCCATATGGGACCAAATTATATAGAAACGTTATGAACAGTGAGTTTATGTTAATGGTAGAGAACAACTCCAAAAAGGAGGGTGCGAATTGTTCCACAACTGGATGACTAATCAATGTCACTGCATTATACCTGTAGAAACTGTTGAATTAGTGTGTTTCTCTGTGTATATTCTAAACAAGAAGAATAAGAAAAAGAAGAAATAACCTATGGAGCACAGTTCTACTCTGACACATGTTGGGTCACCAAGAGTCAAAATCCACTTAATGGTAACTGGTCAAGGTCGGCGGTTCAAACCCACCAACAGTTCTTGGGAAACCCTATACAGGTTCACTATGAGTCAGAATAGACTTGATGGCACTTAACAACTATAACAACAACATTATATATATATATATATATATATCCTAGATCCATTAAGTGACAAAGTTAATAAGTCTTAGAAGCACTAAGCACATCTAATGCTAAATTTGCTCTTTAAACACCATTGTCTTCTGAAAAGGAGCCCTGGGGTATAAAAACTGAGCACTTGGCTGTTAACCTGCAGATAGGCAGTTGGAACTCACCAACTTGCTCTGCAGGAGAAAGCTGTGGCTGTCAGCTCCCAAGATTATAGCTTTGGCAACATTCTGGGGCAATTCTGCTCCGTCCTACAGAGTTGCTATGAGTTGAAATCAACTTAACCACAATTTGGTTTTTGTTCTCCTCTAAAAGGAGCCCAAATTGCTAATTAAAATGGTTGATTCCAAGACTGGGACTAGGAAATAAGATGAGCCAGAATGGTTTTGCTGAAGCAGAAAGTAAGGAAGTGCTCAATGAATCATGGGGACACTGGAGGGAGCTTGAAGAAGCTACCACTAGCCAAATCTGATACAATTTGACCTTCAAATGAATAACAAAAGGAACAGATTATGACTCAGAGAATAAATAAGAATCTCTGAGTCCATACAGATATAAACAAATCAGTGAAGAAATAAACCAAAAAAGGAAAGATGGAAAATTTCCTTCTCACGAGCGAATCTAACTAAGAAATGTAGAAGGAATGATGGAATTAGAAAAGTCACCATTTGATCATGGCAGTTAAAGCAATTGTTTCAGACAAGAATCAGCTATAGATGTTAAAAAGAGTACATACGATTTTGAGAAGAAAAGTATGTTTATGCAGTGTTATAATATCTATCCAAGTGATACTAATTTAAAAAGTAAACATAGTAACTTTAGTGTAGAGGAACTGGTGAATATATAACTTCAGTCAACTCACCAAGCTCAAAATCACAGTTGGAAAAGTTGATGTCATTTTACCTTTTGATAATATGCACTGTGAAGTACCTGCCAACGATGTAACGCCTGTATCTTAGATACATAACAGTAATAATAATAATAATAAAGCATACATGGTAAAATATTTATTTTTGGTAAATCTGGGTGAAGGGTGGTGGTGGTGGTGTGTTGTTGAGTCCATTCTAACAAATGCGGCCCTGTATAGGGTTTCACTGGTAGATTTCTACTGTGGACCTTTTGTTTCAGCAGTAGCCCACTATGCCAGCAGTGTTCCTTGGTTGCAGGGTTTACAGAATTATTAGTATCATTTTAAACAAACTTTCTGCTAGTCTGAAATCCCTTCAAAATAAAAATTTAAATAAATCCTGCACCCCTGCCAGAACCATGATTATGAAGGAGTCCGAGATATCCCTGACATCAGGGACAGTATCCTGTTCCAGTGAGTCAGCCTCTCTGCCTCCTGGGCACACTGCTCCCTAAAGGTCAGTAAGAAATTGACCAATTACCCCATGGTGGCTCCTCCCTTAGCTGGTAGCTTGCCTTGGAGTTTGTCTCTGCCTGATCTCTGGTAATTAAAACATCTTTTTTCTTACTGCTCTTAATTTACTTAAGGAACATGAAGTCTGTAGAAATGCTGGTGCCTCAAGAGAAGCAGAGGATTTGAGCAACAGTGTGGAGCAGAAGGTGTCTGAACCCCCAAGCATAGGTCAAACAAGGAACTCTGCCCTTGGCAATGGATGTGGGCATATGGGGTTTTGTATGTGTCACTTTTTATTTATGGATGGGTACATTGTGCATGCATGTGCGGTGCGGTAGTTGTACATATCTGACTTACAGCCTGTTTCTTTCCCCAAGTTAGACCCAAACTGGGTCTTGTTTCAGCATGTGTAGATCAACTATAGGAGTCCTCAGACTCCTGAGCGACTCCTAATAATTGCCTGTGATCTTAAATATGTGCCTCACTGTTTATATGCATTCCCACCACCTGGCGTCAGAGCTCAGCATCTGGAATAAGAATGTGGTACTCTACCGGCTGGAGATGAAGATGCCTGAACTCACCAAGGAGCACGCAGTTATGAGACGGTGCAAATCTCTGCTCAGCTATGTGTGCTGGGGGATGTGTGAGCTATGCTCATGGGTGACACACAGTGTGAAAGCAGTAGAATGTATTGTTTGATATTTGTTATGTGTGTATGTGTATTGGTCATTGGTTGTAGTCTAGTGACTAAGCCAGTTACTGACTAGACTTCACTGTCTCCTGATGACTGTCTTTTCCCAGACAGTTAGGTCAGAAGAGGCTGAAACACCTCTTTCAGCAATGGAAGTGTGTATTCTTGTAGCCATGTGTGCTGCTTGTGGGAGAAACATGTGGCTGTCTTCCTCAATAAAGATTTACAGCCTTGGAAACACTATGAAGCACTTCTTACTTTGTTCTATAGGATTACTTACTAAGAGTCGGAGTCTAGTCGCCAGCATGGATTTGGTTTTTTGATTTGGTATACTGTTTGCTTGTGTGGAGAGTGTGACTAGGTACTCATGTGTGTTGCTTGTGATATTTTGAGTTGTGTGACCTAGCGTGGTTTCGATGATGCATGAGTATAGTGTTTGAATTATATGTATGTCATGTCTGTGTGTTTATGGTACATTATATGTGTGTTTGTGAGTTGTGTGATATGTTCCTTGTATGTTGTGCATCTCTTACTTTATGTTATTTATGACTTACATGTATATGACTATATATATGAACTGAACCGCATACTGACTATCCTGTTCTTAGGATGACAACAAGTCAGCAGTGGCTGGAATCTCCAAGTAAGCAGTGTGAGTGTGAGCATGTGTGTCTGTGTGCACATGTATGTGTTTGCATGTATGTTTTGGATGTTTTGATTTACCCACTGCCTTCCTTTTAGAGCACCATTCACTGAGGCAATTAATGCCCCTAGCAACTAACTCTTGCCTGAAAAGGATTTACTGTCATTTTCAAACAACTGAGTGTGACTGAATTTTTCAGAGTTTTGTAACCCTTTGTTGTACTTAATGTCCCATACAAAGAAACCTTAGTCATTTTTAATAAATTTAGAGTCAAAATCACCGTCAAACAGTAGTAAGAGCTTAGTCAAGTTTCAGTTTAAGTAACTTAGCTCTCTAGCATCCGTTTCCACATTTATAAAATGGAAAGAATTATACTTGCCTTGTAGACTTTACAGGTCCCCAATAAATATTTATGGTAATGGAATATAAGGCAATGAATGTAAGAGGGTTTTTTTTGCTTTTGTTTTTTATGCATCAATTAAAATAAATCAGAATAAAGGGAATTATCCAGGCTGGGGACTCAGAACATCTCTGGTAATGTAGTAGTTACGAATTGGGCTGCTATTTTCAAGGTAGGCAGTTTGAAACTACCAGCCATTCCATGGGAGAAAGATGAGGCTTTCTGCTCCCGTAAAGATTTACAGCCTCTGAAACCCTGTGCAGGGTCACTATGATTCGGAATCGACTCCATGGTACTTAACAAAAACAACAACAACAGCTTCCTTGCAATCTTAAAATACATGGGGTGCCTGGTGCTTATAGAAAATAAAGGGGGGAAATATCCTGTGTAGAGATCAAGAGCATGGGCTCCTATCACACAGACATGATAGAAAGACTTGCACGAAGTAGCTGATGTTTAATCATTTTACCCAGTCGAAACAGAAATTATATATGGCTCAAATATATACATACATTAAAAAAAACCAATAACCAACCAACCCACCAAACCTATTGCTGTGAACTGGATTCTGACTCACAGAGACTTTACAGGACAGGGTATAACTGTCCCATAGGGTTTCCAAGGCTACAAATCTTTATGGAAACAGACTGTCCTATCTTCCTTTATCTGGTAATGATATCAACACACATGCATCTACATTTTCTTAATTTCACCAAACTTCATTTATTTTATATGTGAGGAATTCAGAAGAAGATAAACCAAACTGCTTTATTTATTGAAAGAGATGAGAGTAGCTGTCACAGTTAAGTCAATTAAAATTTAAATATTATTTTATTTACTATAGGAACTCTTTTTATAAGAGTGCTAGTATCTTTTGAATTTACACAAAGAAGCAAGCTAAAGTCCAAGCAAATTAACTAAGTAACTGCCATGAGACTTAATCCCAGATTTCAAGTGTATATTTAATCATTTTACTTTATTATTAACCTGATTTCTAATACCAATTTGATGGTAAGTATATAAATAAATAAAGGTTTTTCATATGGCTATAATTCTATACGTGTCCCATTAGAGAAATTTTTTCTCAAGGATCTGAAGGTCATTCTCCTAATTTTTGTCTTAAAATTTTCTATCTTTGCCTATAATATTTATATTTAAAGTCCATGTGGATTCATTTTTGGTATATGCTTTAAGATATGGATCCAGTGTAGTTTTCTGCCATATGGATATCCAACACCAAAACAATTTATTGAAAATTCTATCCTTTCCATATTGTACTGCAGTATTGT
Source organism: Chrysochloris asiatica (assembly GCF_000296735.1). Classification (NCBI taxonomy): domain Eukaryota; kingdom Metazoa; phylum Chordata; class Mammalia; order Afrosoricida; family Chrysochloridae; genus Chrysochloris; species Chrysochloris asiatica. The sequence goes on along the minus strand of NW_006408599.1, from coordinate 397,056 downwards.
CTTTGTCACAAATCAAATGATTGAATATTAGTTATCTTGAATATAAGTTATCGTGACTATTTTTCCTGTTGCATTTCCGTGTGAATTTTAGAAGTTGCTTGACAAGAAAAATAAATCAAACTATTGGTATTCTATGATGCCATTGAATATGTAAGACAGTTTTAATATTTAATTTTGTGAACATGCCACATATCTTCATTTATTTAGATCTCTCAACATCTTCTGTTATTAGGTGTTTCATATTTTTGTGTTATTAAAAATGGTATAATAATTTAATGTTATATTCTATTTTTTCAGATATATATGCATATATATATAATTTATTTCTATATGTAGACATAATATCTAATGAATTTGCTATTTCCACTTTTTTTTTTCTTATAATTTGCTTTTATACTGTTTTGGATATTTAGGTAAGCCATAATGTTAACTGTGAGTAGAAAATATAGAAATTTTTATTTTGTCCCTCTCAATACTTTGTTTTTCTTGACTTAATTTACTGACTTCCGATACAATCTTTTTATAACAAATTTTAAGACATAATTTGCATATAATAAAACTGATTAATTTAAGGCATACTATTCAATAGATTTTAGCAAAAACCAAGCTGTGCATCCATAACTGAAATCTAGTTTAAGAAAATTTACAACAGTTCACTAAGATCTCTCTGGCCCATTTACAATTACCCCTGTTCCCTACACTAGTCTCAGGAAACCATTAATTTACTTTCTGTCTCTAGAGATTTTTTCTGGAATTTATATAAATTGCATATGACTGTCTTCACTTAGTATACTTCTGAGGTTCATCCATGTTGTAGCATGCATTAACATTTTATTATTTTTAATTGCTAAATAATATTCTATTATATGGATATACCATACTTTGTTTATCTCTTCACCAGTTGCTGGTTATTTGGGATGTCTCTATTTCTTGACTATTATCAGTAATGCTGCTACGAATATTCATTTACAAGTCTTTGTGTCAACATATGCTTTCCATTTTCTTGGTTATATGAGTATATCTAGGATTAGGATTGGGACTTCTGGTGTGGCGCTGTAAGATAAGTACTGGATCATGAATCAAAAAGTTGGTGGTTCAAACCTCCCAGCTGCTCCTCAGAAACCATGTACTAGGTCTGTTAGTTGAAAATGACTCAATGGCACTTAACAACAACAACAACAAGGAGTATAATTGCTGGTAACTCTGGACTTGGCCTTGTCTGGTGCTGTAGGATCAGCACTGAACTGTGAACCACAATATTAGCGCTTTAAACCAACCTTATGCTCCTCAGGAACCCTATCCAGGGCCGCTTTGAGTCCAAACTGACTCGACGGTACTTAACAACAACAGCAACATGGTGACATTGAACCTTTTTGGGAACTACTGACCTACTTCCTAAAACTGTACCATTTATATCCGTACCCACAATGCAGCAGTGGTCCCAGTTTTTCACAACCTTCTCAATGCTTTTTATTGTTTGCCTTTTAGATGACTGTCATCTTAGTGAATGTGAAGGGGTCACACATTTCCCTATCAACTATTGCAGGAATCCCAGTGGCTCAACAGTTAAGCACTAAGCTTCTAGCCAAAAGTTTGGTGGCTTGAACACACACACAGCGCCTCCACTGTAGAAAGATGTGGTGACCTGTTTCCATGAAGACAGCAGCCTAGAAAACCCAATGAGTCAGTTCTACTCCGTCAATGGGGTCAGTATGAGTCAAAACATGACTAGGCAGCATGTAACAATTACTGATGATGTTAACCATTTAACATGTCTGCTAGACATCTGTATATGTTCTTTAGAGAACTGTCTTAGACTTTGTTTCTTTTAAAATTGGATTGTCTTTTTGTGGTTGTTCTTGAGTTGTAAACATTGTTTATACATTCTGAATACCAGACCCTTATTATATATATCATTTGCAAATATTTTCTCCTATTCTCTGGATGGTATGTTCAGTTTCTTGATAATGAGTACAATCTTTATGGAGTATGAATTATGGGTCTAAAACTTTCATGGGCACTTCAGGGGAGATTGAAGTCACCTTTGTGAGTATTGACTTTATGGTGTGCTTTAATTTTCTATTGTTGCGTATTAAATAGCCACAAAATTTCGAAGGCATGGGAACAAAAAAGCATTTCTATAGTTCACTCCTTTGTGGGCTGACAGATATAAGATAGACTAGCTCTGTTTGCCTCTTCTCCTTATGGCACCAGTGGCATAATCTGAGCATGCTCTCTTATGGCGGTGGTGAAGCAAGCCTTTGATCTATTAACACTACATGCTAAGTCACATGACTATGTCCAAAATCAAAAAGTGAGAATATGTACTCCACCTCTTTATAGGTGTCTCTGGGTGGCATAAATGGTTAAGTGTTCAGCAATTAGCTGAAAGTTTGGTGGTTCAAACCCTTCCAGAGACCTTATGACCTTTTAAAAGGTCATAAACTTTGAAAACCCTATGAAGTGAGGTTGTCTCCATGAGTCAGAATTGACTTGATGGTAACTGGGTTATTTACTTATTTGGTTTTAGTAGAAACTACAAAGTGACATGGCAAATGGTTGGGATCATCAATGCTTATCATTTTTGAGGACAGAGCAAATAGTTTTTCAATAGTTGTGTAAAGTGTTGAAGGACCTATGTTAAGTGCTGTCAAGCTGGTTCTGATTCATAGCTACCTTGAATACAGTGTCCAAGAAGCAGCTGGTGGGTTTGAACCTCCGATCTTGCAGCCCTGTGCACCAGACAAAGCAGTGGGCTTCCAACCCATAAAGCAAGTAAAATTGAATGACTAGGTATGAAGCTTGCTTTCAGAGTAGGGTGACTTCAGGCACTTAATCGGGGGAGCTAGGTTTGGTGACCAACAGAGCTAGAGTTGAGCACCTTCAGGCTGAGGCTGGTAGTGGAGTGGTGTGTCTTGTGGGCATTTATCAGCAGTTCTAACCTGTTGTAGTGCTGTGGGCTAATGCGCTGGACTGCAAAGTTGGGTTGAACTGTGAGGTTGGCTGTTCAAGCTCACTAGCTGCTTCTCAGAAATCCTATACAGGGTCGCTGTGGGTCAGAACTGACTTTGATGGCACTTAACAATGACGGCAGCCAAGCTTTGTTACCTGGGCAGAGAGAGACCTACCTGTGGCATGGCTGATGAGAGGCTCTCTTGACTGAAAGAACCGTTCCCTGTGCATTTTCTGCTCCTGACTTGTAACCTGTTAACTTCCCTAATAAATCTAATAACTGAGTATTTTGTCTGAGTTCTGTGTTGCCATTGCAATGAATCATTGAATCCAGCTGAACAGAGAGGAACAGTTTGGTGTAATTATTTGTACATCTTCCTAGTGCACATTCCAACTGAGGCAAAATTTCTCTTGTATTCTAGATAACCTAGAATACAAGTTTATCTGCCTACAAAGCACAATAGTGGGACAGGCTATAAGATAGATATTTCCATTACAGATGGGAGCAGTTGGAGGGAAACAAGAGATAACAGGCACCAAGCAAGTTAAAAATCCAGCAGAACAGTTTACATTAGCTCTCAAAGCTTAAAAATAATCCTCTGTTCTCTGAGCCCTTTCTCTCCAGACTCTGAATGTTGGCCATGCCCCTCAACCTGGGGTTTTAGCTTTGCCTTCCAAGACCACTGGAATGGTTTCCTTGGCTTTAGGCTTGGCAGCCCTGCCCCCCTCAGCTTTGTGCCAAGGACCCATCTTAACAGCTGCCCCACACTGTGAGTTAGTGAAGAAACCAATTCCTTGAAATCAAGAAACCATGACCCTACCCTTAGAAATCCCAGAGGTCATGATTCTACCCTTTGAGAGCCCAGAGGTTGAGTGGTTGAGAACCCATAGGATTTTCTTGACTGTCATCTTTATGGTAGTGTAGTGACTAAGAGCTTGACTGCTAACCAAAATGCCAATGGTTCGAACCCACTAGCTACTCCATGAAAGAAAGATGCAGCAATCTGCTTCTGTAAAGGTTTACAGCTTTGGAAACATTATGAGGCAGTTCTAGTCTCTCCTAGAGGGTTGCTGTGATTCACAGTTAACTTGAGGATAACAGGTTTGGTTTTTGGTTTTCATTAATCTTTGTGGAGGCAGAGCTGTTGCATGGGTTCGAACTGCCAACCTCTAGGTTAGCAGCTGAGAGTTTAACTGTTGTGCTACAAGGGTTCCTTATTCAATAGATACTTACTGCACACCAATTAAATTCTATGCTGCGTACTGGATGTTGATCTTTGGGCATAGAATGTATATTGTTGTTGTCAAGTGCCATCAAGTCGATTCCAACCCATAGCGACCCTGTATAGGGTTTCCAAGGAGCAGCTGGCGAGCTTGAACCACCGACCTTGCAGATCAAATGGCTTTGCAGTCTGGTGCATTAACCCACAGCGCCACACCAGAACTCCTAGAACATATATAGGATCTTCAAATGAGCAGACATCAAGAAGGGATTCAATGTACAAGGTATTGATTAGAAAAATAAATATTGGAAAAGTAGCTGTATGAGATAAAGGAGCAGGAGTAGGTAGGGAGATCTTTCAGACTACAATGCAGGTCTGACACCTGTGAAAACAGAGTAGAAAGGAGAAATGGTTTGGACTAGCCTCCTACCACAATGTGTTTCTCAGAAATTCTTGGCAAGGACACTAGGTAGCCTCCCAAGCAATAGCTGTTCATTAGTGGAATGTTACTTTGGGCTGCAATGGCCTCATGCTGCAGTACTGTGATCTCATTCATTGGCTGATAGTAGCTTAGAGCAACTGGGGCATCAGGATGAACACAGCAGGGCATCCACAGTTGTGGCACTTGGGACTGTCAGTCACCTATGCTACCTGCAGCAAGTTCTCTTAAAGGAACCTTTGCGTGGTGTGTCTCCATAACTGGCATACATTTGCATGCGTAATTTAATCCGATCTTCACTCTGGCCTCATGAGGCTGCTGCTATTGTTAACCTGATTGTACAGCTGTAGAAACGGAGGTTCTGGGAATTCACTTAAATGACTTGACAGCACAGTGCTACTAAGTGTCAGAGCTTAGCCCAATTTGTCTAGATCCCATGAGCTCTATTCCTCCACTCTGTCACCTTTAGGATAAGGGAAGGTTCTTGTTCTCTGGGGCCTTTCAGCTTAGTGGAGAGACCTATAAAAATTAGTAAATGAGCAACTGACAGCACAAGTATTAGTCTCTGGTCAGTGTATATTTAATAACGCCCTTGGAATCAATCCGTCTAACATCTCTGTCACAGCCATAGCCCCTGCCTTACCTGACATCTCAAGGGAGTAGTGGAATTTGTGTGCTAATGGAGGTTGGGGTGTGTGGTGTGAGATTCTGCAAGGACTGAACCTTATTACACAAAAGCCCATTTTGTGATGTATGGAGACATAACTCCAATGTTATGGGCTCTTCAGAGGGCAGGGCTGCCCATGACTACTGCTGCTGCTAATGACCTGGTAGAAGGGAGCTCAATATGTCACTGAGCTTAGGGGCACTTTCCCATGTGATTCCTGTGGTTCAGCCCCTTTGGCCCCTGCACAGGATACATCTCAAGAGGAAAGCAGGAAATTGGTCAATTAGGCAGTTGGATCCTTCTCTAACCAGAAGTTTCTCCCTGGGTCCTAGTCCTACTGGTAAATGGGGATCTTCATGCCCATTATTCTGGTGCTTGTAAGCTAACATGGAAGGTACTACAGATTCTTAGGTCACAAGAGGTATAAGAACAAAGACAAGGACTCGGGTAGCAGCTTGAACCACTAAGGATCAGCACAGATCACAACCAGGTGGGGAACCACCACTCGTCTTAGATGTGTGTGTCTAGAAAGTATGTGCATGTGTGTTTATTATTTTACTCAAAAAACTAGGTATTTTCAGTGGGTAACTGAGTGACACATTGTTTTCTCCTTTGGAAGGTATGGATTTTCACTTTGCAATATAATAACCACATTTATATATGACCATATAAATGAAAATTAATTGAAATAAAAAATTTGGTTCTTTAGTTGCACTAGTCACATATCAAGTACTCAGTAGTCACATAAGACTAGTGGATGTTGTGTAGGACCATATGTGTATAGACCATACTCAGACCTATTGCTGTGGAGTCTATTCTGACTCATAGGATCCCTATGCGATAGAGTAGAACTCTAAGTATTTACAGATGCAGACTTGCTCATCTTGAGGCATCACTGGTGAGTTCAAGCTAGTGACCTTTTGATTAGCAACCAAGTTCTGAACACTGTGCCAGCAGGGCTCCTTGCAGAGATCACAGAGAGCTAGAAATTCTTGCTAATGCATGCATGTATTCTTCTTGTTGTTGCAGATGTGACTGTCCTTCCTTGTTTATTAGGTATGAGTTTTACAAACGTTAGTTATATTAGTGGTGATGGTGGAACCGAAGATTATCGCACCTTCTTGAACTATGGGGGAAATTGTGACCACGACTCTTTTTACCTGCAGATGTCAGACTGCACATTTCCCTGTCCTTGTGGACTGGCTTAGTAATCCACTGTTGTCAAGTTTTTTTTCAGATAACTTTATGGAATGAATCAATGTAGATAAGTCCAAAGGATTCCTACATGAGATCTTCATCAACCTAGTAAGATTTCAGGGTTCTCAGGGCCCCCACAGTGTCATCCAGCTCACAGCTCAGCAACAGGCTGAAGGCTTCCAGAAAACTTCAGCTGGGGAATGTGGATTCAGGCTTGCCATAGGTCACACTCTTAGAGAGCTTGTGGCTACCTTGACACATGCAAATCTAATAGATGACACAACTGTGCTTGTATTCTAATCTACACACCTTATTTGGTTGGGTGGGGAGGTGGTGCTCTTGTGTAGTGCAGAAAAATGGTGGTACTGAAAGCAGCAGACCCCAGAAAAAGTGAATCACATAGAATTGTTTCATCTTCTATAGTTGCTGTATGTACAGCTGATCCTTGGACAACATGGGTTTGAACTGACCAAGATCCATTTATATGTAGATTTTTTTCAGCAAATATAATGGACCCTTCTATGATATAGGCACTGAAACTAAAGTGTATAGTGGAAGAAGGATAGGTACCATATCGAGATATTTTTAGAGAAATGAAAACACAAATAGGTCAGACACAATTTAGGATGTATTTCCATAAAGTTACTGAGGGTGCCTCTCCTGCTTTCCCTTCCATCTTCTCCACCTCTTTCACCTCTGTCACCCCAGAGATAGCAAAATGAACCCCTGTCCTTCCTCCTCCGCCTCAGCCTACTCAATTTGAAGATGATCCTTCTTGTAAACAGATGACATAAATGTACAGTATAATAAAGACAGTACAGTACTGTATGTTTTCTCTTCCTCATAATTTTGTTCATAACATTTTCTTTTCTCTAGGTTGCTTCATTGTAAGAAAACAGTGTATATAATATATAACACAAATATGTTATGTATTATGTGTTAATCGACTAAGGCTTCTAGTCCACATTAGGCTATTATTAGTTACATTTTGGGAAACTCAAAAGCTAGTTATGAATTTTTGATGGCCCGGGAGTTTGGAATTCCTAACTCCCTATGTTGTTCAATGGTTAACAGTATTTGTAAGCACTCATTTTGTCTTACCTAATGGCTGCTGCCAAGGAGCTCTGGTAGCGTAGTGGTTACGAATCGGGCTGCGAACCTCAAGGTCAGCAGTTCGAAATTACCAGCTGTTCCGCTGTTGAAAGATGAGGCTTTCTGCTCCTGTAAAGACTTACAGCCTTGGAAATCCTGTACAGGGTCACTATGAGTCGGAACCAACTCCATGGCACATAACCAACCAATGGCTGCCGCCAGATGGAAAGATGTGTGCTGTGTTCTTCTGCACGCTTATATTGTGTATATGCTGCTTTTGAAATGTTACTTGTAGCATTTATCAGAACGTAGTTTCTCTTTATGGCTGAGTAATATTTCATTGCATGTATGCATCTGTGTATTTTGCTTATCTATTCATCTGTTGATGGGCTTTGTTTCCACCTTTTGACTACATGGATGCACCTTGAAAATATTTATGTTGAGTGAAAAAAGTCAGCCACTAAAGGACAATATTATATGATTGTACTTATATGAAATTTCTAGAATAGGCAAATGTATGTTGCTGTTGTTAGGTGCCATTAAGTCATTACCAACTCATAGTGACCTTATGCACAGCAGAACAAAACACTGCCTGGTCCTGGGCCAACCCCACTATCATTGCCATGCTTGAGCCCATTGATGCTGCCACTTTGTCAATCCATCTTCCTGGAGGACTTCCTCTTTTTCTCTGACCCTCCACCTTACCAAACATGATATCCTTCTCCAGTGACTGGTCCCTCCTGACAATATGTCCAAAGTATGAGAGACGAAGTTTGGCCATCCTGGCCTCCAAGGAGCACTCTGGTTGCACTTCTTGCAACACAGATCTGTTTGTTCATTTGGCAGCCCATGACACTTTCAATATTCTTCTCTAACACCATAACTCAAAAGCATTAATTCTTCTATGGTCTTCCTTATTCATTGTCCAGCTTTCACATGCATATGAGGTTATTGAAAATACCATGGCTTGGGTCAGGTGCACCTTAGTCTTCAAGCTGACATCTTTGCTCTTCAACACTTTAAAAAGGTCTTGTGTAAAAGATTTGCCTAATGCAATATGTAGTTTGATGTTTTGACTGCTGCTTCCATGAGTGTTGATAGTTGATCCAAGAAGAATGAAGTCCTTGACAATTTCAATCTTTTCTCTGTTGATAACAACACTGTTTATTGGTCTAGTGGTGAGGATTTTTGTTTTCTTGACATTGAGATGCAATCCATACTGAAAGCTGTGCTCTTTGATCTTCATCAGTAAATATTTTAAGTCTTCTACACTTTCAGCAAGCAAGGTTGTATCATCTGCGTATCACAGATTGTTACCTGTAGTTGTCAAGGGCAGAAGAGGAGGGGAAAAGGGAAGTCACCGTGTAGGGGACATTGAATTTCTGTTAAAGATGATAGACAATTTTGGGACTGGATGGTGGTAATGTTGCAGCACTGTGGGTTAATGAACTGTGCTGAAAATCGGTTTGAACTGGAAGATCAGTGGCTCAAGCTTACCAGCCACTCTTCGGAAACCCTACACAGGGTTGCCATGGGTCAGTACTGACTTGGTGGCACCTAACAACAACAACAACAACATTAACAATGGTGGTAATGGCTGCACAACATGATTAACTTAACCACAGAATTGTAGATGTAAAAAAATAGTTTATTAGTGTGTTATGTTTGACTTCATTTAATTCTTATGTGTCTAGTGAAGTGTGTGTGTGTATTTGTATGGTTTGTGAGTTGTCTGGGTGCCTGCATCAGTGTTTTTTTTTTTTTTTTTTTCTGCATGAGTGTTTTTTGAGTTGTGTGTGACAGTGTTTGATTTAAGAGCAGGATGCAAATTGGTGTGAAATCCTTTCAATCCCCTACACTTTCCAACTAATATGAGTATAGTTCAGAGAGGGTTACAAATCTGCACTGTGGTTTTTTTTGTTTCTGTGACACTGTGTGTGACAGCCTCTAGGGGTTTGTGCTTGTGTATCTCACACTCACCTTCTGACTCTCTTCATCTTGAATGGGTACAGGATGTGGGAGCTAAATGTGTGACAGGAATTGTGTGTGCATTTGGCCTGGGGACACAGACTTACAGCCTGACCCTTCTCTTGTCTCAGCTTTAGACAGAAACAGGCAGCTTGAAGCATAATCCTCTTTATACTAAGTCAGTGGCAATTTATCCTTGTGATTTGAATGCTCCTAACTGTGGCATTGTGGGTTAATGCGTCAGACTGCAAAGTTGTTTGAACTGCAAGGTTGATGGTTCAAGCTCACCAGATGCTTCTCAGAAATCCTTACAGGGTTGCTATGGGTCAGAATTGACTCGACGGCACTTTACAACAACAACAACATTCTCTGGGTCTTCACTGACCTTCAACAATTCCTATGTTATTCTTTTTGAGAACACAGTACCATCAATTTTGGAACCTATTCAGAACACTGTGAATTTTGATATAACTGCAGTCTCTCCATACTCTGGGCAGATTATTGGGCAAATTCTCACTCACTCCTTAAGTATCCTCATGACTCAGTTGTTTTGAAGCAGTGGAGATGGATGGCGAAAGAGAAGCCATGACAGACAAGAAGAATATTTCTTGGCAAATCTATTTCAATGTAGATGAAGGACTGTGGGTGTGGTAATTCACAGGGACCATAGTATAGGTTTTCACAGCTTCCCTGAAGTTGGGAGAGACCACGGAAGTATACAGATTTCAGGAAATCCTTTAATTTTGATCGACAGCCTCCTCATATTTGTGTTATTGTTAGTTCCTGCAATGTGCTCTTGATCACTCATCCTGACAAAATAATAAGAATATTAATGCTTTGAACACATGCTTTGTGCAGGGCATGTTCTAAGCATATTTCTGTGTGGGAGAGAGGAGGCAGAGAGAGAGAATGCATTGGGGATAATTTTTACACAACTAGTAAATTGTAAAGGCAAAAGATAGACAGAAGCACACAGCAGTCTAGTTGATGAAACATGTTCTTAATCAGTACTCTATGAGATTGCTTGGTAGAAGGTCAGCAGAAAAGAAGATCCTTAGAGACTGGTTGACATAGTGGCTGCAACAATGGTCAGACATAAGAGTGATTGTGAGGATTGCACGGGACCAGGCAGTGTTTTGTTGTGTTGCTCATAGGGTTGCTGTGAGTCAGAATCATTCAGCGGCACCTAACAAAAACAACAACATAAAGTTGTTTACTAAAATGTGAGCTTCCGGGAGAAAGAAACTCTGTCTTATTTGCTACTCTTTCCTTAGTGCCTATCATAGTTTGTCAAAGGTTTGGAAGATGTCTTTCTAGAACATGTCTTTCAGGACCACCAATATGTAAATGAAATGCAAAGAATGAAGCACCAATGTGTAAATGAAATGCAAAAAGCTTTGTCTAAAGGCTTATACAGTCACTTGGAGGAAGTATGTGACCACGTTGCAATGACTATGCTCAGCATTTCTAAATTCTTGATATTTCCCATTTCATTCCATTCCCAGGTACGGAATTGCAGCATGAAGTGGGAGAACCAGAGGAGCACTGTGTCTGAATTCCTCCTCCTGGGCCTCCCCATCCAGCCAGAGGAGCAGGGCATGTTCTTCGCCCTGTTCCTGGGCATGTACCTCACCACAGTGCTGGGGAACCTGCTCATCATCCTGCTCATCAGGTTGGATTCCCGCTTCCACACTCCCGTGTACTTCTTTCTCAGCTAGTTGGCCCTCACTGATATCTCATTTTCATCTGTCATTGTCCCAAAGATGCTGATGAATATGCAGACTCAACAACTATCCATATCTTATCCAGCATGTATTTCATAGATGTATTTCTATTTCATTTTTGGCTGTGTTGATAAACTCCTTCTTGCAATGATGGCATATGACAGGTACATGGCCATCTGTCACCCTCTGCACTACACCACCATCACAAGGAAGGAACTGTGTAACTTGCTGGTTGTTGGCTCCTGAATACTGTCCTGTTGCAATGCCCTGTTGCTCACCTTCCACCTGGTTTGATTGTCCTTCTGTGCTACCCTGCTCAAGCTGTCCTGCTCAAATACTTCTCTCAATGAACTGGTCATGTTCATTTCAGGAGCTGTGGTTGTCATCTCTCCATTTATTGGCATCCTGGTCTCTTATGGCCACATCGGGGCCTCTACCTTGAGAGTTCTTTCTACCAAAGGTATCTGCAAAGCTTTGTCCACTTGTGGCTCCCACCTCTCTGTGGTGCCTCTATTTTATGGAACAATTGTGGCACTGTACTTTTCCCCTCATCAGGCAATTCCAATGAAAAAAGCATGATTGCTTCACTAATGTATACAGTAGTGACCCCCATGTTGAACCCCTTCATCTGTAGCCTCAGGAACAGAGACATGAAATTGGCTCTGGGGATACTTTTCAAAAATGGTATTATTTTATCCAAGTGAAAGCCATCTGATGATGTTCTTACTTCATCCACTGACACTGCCAGAGATTCCTGTTTGAAAACTTGTGTTGACTGCCCATGCCTCTGGCACTCTCTCAACTGTTCTTTGAATGGGAATTATGCTCTTGGACCTTTCCCTTTCACGTTGATTTTATATGTTCTCTAGTTATTCTTCTATAACCCTACATATGGCATTACCTACAGCACAGACTCACCTTTGTAGTCTTCAAGACACCAAAGTTCTTATTTGTTGGGTGTGTGATTGATTGCTCTGAATAGATCACACTATTGCCTTATCTTTCTGAAGCAATAGGAAAGACTTGCTAATATAAAACGTATACCAACCACCTCTCTCAAAAGGACCATGCTTCTTCTTTAATGAGAAAATCTGTTTTGCTATTGGGTTATTTTAGACTACATTGGTGGTGGTGGTTATGTGCCGTGGAGTTGGTTCCAACTCGTAGCAACCCTGTACAGGGTTTCTGAGGCTGTGAATCTTTACAGGAACAGAGAGCCTCGTCTTTCTCCCATGGAACAGCTGGTAGTTTCGAACTGCTGACCTTGATTCACAGCCTAATTCATAACCACTATATTAGAAGTATGAAATATGATTTTATTTCAGACTAAGCTATACTTTTTACTCCCTGAGTTCCTAATACACAAATGATAGATGGTAGGCATTCTCAAATATGATATAACAGCTGTCTCTCTATATACAGATATGAATATGTGAGTTTTTAAACTGGAATCTATTGAAGTTTTGTGAAATATTGATTTGATTGTTTTAAACAAAATTTCATAAGACTTCAACAATAGGTAATACAGCTTTCAATGGTAGATTACAGTTTCTATGAAACAGAACACATAAACATTGATATCCTAGGCATTAGTGAGCTAAAATGGACTGGTATGGACCATTTTGAATCTGGCAATCACATGGTTTACTATGCCAAGAATGACAATTTGAAGAGTATTGATGGACACATTCATCCTCAAAAAGCACATTCCAAGATCTATCTTGAAACACAATGCCGTCTCTGATAGGATAATATCTATACACCTACAAGGAAGACCAGTTAATACCATATGATTCAAATTTATTCGCCAAACACTAACACTGGTGATGATACAATTGAAGAAATCTACCAAGTTCTTCAAGGAGCTCGGGTAGCGTAGTGGTTACGAATCGGGCTGCTAACCTCAAGGTTGGCAGTTCGAAACTACCAGCTGTTCTGCGGGAGAAAGATGAGGCTTTCTGCTCCTGTAAAGATTTGCAGCCTTGGAAACTCTGTGCAGGGTCTCTATGAGTTGAAACCGACTCCACGATACTTAACAACAACAACAACCAAGTTCTTCAGCCTGAAACTGATCAAACATGCAATCAAGATACATTGATAATTACTGGAGATTGGAATTCAAAGGCTGGAAACAAAGATGAAGGATCAGTAGTTGGAAAATATAGACTTGGTGATGCTGGAGATCGCATGATAGAATTTTACAAGTACAATAATTTCTTCATTGCAAATACCTTTTATATAAACAACATAAAAGACAGCTATACATATGGACCTCACCAGTTAGAATATAAAGATATCAAATTGACTACATCTGTGGAAAGAGACAGTGAAAAAGCTCCATATCATCAGCCAAAACAAGGTCAGGGGCAGACTGTGGAATAAACCATCAATTGCTCATCTCCTATTCAAGTTCAGGCTGAAGCTGAAGAAAACTAAAGCAAATCCATGAAGGACAAAATATGGCCTTGAACATATTCTACCTGAATTTAGAGATCATCTCAAGGACAGATTTGATGCATTAGACACTAATGACCGAAGACCAGAAGAGTTGTGGGATGACATCAAGAACATGATACAGGAAGAAAGCAAAACATCATTATGAAGACAAGAAAGAAGGAAAAGACAAAAATGGATGTCAGAAGAGACTCTGATTCTTGCTCTCTCCAGTATAGAGATGCTATAGCAAATGGAAGAAATGAGGAAGTAAAAGGGATAAATAGAAAAATTCAAAGGGTAGCTCAAGAAGACAAAGTCAAATATTTAATGAAATGTGCCAAGACCTGGAGTCTGAATACCAAAGGCGAAGAACACGCTCAAGCTGAAAGAAAAAAAATCCAAGCCTTTAATATTAATGCATTCTATGGGCAAAATACTGAATGATGCAGAAAGCAACAAAAGAAGGAAGACATGCACAATCACTATACCAAAAAAAAAGTGGTAAATGTTCAGCCATTTTAAGAAGTAGCATAAGAGCCAACGGTACTGAAAGAAATCCAAGGTGCACTGAAGGCACTGGCAAAGAACAAGACTCTGGGAATTGATGGAATACAAACTGAAATCTTTAAACAAACTGATGCAGCACTGGAGGCACTCACTCATCTGTGTCAAGGAAATTTGGAAGACAGCTACATAGCCAACTAATTGGAAGACATCAGTATTGCCATTCCAAGGAGAGGTAAGCCAACACAATGTAGAAACCATAGGGCAGTATCATTAATATCACATACAAGTAAATTTTGCTAAAGATTATTCAAAAACAAATGCAACAGTACATTGACAGGGAACTTCCAGAGGTTCAAAGAGAATTCAGATGAGGATGTGGAACAAGAGGTATCGTTGCTAATATCAGATAGATCTTGGCTGAAAACAGAAAATACCAAAAAGATGTTTACCTGTGGTTTATTGACTATGCAAAGGCTTTTGACTGTGTGGATCATGACAAGCTATGGACAACATTGTGAGGAATAAGTACTCCAGAAACCTTAATTGTGCTCATGAGGAACCTCTATGTAGACTAAGAGGCTGTCATTCTAACAGAACAAGGGGGGCATAAAATGATTTAAATTCAGGAAAGATGTGCATCAGGGTTGTATTCTTTCACCATAGTTATTCAATCTATATTGATCAAATAATCTGAGAAGTGTATTATAGGATTGGAGAAAGACTCATTAAGAACCTGTGATATGCAGAGATACAACTTTGCTTTCTAAAAGTGAAGAAGACTTAAAATACTTACTTTACTAATTAAGATCAAAGAACACAGCCTTCAGTATGGGTTGCACCTCAATGTAAAGGAAACAAAAAATTCTTACCACTGGACCAATAAATAACATCTTAATAAACGGAGAAAAAATTGATGTTGTCAAAGAATTCATTTTGCTTGGATACACCAACAATATTCATGGAAGCAGCAGTCAAGAAATCAAACAACGTATTGCATTACGTAAATCTGCTACACAAAACCTCTTTAAAGTATTAAAGAGCAAAGAAGTCAGTCTGAGGACTAAGGTGCACCTGACCCAAGCCATGGTATTTTCAATAGCCTCCTAAGCATGGAAATTTGGACATGGAATAAGAAAGACCATAGAAGAATTGATGCATTTGGTGTATTGGAGAAGAATACTAAAGGTACCATGCACTGCCTGAAGAGCCTGTGTTGGAAGAAGTACAACCAGATTGCTCTTTAGAAGGCAAAATGACTAGAATTCATCTCTCATACTTTGGACATATTACCAGGAGGGACCAGTTCCTGGAGAAGGACATCAAGCTTGGTGGGGGCTCAGCATAAAAGAGGGAGACCCCCAATGAGATGGATTGGCACAATGGAATCAAGCATAACAGTAAATGTGGGGTTGGTGCAGGACCGTTTCGTTGTGCATAAGGTCGCTATAAGAATTGGAATCGACTCGAAGGTACCTAACAACAACAGTTTTAATGAATTAATTTATATTATTTTGAAATCTTTTGTTGTCAATTGAATGTGAAGGTTAACTCAAAGAGCAGATCATCAGTTTTACAGTCAACAAAGCATACACTTTGTTTCAATGATTGCAATCCCTTCCAAGTAACAACAGTTATCCCATTTTCTTCCTGTGGTTCTTATTTCCACTTCATCCTCCTTCCCAACAATTCTGAACTTTGTCCTTAGGTAAATATTGCCCTTTTGATCTTGAATGGTTACCTTCCTATATAACCATTGTTGTTGTCCTCCCTATATACCTACCTACTGCTTGCTGAAAATTGGGCTATGAGGGTGAATTCCTTTACAGTCCTGAAGGGTGGTCAAGGGCCATAGTCTCAAGTTCTTCCAGTTTTTTTCTGACCATTAAGTCTGGTCTTTCATTATAATTTTAGATTTTGTTGCACATTGTCTTCCTCTCTATTCAGAACCTTTCAAAGTTCTTGGTAGTGGTAAAATACCTTTGTATTTTCAATTACTTCATATGCATGTGAAAGGTGAACAATGAATTAGGAAGACTGAAGAAGCATAGATTCATTTGAATTATGGTTTGGAGAAGAATAGGAAAAGTTATATGGACTGTCAGAAGAACAAA
>NW_006408599.1:378910-379915 GCF_000296735.1 Chrysochloris asiatica | reverse complement strand
CAAAGTTCAATAAAAGAGAAACTAATACATTCTGGTGAGGTTGACACCCTTATACACTATTGGTGGGACTATAAAATTGTGCAACCACTGTGGAAAACGGTATGACACTTGCTTAAAAAAATTGAAAATACAAATACTATATGATCCAACAGTCTGACTACTAGGTATATACCCTACAAAACAAAGATCTGTGACAGAAACAAAATATTGTTCACAACAACAAAGGATAGAAACAACCTAAGTGCCCATCAATGGAAGAAGGAATAAACAAATGTGGTACATACACACAATGGAATACTACAAAACAGAAAGAAATAAAGATGAATCTGCAAAACACCTTATAACATGGATGAGACCAGAGGAAATTATGCTGAGTGAAATTAGTCTTATCATGAAAAGACAAATATTGTATGAAGTCAAACTATAAAAAGTCAAAAAAAAAGTTTCTACAAAGAAAGAACCATTCTTTGAAGGTCATTATTGGTGGGAAATGAAAGGAGGGTAAAATTTTAACCTAAGGATAGATATGTATTAACTTGGATGGAGAAAAAGGCAATATAAAATACGAGAGAAGTCTGAACAAAATGACCAAAGCAAAGGAAGACACTGGGAGGGACACAAGAGTTAAAGGCAACAAAGGCTAATATAATTATATACACAATTCTGCAACAATAATCTATGAGTGGATACATATATAGAAACCCAAGTTGAACAGATATGGGAAGGCAAATGGGACCCCCTAAAGGTTGGATAGAAAACATTGCTACATATGTATTTATATGTGCTGGAAACTTATCCATGAATATAGTGGAGCACATAAGGGGCACAATTAAGAAAACATCTTTGCCATAACCAAACACCTTGAGGGAATGAATCACTGGTCCTGGGGCTCAGGACCACAGTCTCAGGGGATATCAAGGTCAACTGGCACAGCACAGTCAACATAGACAATGTTCTATGTCATACTTTGGTGAGTAGCGACTGGGGCTTAAAAGCCAGTGAGCA
>NW_006408599.1:358994-359781 GCF_000296735.1 Chrysochloris asiatica | reverse complement strand
AAAGCTTCATATATCCTGGTCTAAGTCTAATGGACCTAAAGCAGAAAGAGCAAGGAATGATAGTACTAACAGAGTAGAAATGTTACAAATATTATAAGAAAAATTTCAGGTATGAGTCACTGGTTAAAAAGTTAGGGTAAGATCAGGGTAATAAGGTGTTAGTTCGTAAAGTAGCCTAGACAAACACTTATAAAGATATTCTTCTTTGACAATTCTAGGATGGAAATGAAGACTTGAACAAGAGAATTTTC
Organism: Chrysochloris asiatica; assembly: GCF_000296735.1. Classification (NCBI taxonomy): domain Eukaryota; kingdom Metazoa; phylum Chordata; class Mammalia; order Afrosoricida; family Chrysochloridae; genus Chrysochloris; species Chrysochloris asiatica. The sequence continues at coordinate 359,530 of NW_006408599.1, read as the reverse complement.
ATTTGAATTGAGAGAAACAATACTGTAGGAACTTGAAAGAGAAATTAGATTATCTTTAGTCTCCACCCTATCAAAATTTACATCCAAAAGGTAATGTTGGTGTTGTTAACTGCTGTGGAGTCAGTGTTAACCCCTAGGGACCCTGTATAAGGTTTCTGATGAATGGATGGTGAGGTTGAACTATTGTCCTTGCGGTTCAAACTGACCTTGTGGGCCAGCGCATTATCCCACACTGCCACAATAGGACTCCAGAAAAGGTAAGATAGATTGAAATGTTAACAAGTTGAAAGAATTTTGTTAAGGAAGGGCTGATGCTGAAACGTATGCCACTTGATCTTTCATGTTGTTGATATAGATTTCTGTGTTTAACGTCCCTAGCTTAGCAAATGTCTTAAGATGTTTCTCACCATGTGTGCAAATCGGGAGTTCTGGGAGATGGAGAGGAGCCCAATATCTTGTCTTATACTATGCAGTCCATGGAAATGAAACATTAATCAGAGAGTTGTTGTTGTTGTTAAGTGCCATCGAGTCGGTTC
>NW_006408599.1:341643-357597 GCF_000296735.1 Chrysochloris asiatica | reverse complement strand
TGGTGGTCATTACCCTTCCTTTCATATGCATCCTGATCTCTTATGGACACATTGGGGCCACCATCCTGAGAGTTCCCTCCACTAAGGGGATCTGTAAAGCCTTGTCCACCTGTGGTTCCCACCTAACTGTGGTGTCTCTATACTATGGGGCTATTATTGGATTGTACTTTTTTCCTTCACTCAGTAACTCCAATGACAAAGATGTCATCGTGGCTGTATTATACACTCTGGTTACTCCCATGCTAAATCCCTTTATCTATAGTCTGAGGAACCGGGACATGAAAGGAGCTCTGGGAAATATACTCAGTAGAAGAACACTTTCACCATAGTGTTCACTAAAGTTAAGGAGGTGTCATGACTTGTTTCATCCAATAAAATGTTAGCAAACATGTTAAAAATCTTGAAAAGAGATGTGCATGGTGGCTTTCTCTTTGGGACCCTAAAGACTGCTGTGAGATGAAACACATGCTAACTTAATACAATGCAAGGCCACAAGAGAGAACCTCCAGCTGTTGGAACAATCCTGGACATAACATATTGGATTCATGGTTGTTAGGGAGACTTTCTAGAACTTCCAGTTGCTGTAGGATAAGCACTGAATGGGTAACAGCAACATCGGCAGTTCAAACACATCAACCACTCTCGGAAAGCCTATCTAGAGTCACTGTGAGTCAGAACCAACTTGATGGCATCCAATAACAACAACACTACTGCTTCGCTGACCTATGGAGTTGTGAGCAGACAAAATGATTGCTGTTTTAGGCCATCAGGTTTTGGGTTGATTTTTTTTTTTTTTTTCTCATAAAGTTAACTGATACATTTCTTATATTCCTGTGGTATTCACAATCCTTGTTCATACTGATGACTTCTTACTGAGAACAGGTACAAAGTTGTCTGTTCTAGGACAGGCCAAATGGGATAGGGACTTGAATCTCTTAGTCATGGACCGAAAGGAACTGGTAGAAACAATTCCAGTTATCAAATCCGTTGCATGGGACAACTCAGGCATGATGTAAGAGAACCATTACACAGAGGTCTAATCTCCAATTGGCTCAGTGGTAACTTTCTATTAACATACAATCAGTGTATTGTCTGTGTACCCTTTCATGTCTCATCTACTTTCCTACTGGGTCTTTCTGAAATTCTCTTCCTAATAAATCCTTTCTATTCAAATACTTTCTTAGAATCGATCTCTGAGGACCTCAACCTAAGACAATAATAATAATAATAAAAGTTGTTTTATGAAGCCACTCAGGACAGGATTCCTGTTTAGGATCACTTGCTGGTCACTGAGCACATTACTGGTGTTAGTGGGAATGTGACAACTGTGGTATGCAGCAGCATCATAATTACCAAGATTCTTACCTGATTAATTGGTGAGATTGATTTATTGGTGAGAGGGAAATCACTGCCTTATGAAATAAATAGAGCACTTTGAGAATTACTTGCATTTGGCAATTATATGATCTATAGAGTTGGTAGAGCAGCCTTGGTGGCATGTGGTTTAAGTGATGGGGAACTGATTACAAGGTCAGTAGTTCAAGCCCAACAGTCACTACTTGGATTCTATCTGCTTTGGTAAAGATTTACAGTGTCTGTAACCCTATGATGCAGTCTGATCCAGCCCTGTAGGGTTGCTATGAGTTGGAATCGACTTAATGGCAGTGGGTATGGAGTTGGCTGGTCTTTGTTAATAACTAGAGCTGCAATATTGGGCTCAAATTAGGAACAACTGTGAGGATGGTGGTGGATTTGGTAGTATTTTGTTCTGTTATACAAACTATCACTATAAATCAGAACGAACTTGATGGCACCTAACAACAGAAACAACAATAGATGCCAAAGTGGGAGGAAATAACCTTCAAGTGAGTGGCCTAACAATTCAGGACAGTGTGTGAAAGTCAGACAGCTCATGCGACATTTAAATAGACCCTCATTTTCTGTTTTGGAAGGCAGACTGGTCAAAGAAAACCCAAGATATGATTATATGAGGTTGGCAGATCCTGCTAATGAAATAACAGGTCAACTTTATAGCATTTTTTACTTGGAAGAAAAGGAATATGAGTGGCCATTGGATGAAGTATAGCAGAATATGCCATGTCCTGTCATGTTCCATGGCTTCTCACTGCTTCTGAATATGACAAGGACTTTCTTATACTAAGTACCAACAATCTTCTGACCGAGGATTTTCTCTGTCTAGATACGTGTAGTTTGCCTTATACGTGGGACCAGCTGGAAGTGTTGAGGAATTCATTGTTGCTGATTGTTGATGATTAGCGTCATTGAGTCAGTTCTGAGTTACAGTGACCCTGTAAAGGGTTTCCAAGGAGTGGCTGGTGGGTTTGAACTGCCAGCTTTGTGGTTCAAACCAACCTTGCAGACCAGTGCTTACCCTAAAGCACCTCCTGGAATAAGTTCTCAGTAATTGGGGGATGGAATATATACCTCAGTTTCTTTTCCCTTTGATAAAACAATTTAAAGAGTGTTTTGTGTTGATTCCCAGGAATGTTGGGGAGATTGTTCCCCAGTTACCCATAGCTATAATCTACTCAATGACATACCCTTGAATAGTTGCCTTCCTTCTCTATCTTACTCCCTATACCTTCAGTTGCATCCAACTGTTGCTGTGTTAAGTGCCACTGAGTCGATCCAACTCATTGTGACCCTGTATAGGGTGGAGGAGCTGCTGGTGAATCTGAGCCGCTGACTTTGAGACTCAAACGAATGGTCCAGTGCTTATCCTATAGCATCACACCAGGACTGCATGCAAGTTGCATCCTTGGAACGTCCAACGTAAATTACTTTCACTCAAACCGTCTTTCTCAGGAGTGCATTCCTCTGTGGGGATACTTTAACTATTTATACAAAGCTGAGGAAGATTTTTTTTTTGGCTTCTGGAGCACTGTTCTTTGTCAGTATGTGAAATTGTTTACTAAGTCCTGTTGTCCCAGAGACATTGGTTTAAATGGACAGTGAGACTAAATAGGTATGAAGTTTCCTTTTCGGGTGAACTGGGACTACAGCAGTGACGGAACAGTATTTTGAATGTAATAAATGTCACCAACGAGCATTTATTTTTTAAAATTAGATAAAATCGTTAATTAGATAAAATTGTTAATTACATGTTATGTGAATTTTATCTAATTAAAAACAAATCTTGCTTACACAAATAACTACCTTTTTGAATGACTAGCAAACAATTGTTTATGTCTGTTGCTCAGGTGTCATTATTATTTGTTTCCCATTTTACTTTTAGAAGTATCCCACTTTGGGCAATATATGATAAGCCTACTTTATCTCTAAGGCATAGGTTTCTCACTAATATGTAAACTACAAGGACAGCAGGGGAGGAGTATTATTTGATTCTGTATCCCAGTGGTAGCTCAGCTCTGGCCTGTAATTGAACAAGTGACTTTCCCAGAATAAAAGTTGGTTAGTTCTGGGAGTCTTATCTCTCTCTATTGCTAGACTGAGAAGTTCTGAAGATTCAAACAATTGTGAGGATGGTGGAGTACATATTCAAACCATATACGGATGCATTTCTATAAATTCACTCATTAGCTTGGATAGAGGTTGAAATAAGTATCTGTTAATTATGATCTCCATTTTTCAGTTTCTATCCTTTCAAATCCTCATCATCCACATCAGAAAAGCCAGGTTTGAAACAGCAAAATCAGAGTGATATGTTCAAATTCCTCTTCCTGGGCTCCTTATTTAGTCAAAGCAGCAGAGGGTGTACTTTGACCATTAGATTGTTTAGATATTGTCTAGCTAGCTATTACTTATGCCAAGATTAAAAGATTTAAGTCATACTGACTTTTGTATTATATTTTTACTCTCTAAGACCCTAATATGTAAGGTTTAACTGGGAGGTTGGTGGTTACTCTTCAGAAGAAAGATGAGCCAGTCTGATCTAGTAAAGATTTCCAGCCTTAGAAACCTTCAGGAGCAGTTCCACTCTGTCCTGTATAGTTGCTCTGAGTTAGAATTGCCTCGCTGGTAGTGAGTTTGGTAGTTTGTTTATAATATTCACAGACACAGTTTACAGCTACGGTGGCTTGATGCTGAAATGCTGAGTGTAATTCCCAGGGAAGGAACCTGGCATCATCGTTCTTGCTAATCAGTGTATACACCGCTAAACTTCTATGTACCTAATAATAATAACTTCAAAATCCATGAAACCAAGACTGATAGTAGAGAAAAAGACACATGCACAATTATAGTTGAAGCATTCCACAAGTCTCTTTCCAAATTGATAAAGTAAGTGGCGTAAAAACCAATAAAGATATAAGAGATTTGAATAACCCTATGAATTGACTAGACAACCCTTTGTTATGTTGTCCATAAGCTACCATGAGTTGAAACTGACTATATGGAAACTAACCACAACAAAGGAACCAATTTAACTAATATTTATAGATTATTTGTAGATTCACACCTTATAAAAAAGCTGAGTATTATATTTTGGCTTATGCATGGGACCAGCTATAAATATACCAAGGCAGTATATCTTGGACCACAAACAAATCTTGCCAAATGGACCACAAACAAATCTTGGCAAATATAAAAGTATTCCAGTCCTACAGTGCGTTCTGATCACAATGAAATAAAGTCAGAAATCAGTAACAGAGGATTTCTGAAAAATAAACCAACTGATTGAAAATAATTTAAAGGAATTTTATACTAGCTTACAGGTTAAAGAAGAAATTAAAAAGGAAATTACAAATGATTTTAAACAACACTGATGAATACTAATAACGTTTTATTGAGCAAAATCAGCCAGATACAAAAGAATACAAACTGACTTAAATGTAAAAGCCAAAACTATCAGAAGTAAACCAAAAAGAGCATTTGTTTTTTAATGTTGGAGAAGTAACCCTGTTAGTGAAAACAAAGATAATAGGAGATATAAAAGAAAAAAATCATCAATTAGTATTCACCATAGTTAAAAAGATTGATGTTGTTAAGATTCTTCTTGGATCAACTATCAACACTTATGGAAACAGCAGTCAAGAAATCAAACGATGTATTTCATTAGGTAAATCTGCTGCACAAGACCTTTGAAAGATGTCAGCTTGAGGACTAAGGTGCGCCTAACCTAAGCCATGGTATTTTCAGTAACCTCATATGCATGTGAAAGCTGGACAGTGAATAAGGAAGACCGTAGAAGAATTGATGCCTTTGAGTTATGGTGTTGGAGGAGAATATTGAAAGTGCCATGGGCTGCCAAAAGAACCACTAGATCTTTTTTGGAAGAAGTGCAGCCAGAGTGCTCCTTAGAGGCCAAGATAGCCAAACTTCGTCTCTCATACATCGGACATATTGTCAGGAAGGACCAGTCGGTGGAGAAGGCTATCATGTTTGGTAACGTGGAGGGTCAGACAAAAAGAGGACAAGACCCCCAATGAGATGGATTGGCCAAGTGGCAGCATTGATGGACTCAAGCATGGCAACAGTAGTGAGGTTGGCCCAGGATCGGGCAGTGTTTTGTTCTGCGGTGCAGAAGGTCGCTATGAGTCAGTACCAACTCAACGGCACTTAACAATAACAACAAATAGTTAAAAAGTATGTTTATCAAATGATAGTTTCAAGAAAATAAGTATGCAAGCCACAGAAATTTTCATATATATGATAGTCAAAATTATCTGCACTCTGGCTGTAGAATATCTTTTAATCAAGTTTAGAAAAGACAAATACATCATTTTCAACATAATCTCCTTGCTTTTCAATACACTTTGTCCATCTGTCAACAAGCTTTCATAGTTCCTTATTTAAAAATGTTTTAGTCTGAGCTTCAAGCTGCAGCTGCATAGCTGTCTTCACTTCATCAGAAATGAATCTTTGTTTTCAAAGGGCTGCTTTCATGAGACCAAACAGGTGAAAGTCCAATGGAGCAAGATCAGACCATAGGGAGTATATGTTAATATCTAAAAATGAAGTTTTTGCAGAGAGTCAACAGTATGGACAGAGGTGTGCAGACATACATAGTCATGCAAGATCACAATGCCTTTAGACAGCAGTCCTCTGGTTTTAACCTAAAGTTTAGGCTTCAGCTCTTCGGTGAGCATCTCACTGATAGTGTTCCAAAACTGGCCCTTGAGAATCCCAGAACACTGTAAGCATCAATTTCCCAGCTGATGGGTGACTTTTGACTTTTTTCTTTGGTTGGCGATTGAGAATGTTTCGATTCCATACTCTGCCATTTACTCTCAGGCTCATATTGATGAATCCATAGCTCGTCACCAGTAGTGATTTTTTTTTTTTTCTTTTTAAAGAAACTTTTACCGTTCTTTGAGTATCAGTCCAGATTTTGTTTGCAGATAGTTAAATGCTTGTTTATGCTCTTCTGTGAGTTATTTCAGTACCCATGTCACATAAATTTTTCAAAACTCAAGTCTGTCGTGGATTACTTCATAGGCAGAGCCATACTGATTTGCAAGTTATTTCCCATATTCCACTGACACTCATCTATTGGACAGAATCATTTCACATGCACACTCAATATTGTCAACAACCATGGACTTGGATGGGAATTTTAATATAACTAGAGTGTGGCTAATTTTTGACTCACTCTCACATGTTGTTATGTGCCAGAGTAGGTTCTGCTTCACATGTATAAATATATACAGATGCCTAACAAAACATTTGCATCAAGTATATACGAGGTTCAGTAAACACAACACCATAGAAACTTTCATTAAATAAAACTATCAAAATGTAAAGTCATTGTTTCTCAACATATCCTCCATCTCGGTCTACGCATGTCTCAAGGCAGCGTTTCTATCTCTAACCCTTACCTGAAAAATTCTGCACGCTTTTATTGATGCCACATCAAATTGGCAGTTTGGGCAACTCGAGGGACTTAAATTATTTTTTTAGTTTGGAGAACTAAAAGAAGTCTAAAGGGACAATACCAAGGATGCAGGGTAGATAGGGTAGGATTTCCCAATGAAATTCTAGTGGGACAGCTCTTGCTACCCTCAGAAAATGAGCAACTGCATTGTTGTGATGGGAAAATTCCTTGGTGTAATTTTCTTGCCCCCTTTCTCATCAATACAATTTTAAACTTATTTAAATTTTCTTCATAATAAGCCCCTGCAATCATTCTGTACCCTTTAAGAAAATCTATCAAGATCATCCCTTTTGAAACCCAGAATACAGTTGCCATAATCTTCTGAGCTGACCTCTCTGCTTTTAATTTGACTAGCCCAGCAGATCCCTTTCAGAAACTACTGGACCTTTGTTTTGAAGACACCCTAAATAGACTAAGACAAGGGTATTACCGAGGAAACTTGCCTGCAGTCACCCAAATTGCAGAGACATATTTAAATGCATTTTGGTGGTAATAAACCCATTAACGTATGAACTGGAACCCTAGTGTTTTTGTTTAGTGCCGTCAAGTAGGTTCCCGACACATAACTACCCTGTACAGGGTTTCCGAGGCACAGTTGGTGATCTTGAACCGCCGCACTTGCAGTTCAAACTTACTTTGCAGTCCAGCACATTAACTCACAGCGCCACACTGGCACTCGGAACCCTAGTAGGAATGCTTTTTAACCTGCTCTCCTATAAAGATTTCCTGCCACTTAATAAAATATATAAACAACTCCACAACATAAAAGTTGAACAAATATTTTGCAAGAATAGGTAGAGTCAGTAAGTACTTGATTTAGTGCCCAGCACCTTTAGTTAACATAGAAATGCAAAATAAAGTCAAAATGTGATACTATTACACACCTGCTGAAATGGCAAAAATGAAAAAGACAACACCAGGTATTAGTGCAAAGATTGTTGCTGGTTCTGAATTACAAAGACCCCATAGAAGGTTTTCAGGAGCCCTGGTGTGGCACTGTTGGTTTCTTCTCCAAATTTTATACCCCAAATCTTCAATGATCTCATTTCCGCCTGCCATAATTCCTCCTACTGTTATTTTGTAATTGGACTACTGAAGTAACCTTCCATTAAGGTTCCTGCTGACACTCTTCTCATGGCCCAGTATCCAACAAGATATTTGAAAACTTTTTAACCAGTCATTTGGTTAGTATTTTCATGGCTGTTTTATTGCTTTGAGATAGAATTGACACTTTCAATTATGCCAGAATAGGCATTATGTTATCTGCATCCTAGATAATTCTCCAAACTCATGTCCTTCCCCTGTTCACTAGACACCTGCATTTTCTTTCTTCCTCTAATACACTAACCCTTTCTTCTTTCACATTCTTACATTTATCAAGATTGCCCATTTCTAGAACCTGCATATGGCATGCTCTTTCTCATTATTCAGGACTTATTTTTTCAGAACTCATTAAGATGGAATTCCTCACTACCTTAGCATCTTTTAATTGAACAATATTTATTAAAATCATAACTACAAGGAAACTTCAAAAAGTTGGCAGAAAAATGGAATTAAAAAAAACATTATCTAGAATCTATTGACATATTTACCATGTACAAAATTGCACAGGAGTCATTATTTATTGCGGTAGTGCTAGAAATAACAGAGCATTATAAAGAACCCAAATGTCAATCAGATACAAATTCACAATCCTATAATGATATATTTATGATTATGATTAACATAGTAATGTTCAGCAAAACGGAATGTATGATTCTTCTTAGGAAACAATGTCATCTTAACAGCATTAAAATTGTAGTGCACAAAAGTTACAGATATCATGTAGTAAATTTGGAAGTTAGTGGGTGGCACAAACGGTAAGAACTTGGCTACTAACCTAAGGGTTGGAGGTTCTAATCCACTGAGAGCTGCTTCCAAAGGATCACAGTCAGTGACACCTCTATGGAATGCAGTTCTACCCTGAAGTACATGGAGTCACAATGAGTCTGAATCAACTAACACCAACTGGTTTGTTTTTTTTGTTTCAGTCAAGTTGGAAAAATTTATAGATACTGGAATCTTCGGTTAATACCCAGTGTGAATAATGGGTCCTTTAATGAGACACCTTTCAGCCTTCAAACTGGAAGCCCTTGAACATGATTAAAAGTCTCTATATAAGTTCTACTTTGTTGTAGACACAGGCATCATATTTCTTTTTCTTACTATTTTGTTGGTGTTCACCTGCACAGGTCTATGACTAACTAACTGAAGACGAGAGAAGAATGATAGTATCCAGAGTGTGAAGAGTATTCTAATTAAGAACATCACATGTGTGTCACTGTTACTGTTGTTATGTATGATGGAGGTAGTTTCAATTCATAGCAATCCTATGTTCAGGAGAACGAAACATTGCCCCATCCTGTACTACCCTTACAGTTCATTGGTGCAGCCTCTGTGTCGATTCATCTCTTTGAATGTTGTAATAGCTAAGGTTTCGTGTCAACTTTGCTGGGCCTGGATTCTTAGTGGTTCAGCAGTTAATATGTAATAATTCCCCATGATGAGATTTAATACAATGCAATCACTCCCCGCTGATGTCATCAACTCTGATCTGAAGTAGTTATCCTATGTGTTGTAAATTCTCACTTCTCTGCATTAATGAGGCCAGGTGAAATCTACAGGATTAGGTTGTATCTTGAGTCAATGTTTTTTTGAGATATAAAAAGAGAAAGAAGCGAGAAGAGAAAAGGACTCACTGCCACCAAGAAAGAAGAGCTGGGAGTGGAGTGTGTACTTTGAACCTGGAGTCCTTGGCGTTATGAAGCTCCTAGATCCACAGGAAGATTGGCGACCTTAAGAAACAACAGAATGAAACACTCACTGCCCATCCTGTGTCATCCTCACAATTGTTACTACACTTGAGCCCATTGTTGCTGTCACTGTGTCAATCTATCTCATTGGGGTCCTTCTCTTTTTCACTGACCCTCCACTTTACCAAGCATGATTTCTTTCTCTAGGAACTGGTCTCTCCTGGTAATATGTTCAAATTATAACAGATGAAGTCTGGCCATCCTAGTTTCTAAGGAACATGATGGCGGTACTTCTTCCAACACAGATTTGTTTGTTCTTCTAATATGTCATGGTATTTTTAATATTCTTCTCTAACACCATAACTCAAATGCATCAACTCTTCTGTGGCCTTCTTTATTCATGGTCCAACTTTCACATGCATAGAAGCTACTGAAAATACCATGGCAACGGCTCAGGCACATTTTAGTCCTAAAACTGGCACCCTTGCTTTTGAATACTTTAAAGAGGTCTTGTGCAGCAGATTCACTTAATGAAATATGTCATTTGATTTCTTGATTGCAGCTTCCATGAGTATTGATAGTGAATCCAAGCAAAATGAAGTCTTTGACATCCATCTTTTCTCCATTCATCATGATGTTATTTATTTATCTAGTGGTGAGGATTTTGGTTTTCTTTACATTGAGGTGCAACTCATGCTGAAGGCTGTGGTCTTTGGTCTTCATCATATGCATATTATAGGTTGTTAATAAGTCTTCCTTGAGTCCTGGTGTCACATCCTTCTTCATATAATCCAGTTTCTTAGATTATTTGCTCAGCATACAGACTAAGTATGGTGAAGGAATACACCCCTAATGCACTCCTTTCCTGACTTTAAACCATTCAATGTCCTTCTGTTCTGTTCCAGTACTACTGCCTCTTGGTCTATGTACCAGTTCCTCACGAGCACAATTCAGTGTTCCAGAATCTTTATTCCCCCAATATTGTTCATAGCTTGTCATAACCCACATAGTAGAAAGACTTTGCATAGTCAATAAAGTACAGGTAAACATCTTTCTGGTATTCTCTGCTCTCAACCACTATCCATATGATGTCAGCAATGATACCCCTCATTTTACATCTTTGTTTGAATCAGACTTGAAACTCCCTGTCAATGTATTGTTGCAGCCATTTTTGAATTATCGTCAACAAAATTTTACTTGCATGCGATCTTAATGATATTGTTAGATGATTTCTGCACTCTGTTGGGTCACCTCTCTTTGGAATGGTCATAAATATGGATCTCATCCAACTAGTTTGTCAGGTAGCTGTCTTCCAAATGTATGAGCGCTGCATTCAGTTTGTTGAACAATTTCAATTTGTATTCCATCAAATCCCAGAGCTTTGTTCTTTGCTAATGTCTTCAGTGCAGCTTGGACTTCTTCCTTCACTACTTGATCATACGCTAATTCAGGCTCTTGATCCTATGTTAATTCCTGAAATGGTTGAACAGCCTCCATTTTTTGTTTTTTTTTGGTACAGTGACTCAGTGTATTCCTTTCATCTTCTTTGGATAATTTCTACATCATTCAAATTTTTGCCCCTAGAATCCTTCAATATTCAAGTTGAGGCTTGAATTTTTTCTCTAGTTAATTCAGCTTGAGAAATGCTGAGTACGTTCATCCCTTTTTATAGTTTCTATAATAGTTCTATGCTTTTGGTGTTTACATTTAAGGCAGACTATACTCTTGTGCTTGGCTGCTTTTGCTCAATATTAAATTTGCCAAGAAGTACATTTTGTATCCTAAACCTACCATCTCATTTTTTAAATTGTCTCATTTACTATCTATATATACATGTATCATTGTAATGCTTGCCATTGTTGTTTGAGTTGTCCTTGACCATTTCTGCTCAGTTCTTTGACTTCCTTATTTCTTCCATTTGCTTTAGGAACTCTATACTGGAGATCAAGTTTCAGAGTCCCTTCTGGAATCCATTTTGCTTTTTCCCTTCCTTTTTGTTTTCTTGATGACCTTTGGCTTTCTTCCTGGATGATGTGCTTGATGTCTGGTCTTCAGTCATTAACGCTGAATGCATCATATCTGTTACTGAGATGATCTCTAAATTCAGGTGGGACGTGTTCAAGGTCACATTTTGGCTCTCATGAACTTGTTTTCATTTTCTTCAGGTTTAACCTGAACTTTCATATGAGTCTGTTTCACAGTCTGCCCCTGGCCTGGTCTTGGCTGATGATAGGGAATTTTTCCACTGTTTTTTTCCACAGATATAGTCAGTTTGATTTCCGTGCATTCCCTCTGGTAAGGTCCATGTATATGTTGTTCAAAAAAAGTCATTTGCAATGAACAAGTCATATGTCTGGCAAAATTCTATCATGTAATTTTCAGCATTGTTTCTGTCCCCAAGGCCATATTTATTGAACTTAGCTGAGTAGAGTATACTATGGGAGGGATGGTTGGTATCATGTTTTGCATGTTGTTGTTGTTATGTGCCGTGGAATCAGTTCTGACTCATCGTGACCCTGTAGAGCGTTTCTGAGGCTGCAAATCTTCAAGGGAGCAGAAAGCCTCATCTTTCTCCCACAGAACAGCTGGTAATTTTGAACTGCTGACCATGAGATTAGCAGCCCAATTTGTAACCACTACGCTACCAGAGCTCCTTATGTTTTGCATCTAGGTACAGAATATCTTACATGTTACTGAAGCTAAGTTGGTACCAATTTACCCCAGGATGCAATAAATAAAAGTTGTTAAATGTCGCGTTTATGGTAATTAATAAGAAAGTATCCAAAAGAACATATACAAGAGCAAAAGAGAAAAGACAACTACAGGCCAATATCCCTTATGAATACAGATGCAAAATTCCTACAATAAGTTAACAAAGCACAATAGTAGGCAGCACTAATGGACAAAGAGAAAGAAGGCTTAAGACACAAAAATAAATAAAATGCCAGAAGTAAGTCACTTTTAATTGATAATTACAGTGAATGTAAATGGACTAAAATGCTCCAATCAAAAGGTAGAGAGTGCCAAAAAAGATTTTGAAAAATATGATCCAACAATGCTGTTTACAAGAGACACACTTAGACTAAAGAGCAAGCTAGTTGAAAGTAAACATATAGAAAACATAATTCCATGAAAATAATAACCAAAAGGGAGCTGGGGTAACAATCTTATTAGCATACAAAATAGATGTTAATTAAAATTTACTAGAATACGTAAAGATAGACATTATATTGTGATAAAGGGTAAATTCATTAAAAAGACTTAACTATAAATATGTATGCACTCAGCATCAGCTCACCTAAATATATAAAGCAAACATTGATGGAACTGAAGGGAGAAGTTGATAGCACTGCATAACTGTTGGAGATTTTAATACACCACTTTCAATATTGTATAGAACACCTAGAAAGGAAATAGAGAATCTGAATAACACTAAGTAATAATGGGATAAAGCACTGGACCACAAAGTCGGTTTGAACCACAAAGTTGGCAGTTCAAACTCACCAGTCGCTCCTTGGAAATGCTCTACAGGGTTGCTATGAATCAGAACCGACTCAACAGCACTTAACAGCAGCAACAACAGACCTAACAGACTATATCTGTGGAAAGAAACAGTGGAAAAGTTCCATATCATCAGCCAAGACCAGGCCAGCGGCAGACTGTGAAACAGACTCATATGAAAGTTCACTCAACAACACCACAACATAAATTCTTCTTCATTGTACTTGGATCATCCCAGAACAGACCACATGTAGGTCAAAAACCAAGTTTTGATAAATTTTAAAAGATCAAAATAATACAAAGTATTTTCTCTGACCACAATGAAGTGAAGCTAGAAATCAATATCATCATCATACTCAAAAACAACAATAAAACCAGGAAAATCACAAACATATGAAAGTGAAGGAACATGCTACTCTTAAAAGCAGATGGTTGTGTGCCATGGAATTGGTTCTGACTCATAGTGACCCTGTATTGAGTTTCTGGGGCTGTAAATCTTTATGGGAGCAGAAAGCCTCATATTTCTCCCACAGAATGGCTGGTAGTTTTGAACTGCTGAGCTTGAGGTTAGCAGCCCAACTCGTAACCACTACACTATGAGAGCTCCTTTTAGAGGCACATACAATACCCAAATTGACTCAAAAGGAATAGAAAACTCAACATACCCATAACAAGTGAAGAGATTAAGCCAGTAATCAAAATTGACTTAAAAGTAACAAAAAGATCTAAAACCAGATAATTTCGCTGGGGGCAATTTTACCAAACATTTAGAAAAGAATTGACACCAATCCTGAAATTTAGCATGGTTTTAGGGTGCAAAGTCAACAACAATAACAAAATTAGCTGTGTTTCCATCTATCAGCAATAAGAAATCTGAAAGGGAAATTACAGAAAATAATTCCATTTACAATAGCATCTAGGAGAATAAAATACCTAGAAGTAAAGTTAACTAAGGATGTGAAAGACTTGTACAATAAATACTAATTTTAAAACTGCTGAAAGAGATTAAAGAAGACTTAACTAAATGGAAATATGTCCCGAGTTCATGAATTGGAAATCTTAATTTTGTTTTTAAGATGTCAATGGTACCCATAGTGATTGACAGATTTAACACAATCTGGATCAAAGTCCCACCAACCTTCTTTACAGAAATGGAAACATCAGTCCTCAACTTTATATGAAGTGGCAAGAGGCCCTTATAAGTAAAGCAATATTGAAAGAGAAGAACAAAGTAGGATTCAGGCTTCTTGATTTTAAAACATAATATATTATGTTTTGATTATGGTAACCAAAATCGTTTGGTACTGGTATAACAATAGGCATATAGATTTATCGAATAAAATAAGGAGTCCAGAAATAAACCCACATACCTATTGTCTACTGATTTTTGACACGGGCATTAAATCTATGTGAATGGGAAAGAAGAGTCTTTTCAATAAATGGTGTTTGGAAAACTGGATTTCCACATGCAGAAAATGAAACAGGTAATGTACCTCAGATGAAACACAAAAATAAATTCAAAATTTACTGAAGACCTAAATGTGCAAACTAAAACCATAAATTCTTAGAAGAAAATGTAAGAGCAATGCTGCCCGGCCTAATTTTTAAACAGTGGATTATCTACTATGATAACAAAAACACACACAGTAAATGTCAAAATAAATAAATGGGATCTCATAAAAATTTTAAACTTTTCTTCATCAAAAGACTTTCCAAAAAAAGAAAAGACAGGCTACCGACAGGGAGAATATCTTCAGAAACTATAAGAACGGAATAACCAAAATATATTAAGAACCAACAAACAACTTACTAACCTATCATAAAAGAAGTTAAACAGGCATTTCTTCATTCAAAGGACTTGAAGAGACATTTCACCAGAGGACATTCGTATGACAAGCAAACACATGAAAAGATGATCCAGAGAGATACACATCAAAATCACTATGAGATACCATTGCACTTCCACTATGATCGTTCTGAAATCCTGGTGTGGCACCTTAGGATACACACTCAACCTCAAGGTCGGTTTGAATGGCAAGGGCAATGGTTCAAACTCACCAGTCCCTCCATATAGAAACCCTATATCTGTTGGTATGTGTCAGAACCGACTTGACGGCACTTAACAAGGGCAGCAACAAATGATGGCTGTGGTGGCATACTGGGTCAGCATTCAGCTGCTAACAGAAAGGTTGCAAGTTTGAACCCATCAGCCACTTCACAGGAGTAAAATGAGACAGTCTGCTCCCATAAAGATTTACAGTCAAGTAAATGTCAAGATAAAACAAACTGTCTTAAGAAGGAGAAGAAATTAATAAATTGCAGGATAACCTCAAAGAAAATTCATACACTTTCACATCAAAATAAAAAAGAGAAAAATCAGAAAGATTTAGTAAGCATTAAAACAGCAATGAAGACAATAAAAAGAAAACCCACAAACAAAATGAACTCAGTGTACAAAATTACATGGAGCAAAGAAACCAGCAGCACCACAAAAAAACCACACAGCAAAATGACAGCAATTAATTCACACCTATCGATAATTAATGCATCAAATCTGTTCTTCACATGATCTCCAAATTCAGGTGGGATAAATTCAAGGTTATATTTTGGCTCTCATAGACTTGTTTTCATTTTCTTCAGCTTCAGTTTGAATTTGCATATCAGTAATTGATGGTCTGTTCCAAAGTCTGCCCCTGGCCTTGTCTTCATTGATGATATAGAGCTTTTCCATCTTCTCTTTCCACAGATGTAGTCAATTTGATTTCTGTGTGTTCCATCTGGCGAGGTCCATGTGTATAGTCGTCTCTT
>NW_006408599.1:338582-339638 GCF_000296735.1 Chrysochloris asiatica | reverse complement strand
AACATCAATAATTAATTATACTGAACATAAATGGATTAAATGAAACAATCAAGAAACAGTAGCAGAATTAATAGGAAAAACAGTATCCTTCAGTATGATGTCTACAAGAGACACTACCTACAAACAAAGACAAAAATAGATGAAACATTAAAATATGGAAAAAAATATATTAAACTGTTGTTGTTGCTAGCTGCCGTCAAGTTGGCTCTGACATGTAGTGACCCTACGCACAACAGAACAAAACACTGCCCGGTACTGTGCCATCCTCACAATTGGTGTTACGCTTGAGACCTTTGCTGCTGCCACTATGCCAATCCATCTTTTTGGGATCTTCCTCTTTTTCACTGACCCTCCAAGCATGATGCCCTTCTCAAGGACTGCTCCCTCCTGATAACATGTCTGAAGTATAAGAGAGCTAGTCTCGCCATTTTGACGTCTAAGGAACATTCTGGCTGTACTTTAAGGCAAAAACCAGCATAAGAGACAAAGAAGGACATTATATTATGATTAAAGGCTCAATTGAACAAGAGACCATACCCACAATAAATATCTATTCTCCCAATGAAAGGGCTTCAAAATACATACATCAAACTTGAACAGAACTCAAGTCAGAAATAGACAATTCCATAAGAATAGTGGAGATGTTAATAATCAATTTTCAATGAAGGACAAAACAATTAGAAAGTAACTCAACAAAGATACAGAAGAACTGAACAACACAATCAACCAACTTGACTTCATAGGTTTATACAGAGCACTCATCCAAAACAGCACAATATATAATCTTCTCCAGTGCACAAGGGACGTTCTTCAGACTAGATCATATGTTAGGCCACAAAGCAAATCTCAATAGATTTAAAAACATCAAAAACTACAAAGCATCCTCTCAGATAACAGCACCATGAGATTAGAAATAAGCAGTAGGAAGATCAAGGGGGAAAAAAAAACTTGTACATAGAAATTAAATAACACCCTGTTTAAAAATTACAGGGCAATAGAAGAAATAAAAAATGGAATAAAAAAATTCCTTGAATCAAATGAGTATGAAAACATCAC
>NW_006408599.1:336376-337290 GCF_000296735.1 Chrysochloris asiatica | reverse complement strand
TAAATAAATAAAACAAAGGAAAAAATGACATGATCGTATCAATGGATACAGAAAACACATTTGACAAAACCCAACACCCTTTGGTGATAAAACAAATTGGAATAGAAAAGAAATTTATCTACATAATTAAGGACATAGATACAAAACCAACAACCAATATCACTCTCAATGGAGAGAAACTGAAACCATTCCCCTTGTGAACAGGAACTAGACAGAGATGCCCTTTATTACCACTCTTACTCTATACTTTGCTGGAAATCCTAGCCAGAATTACAAATCCAGAAAGGGAAACTGAAAGCATCCAAATTGGCACAGAAGTCAAACTCCATTTACAGATGATATGACTCAGCAAGAAAATTATTGGAATTCATTGAAAGATTCAGCAAAGTAGCAGGTACAAGATCAACGTACGAGATCAGTTGGATTACTTTATACCAATAAAGAGAGCTCTGAAAAGGAAATCAGGAAGACAATATCATTGGCGATTTCGGTTCGTTTTTGTTAGGTGCCCTTGAATCAGTTCCAAACCATAGCGATCCTGTGTGTGACAGAATGAAACACCACCCAGTCCTGCGCTAACCTCACAATTGCTGCTATGTTTGAGCCCATTGTTGCTGACACTGTGCCAATCCATCTTGTTTGAGGTCTCCCTTTTTTCACTGTACCTCCACGTTACCAAGCATGATGTCCTTCTCCAGGAACTGATCCCTCCTGATAATATGTTCGGTGTTTGAGAGATGAAGTCTGGCTTTCTTGACTCTAAGGAGCAGTCTGGTTGTACTTCTTCCAACACAGATTTTTTTGTTCTTCTGGTAGTTCATTATACCTTTAATATTATTCTCCAGTACCATAATTCAAATGCATCATTTGCAACAGCTACCCAAAACATGAAGTTCTTAGGAATAAATCTAACC
>NW_006408599.1:323668-334129 GCF_000296735.1 Chrysochloris asiatica | reverse complement strand
ATAATTTGTTATGTGAATTATAATGCAAATTATAATAAATTGTGGATAATATGGCGGAGAATGGGAATTCCAGAACACTTAATTGTGTTTATGCAGAAACTATAGACCAGCGGGTAGTTGTTCAAAATGAACAAGAGGATGATTCATGGTTTAATATCAAACATGGTGTATATCAGGGTTGTATTCTTTCACCATACTTAATTAATCTATACACTGAGCAACTATTCTGAGAAGCTAGACTATACGGAGAAGAATGAAGCATCACAATTGGAAGGAAACTCATTAATCTATGATATGCAGCTGATGAAACCTTGTTTCTTGAAAGTGAATAGGACTTGAAGCATTTACTGATGAACATCAAAGATTTCAGTATGGATTGCACTTCATGTTGTTAAGTGCCATTGAGTCATTTCCATTCATAGTGACTCCGTATAGTGTTTCCAAGAAGCGGCTGGTGGGTTTGAACCACTGACCTTGTGGTTATAAGTCCAGTGCTTATCTTTCAGAGCCACACCAAGATTCCACACCTCAACATAAAGGAAACAAAAATCCTCACAACTGAACAAATAAGCAACATCATGATCAACAGGGAGAACTTAAATTCTTAAGGATTTCATTTTACTTTAATCAACAGCTAATGTCTATGGAAGCAGCAATCAATGAATCAAATGATGTATTTCACTGCACAAATCTACTACAAGAGACCTTTTTAAATTATTAAAAAGCAAAGGTGTCACTTTGAGGACTGTCTTAGGCTGGATTTTCTAGAAAACAAAACCAGTAGTGCATATAAATGCATGTATCTCAAGAAGAGTTTATTATCATGGAAATGGTTTACAATTGCAGATTCCCAGGTCCCCCACTAATGAAGAGAGTCTTTTCTGCATGACCATTATCTTGAGAACAGGCCATAACCAAAGGAAGTATCTTATGATCCTCTATGACTGCTCATACTCACTTATCATAGCGTTAACTATGCCTGTATTAGGTTTCATCATCATGGGAATAAGCACATCTCAACTGCTACACCTCCAGAAATCCTGGCCTAGTCAAGATGACACATAAGCCTAACCATGACAGGGACTAACGTGTCTTAGTTTAGACCAACTAAAATAAGTAAGACATGATATTTTCAATCACCTCATATGCATGTGAAAGCTAGGCAGTGAATAAGGAAGACGGAAGGATTGATGATTTTAAATTATGGTGCTGGCAAAAAGTATCAAATATACCATGGATTTCCAGAGAATGAACAGATGTGCCTTGGAAGAAGTATAACCAGAATGATCCTTAGAAGCAAGGATGGGGAGACTTTGTCTCACATACTTTGGATGTGTTATCAGGAGGTTCCAGTCCCTGGAGAAGGATACCATGTTTGGTAAAGTTGAGGACCCTCAGAGAGATGGATTGACACAGTGGTTACAACAATGGGCCCCAACATAGCAAAGAAGAGAACTTAGGACTGGGCTGTGTTTTCTGCTGTGTGTAGGGTTCATGTGCATTCTGAGCCAACTTGATGGCGCCTAACAACAAGAACAACAAACAAACAAGCAACCAAAAAAACCCAGATAATAGCAAATGGTGGCAAGAATGTGGATAGATTGGAACTTTAGGCTGGAGCAAATGAAAAATATACAGTCATTGTGGAAAACAGGGTGATGCTTCCTTAAAAAACTCAAATAGAACTACCATAGGACCCAGCAATTCCAGTCTTTGGTATAGACTCAAAAGACTTTAAAGCAGAAACTGTATTTTTATAAAATATAAAATGCATGTTATTGTATGATTTAAGACACTTAAAAAAAGTGGGAGGTGCAGTTGGCAAAAAATCAAAATAAAAAACACTCACACACAAACAATTGAAGCAAAAACCACAGAACAAACACATTATTCATGTAGAATTATGGCACATGTACACCAATATTACTGCAGCACTATTTACAATAGCAAAAGATGGAAACAGCATAACTACCCCTCAAAGAATGAATGACTAAAAAAAATGTGATATATACAAAGGAATTGTTCTTAGATGCTATTGAGTCAGTACCACTTTACCAAACAGATCTGTTTGTTCTTTTGGCAGTCCATGGTACTTTTAATATTCTCCTCCAACACCATAACTCAAATGCATCAAATCTTCTACGGTCTTCCATATTCACTGTCCAACTTTCTTATGCGTATCAGGTTAGTGAAAATATCATGGCTTGCATCAGTCACACCGTAGTCCTCAAAATGACATCTTTGCTCTTCAACACAATAAAGAGGTCTTGTGCAGCATATTTACCATACAAAGAAATACTACACAGCAAACTGAAAAATAATTTTCATTTGATACATTCTACAATATGGAAGGAGCTTATAGACATTATGCTGAGTGGAATAAGTCAATAACAAAAGGACAAATATTTATATTTAATATAAATATATAAAAAGAAAAGGCAACTATGTCAAGATCAAAGTTTATTAGTGATGACCAGGGCTAGGAGGGAGAGAAAGGGTGACTTATTGCTGATGGAGCATTGAGTTTCCATTGATAAGGATGAAAAAATTGCAATGATTAATGGCATGGTGGCACAGTAGATGAATTGCTGTCAATATGTTACATATCTCTGAAAAGATGAATTGATAAAAGTTGTATGGTAAGTACTTTTAAACAGTGATTAAAGAAAAATATCTAAGTAGCTGGTAAAGCTTCTTATGTACAACCGAATACCACATGGGATTGGATTCCTTGGTTTGGAAGTGTAGGGTTATGGTTTCATGGGACACACAGTTAGTTGGCCTAGTAATGTGTTTAGTGCTTCTTCCTCCTAATTCATTGAGCAGGGTCTGGGTTCTTAAAAGCTTGCAATGGTACATTAATTGATCAATTTGCCTAGAATAACAGAGTAAGTAGGGTCAGGAATGGTAGGAAGAAATGGAATGTGTGTCTAATTGTCTCTGTGAACATCCGTCCCCTTTGTCATGAGACTAGAAACATTGGATGGTTGTTGTTGTTGTTAAGTGCCGTCGAGTCGGTTCCGACTCATCGCGACCCTGTACAGGGTTTCCAAGGCTGTAAATCTTTACGGGAGCAGAAAGCCTCATCTTTCTCCCGCGGAACAGCTGGTAGTTTTGAACTGCTGACCTTGCGGTTCGCAGCCTGATTCATAACCATTACGCTACCAGAGCTCCTTATTAATGGTAGTAACTACCATTAATGAACATTTTAATAAAAAATTCTATGGAACTCTGATCAAAAAGGTGAAATACAGAATAAAATTTCAAACGTAGTGGGTATGAGTTGGGCTGCTAGCCTCAAAGTCAGCAGTCCGAAACTACCAGCGGTTCCACGGGAGAAAGATGAGGCTTTCTGCTCCCGTAAAGATTTACAGCCTCAGAAACCCTGTTCAGGGTTGCTATGGGTCAGAAACGACTCAATGGCACTTAACAACAACAACATAAATAGCTCCTACAACATAATAAAATACAATTCCATAAGAAAAGGAACATTTTGCAAAATAAAATAAGTACATGATTAAGTACCCAACACCTTGTCAACATTGTTACTAGTAGGTGCTACCTAGTCAGTTCTAACTCATAATGACTGTACAACAGAAAAAAATACTACTGAATCCTGTGCCATCCTCACAATTGTTGCTAGTCTTGAGCCCATTGATGTAGGCACTGCATCAAGGCATCTCACTGAGGGTCTTCTGTTTTTCACTGACCTTTTCTTTACCAAGCATACTTATACAGCGACTACTCCTTTCCGACAACATATCTGAAGTATGTGAGATAAAGTCTCTCCATCCCAGCTTCTAAGGAGCATTCTGGTTGTACTTCATCCTACACAGATTTGTTTGTTCTTCTAGTAGTCCATGGTATATTCAATATTTTTACCAGCAGCATAATACAAATGCATAAATTCTTCTTCAGTCTTCCTTATTCATTGTCCTGCTTTGTCATGCATATGAAGTGACTGAAATGTCATTTCTGGGGTCAGGCTCACCTTATTTTTCCTTTTCTAACACTACTATAATGTCTTTTGCAGCATATTTGCCTAATGCAATTATGTCATTTGATTTCTCGACTACTGCTTCAATGGGTGTTGATTGTGGATCCAAGGAAAATGAAATCCTTATCAACTTCAATCTTTTCTCCATTTATCATGGGGTTGCTTTTGGGCCCCGTTGTGAGGATTTCTGTTTTCTTTAGTTGAGGTGTAAGTCACACTTAAGGCTGTAGTCTTTAACCTTCATCAGTAAGTGCTTCAAGTAATCTTCAACATAGAAATGCAAAATAAAATCAAAATCACATACTACTGCACACTCTGTTTAGTGGCAAAAATGAAACAGATGGACAATCCAACTGTTAGTACAAAGGTGGAGTTCTTGAAGTAATAAGCAGTTCAGAAACAAAAGACCTTTCTTAACACACTCAACCTCCAGCTTGGTTTATTATGGGCTCCTTTAATCACATTTTCCCCAATGTACACTGAGAAGGAAAAAAAGTTTTGTGAATCAACAAATTCTTAATAAATGCTTTGTGCTAATATTATTATCATTCCTCTGAGGATGTGAATTCCCCTATTGAATGCAATCAACAGACAATTGTTTCCCCAAAGGAAATCTGAGGGAAAATGAAGCAATTGTTTGTTGTTTATCTCTAATTTGGAGCCTGGGGTCTTTCCTCTGGGGTCTCTCTGTGACTTATAAAGTTAGATCCCATGCCCATTCTCAAGAGTTGTCAATAAAAATGTCGGAATACCTTGTTTGGCTTTGAGTAGATAACTCTTCTCCCTGCTGCAGTGTATCTTTGAGACTCAGAAACTTCGCTTTGTACGATTCTGGGTCTTCTTGAGAGAAATGGAAGAACCATCCATGCCTTGTAGCTGAAGGTATTTGTGCTCATCACCTAAGAGCCCATGTTAGAGCAGGAGCAGAATTTAGATTCAGCCATATGATTATCTGTGTTTGTGTGTGTTTATGGGTACAAGAGTTCAGTTAATGCTGGTGATTACTAGCATTTTACTACTCCTCAAATGAGAGTAAGACAGACATCTCCATGTAGAGTATTTTATCTGGAACTGATCAGTTATCCATACTCTTAGAGGGCAGGACAAACACAAATCTCCTGTCATTTATCTTTCATCCCCTGTTGAGTTAGAGTGGTTTTCCTCTGAATTTTATCCCTAATCTCTTCACTTATCTTCATCCTTCCTGCCATAATTCAGGTATACACAGCCAATAACCTGTTCTTGTACTGCATCCATACAAGCAAACAAAACACCTCAAACCCATGATTATTGAGTTGATTCTGGCTCATGGAGACCCTTGTAGGACAGAGCAGAATTACCTTTCAGGGTTTCCAAGGCTGTACATCTTTACAGAAAAGCAGATTGGGACATCTTTGTCTCACAGAGGAGTTAGTGGGATTTTTTTGATTAACATCTGAGAACTTTACTCACATACTACCAGGGTTTCCTGATCCACTGAAATGTCTTTAATTAACTGAATACTCATGCTTAACTACATATACTCTGTTCTCCACCTAGTAGCCCCCACGATTTTAAAATCTTTAAACAACTGACTTTATTAAACTTTTCACTGGTGCTCCACTGCTCTGAAAATAGACTTACAACTTTCTGTTATGGCGGAAATATGGAGTCCTGGTGTGGACTACCAATCATGGGTTGGTGGTACAAACCAACCAGCTGTTCCTAGGAAACCCTATAAATGGTCACTATGAGTCAGAACTGACTCCACGGCACTTAACAACAAAAACATTATGGTAGAAAAGGCAACATGGTTCATATGTCATTTTCCATGTGCACTTGGAAATATATCTATAGAATGATTTATTTAAAATGAAATTGTAGAGTTTGAATTCAAAATCTGTTGTAGTTGAATCTGTCACAACTCACAGAGACTTGGGAATCCTGAGACAGTTCTTCTCTGTCCTATAAGGGCTCTATAAATTGCTGTTATTAAATGCCATTGATTCAGTTCCAACTCAGAGCAAACCTGTATAGCCGACCTTGCGGTTCAAACCGACCTTGCAGTCCAGTCCATTATCCCACAGTGCCACACCAGGACCCCTGAACTGTGTTATTCATTATAATATTCCAGGGAATTGCAACATTAGGAACACCTTAAATGTTAATCAGATAACAAATCTGCACTCTTAAAGTGATATGCTGATTAAGATGAACATGGTAATGACTAGTAAAAATGAATGTGTAATACTTCTTAGGTAACAATATAAAATTTAAATTTAGTGGGCAGAAGAACATAGGGATTTTACAGATCTTGTAGTCAGGTTGGGAGAATTTGTCAATAATGGAATCTTTGTTTAATATACAAAGTGAATGATGAGTTCATAACAAGACATCCAAAGTGAAAGACTTTGAGATTGATGAGCTATAGCTACATATTCCATGGGTTCTATTTTATAGGAGACAGAGGCATTATGTTTCTTTTTCTAATTATTTTGTCAATGTCCATATGAACAGGACTAATTGATCTGAAGAAGAAAGAAAGAGAAATGAGATTACCCATAGAGTATAAGAAAAACGCAGCTATGTGTCACTGGCATAAAACCAGGTTATGATCAGTTTATAAGGCGAAGGTGTTATTTTGTAAACGAGACAAGGCAAACAATTACAAAGAGATGCTTCTCAGACAGTTACAGGGAGTGACTGGAAATGACAGTGTACTCTCCTGGCATAGTAAAAACTTGACCATGAGTAACCTGGTTTGAATTGAAAAATAAGAAAGTTCAAACTTTGAAGAGAAACTAGTATTTCTAACAATTGGTTATTGAACTAACCTTCACCATAATTTCCCTCATCTCAGATTTATCATGGAGTTTTGGACTCCTCCAGTTTGAACCTGATCTGATCTGGTAAATAACAGGTTGTGTTAATATATAAGGACACTTAATAACCTAACAACTCAAGGTGAATCATTACTGACCCACATAATTGTTGTTGTTGTTAAGTTTCTCCAAGTTGGTTTTGACTCATAGTGACATTGTACGTATTTCTGAGGAGTGGCTGGTGGAATTGAACTGCCAACCTTTTGGTTAGTAGTCTACAGTGGAACAAAAAATAGGATATATTCAGGTCAAGATTCACTCACTAAATAGTTTTAAAACATATTCTCATTTTGTAACTGTTATAATTATTTCTTATTCTTTCATATTTTCATCTCTCTTTTCATCTGTAGCAAAACGGAAAAACAGGATGAGGAGAAATAATAAAAGCAGTGTGTCTGAATTCCTCCTCCTGGGGCTCCCTATCCAGCCAGAGCAGCAAGACATATACTTTACCCTCTTCCTAGGTATGTACCTCACCACGGTGCTGGGAAACCTCCTCATCATTCTGCTCATCAGACTGGACTCTCACCTCCACACCCCCATGTACTTCTTCCTCAGTCACTTGGCCTTCACTGATGTCTCCTTTTCATCAGTCACAGCCCCAAAGATGCTGATGAACATGCAATCACGGAGACAATCCATCTCATATGCTGGCTGCATTTCCCAGGTGTATTTTTTCTTATTTTTTGGAGATATTGACAGCTTACTTCTCACCTCTATGGCCTATGACAGGTATGTGGCCATTTGTCACCCCCTCCACTACACCACCATCATGAGTCAGAGCCTGTGTTTTTTGCTAGTCATTTTGTCCTGGGTCCAGTCCTTTGCCAGTGCTCTATTGCATACCCTGCTCCTTGCTCGTCTCTCTTTTTGTGGAGACAACACTCTCCCACATTTCTTCTGTGACCTCTCTACCTTATTTAAGCTGTCTAGTTCAGACACTACAACCAATGAACTGGTTATCTTTACTGTAGGGGGTGTGGTCATTACCCTTCCATTCATATGCATCCTGATCTCTTATGGCCGGATTGGGGTTACCATTCTGAGAGTCCCCTCAGCCAAGGGAATCTGCAAAGTCTTGTCCACTTGTGGTTCCCACCTGTCTGTTGTGTCTTTGTACTATGGGACAATTATTGGACTTTACTTTTTCCCTTCATCCAGTAAGTCCAATGACAAGGATGTCATTGTGGCTGTATTATACACTCTGCTTACTCCCATGCTAAATCCCTTTATCTATAGTTTGAGGAACCGGGACATGAAAGGCGCTCTGGGAAATATACTCAGTAGAAGAATGTTTTTATCATGATGGACACTTTTCTCTACTATTGTGATACAGAGTTTATTCTCTGAGTAGCATTTTCTTAGTGATTTTTGAAGGGATACACTTTCTTCATCTCTGTTTCAGACTGGACTTCTATCTTTTTTTGTTTTAAAGAGCCACAAGGAAAGATTTATTAAAAGATATACTTGCACAGCTATCCTTTCCTAAAACATTCCCCCTTATTTGTCTTGTCCTGTAAACATTAAAAATATTTATACAGTCAGAACTTTCCATGTTTTTTTCTGTTTGATGATTGCAGCATTTATGTAGCATAGTTACCCCTTTTCAACATAACTAAAGATTTTTAGTAGCTTCATTATTTATTTTTGTGTTTAATTCTTAATTCATTTGTGATTTATTTTTGTGAATGACATTAACTGGAAATCTAGTTTTCTTTTCCAATTTCACACTCATTGCCCAAAGTTTGTCTCTTTGTTGTGTTCATAGAGCGATTATAATAAAGTATGTCACGTTTTCCCCCCTTTGATTGAGCTAGAAACAGAAATGATAAAGTTCTTTGCAAAGAGCCATGAAGATGGTGGAGGCAAGACTGGCACAGATTCCAGATAGTAAACGCAGTCTCGATTGGTGACCTTTGTATCCTAGAATGATCAGTTGAGTGTGAAGAATAGTAGTTAGAACAGAAATTGTAAAGGGAACTCTACTGTTGGTGATGCGATTTCAGTTGATCAGTCTATTCTGATAAAGGGTTCAGTCTTTCCAGGCATAGAACTGAGAATGGCTGGCAGGGTATCAGGAAATCCAGGAAACCGGAACTGAATTCAGGTGGGATGTCCATGTAGTTTAAGATATCTGATTTTCACGTAAAAAGCACTTTCCTATGTTAAGGACATAAACGTAGTATCACTACTTATAAATCTTATAGTGAGAGTCACTATGAGTCAAAAGAGTCCTTGTGTGACACTGTGGGCTAATGCACTTGGCTGCAAAGTTGCTTTAAACCACAAGGGTGGGAGGTTCAAGCTCACCAGCTGCTCTTCGGTAACCCTATACAAGGTTGTTATGGGTCTGAACCAACTCAACAGCACTTAACAACAACGAGTCAAAACTGACTCGATGGACCTTAACAACAACAACAACAACATTTTTATCAAAAATGCTGTTTGGGTTCTTGAAAAATTACCTGTGTTTAAGACAAAGATAAATAACTTTATTGCTATATCTCAGTTAATGAGACAGTATTTTCATATCCAGTATTTCATTTAATCCTATCAGATTAAGAAAGTCTTGGTTGGCAATGGTTGCATGCCGTGGAGTTTGTTCCAACTCATAGTGACCCTGTATTGAGTTTCCAAGTCTGTAAATCTTTACAAGAGCAGAAAACCTCATCTTTCTCCCATGGTGCTACTGGTAGATTCGAACTTCTGACTTCGTGGTTAGCAGCCCAGCTCATAGTCCACTATGTTACCAGGGCTCCTTCAAGGCATGTTTGTTGTTATTAAGTGCCGTCAAATGAGTTCTGACTCACAGCAGTCCTATATAGGGTTTCCAGGGAGTGTCTGGTGAGTTTGAACTGCCAACCTTGCAGTCCAGAGCTTTATCCCACAGCGCCACAATTACTACAAAAATAACAATAGTAGAGTTGGTTCTCAAACTGTTACTCAGAGCCTGAGCCCTTTAAATTATTAAAATACTTGTCAAATTTTGAGACGTTGTTTTACCCATTTTACTGGAAATTCTGAACTTTAAAGAAATATTGAAATAGCATGCAAAAGTGAGAACATACACTATATACAAAATATATACTCTTTATATGCATGTCTGTGTGTGATACTATAGGTTAAGCACTGGACTGCTAACAATAAGGTTGGTGGTTCAAACCCACCAGCCGTTTCTTGCAAACCTTATATAGGGATGCTATGAGTCAGAAACAATTCGACAGTATTTAACAGCAACAGGCTGCATATTTATATATGTGTGTGTATCTGTTAAGACACACACTCTCACACACAAATATGCTATGTAAGCATACTTTAAAATATCATATTAAAAGGAATACTCACTTAAACCCAATCACTAGAAAATGATACCATGGTTGATAAATTACAGGGTTAATGAAAATAAGGGAAACCTTAACGATATGGACTGACACAATAACGAAAACAATGGACTCAAACAAAACAAACCAGCAATTGTAAAGATGATGCAGGGGCAGGCAGTGTCTCATACACAATGTTGCTCACTCCAAGTCAGTGGTGGCTCAGTGACACATAGTAACCACAGGCCTCCACAAGGGCAAATTAACAATATTGTTAAGTCCT
>NW_006408599.1:319459-320498 GCF_000296735.1 Chrysochloris asiatica | reverse complement strand
GTATTTTCAATAACCTCATATGCATGTGAAAGTTGGACAGTGAATAAGGACGACCGTAGAAGAATTGATGCTTTTGAGTTACAGTGTTGGAGAAGAATATTGAAAGTGCCATGGACTGCCAAGAGAACAAACAGATCTGTGTTGCAATAAGCCACCAATAGCACAATACATATTCTTTTGCAGTGTACATGGAACATTCTCCTGATTAGGTCATGTGTTAGGCCACAAAGCAACCTCAATAAATTAAATAAAAACAAAAACACAATATTGCAAATCATCTTTTCAGATCGCAACGCTACAAAAGTAGAAATCAACAGTTGGAGGATCAGGGAAAAATTCAAATACATGGAAAGTGAATAACACCCTGCCTAACTGCTACTGAGTAACAGTACAAATGAAAAAAAAAAAATTTCCTAGAACCAACTGAGAATGAAAATACAACATACCAAACAAAACCTTTAGGACACAGCCAAAACAGTAGCTAGAGGGCAACTTATAGCAATGAATGCACACATCCAAAACAAAACAAAAAAAACAACCAACATTGACGTATTACCCCAACATCTCCAACAATTAGAAAAAGCATAACATAGTAAGCCTACGGCCATCAGAAAAAAATAATAATACAGGTTAGAGCTGAAATAAATGAAATATCCATTAATATTTGGAACATGAAATGTACCCAAGTATGGATCTAGGAAAACTGGAAATTGTCAAAAATTACATAGAACAGATAAACATTTGATACTGTGGGCATTAGCTAGCTGACATGGACTGGTATTGGCCATTTTGAATCTGACAATCACATGATTTACTATGCCAGAAATAACAAATTGAAGAGGAATGGTGTCACTTTCATCAACAAAAAGAAAATACCAAGATCTGTTTTGAAGTATAATGTTGTGTATGATAGGATAACATTCATATGTCTAAAGCGAAGACCAGTTAACACCACGTATTTAAATTTACACATCAACCATTAATGCCAGTGATGATGAAATTGAAAAAATTCTACCAATTTCTTCAGTCTGAAATTGAT
>NW_006408599.1:316052-316582 GCF_000296735.1 Chrysochloris asiatica | reverse complement strand
TTCAATTATCTTCATCCCGATGCCATTATTCAGGTGTAAGTAGCTTATTTTGTGTACCTGAACTACTGTAATAGTCTCCTATTCAGATTCCTACTGCTCTTCTTGCTTTAATCTGTTCACCCACTAGTCAGAATAATATTTGAAAAATTTCAAACACTTCCTAACTTTAAGCATAACTTATAGCTCTGAGAATAACATTAAACTTTTGATCACAACATTACAAAAGGTGTTACATAATCTGACTCCTAGATAATTCTCCAATGTCATAGCCTTTTATTAAGCAAGCTCCTGAATTTTGTTTGTTTGTTTGTTTCTTAAACAACCTAAGATATGTCTCCTCTCAGAGTCTCAAACTTGCTATTCATTCTAAATAGAATGGCCATTTGTAGAATCTTCACATGGCAACCTCTTATTACTTTTGGTTTATTTCAAAGAACCCAATGGAACAGGTTCCTTCACCACCTTAGTGTCCTGTAAAATGGAAAAGGAACATACATTGCCGCTTCATTTCTTTCCCTTGCAAATTAATA